>NC_041049.1:46534934-46853684 GCF_900634775.1 Gouania willdenowi
ATACATATATTTAGATTTTTTTTTTCTTGAGAGTTGAATGAATTTAGGTTGCAAAGAAACAATCAATAAATACATATATGAAGCTTAACGTAGTGCAGAGCAATAACTAAAAAATATACTAAAATGACATATATTGGTGTTTTCATAGTTGGAGCCTTCGTTAATGGAGGTTTATTTGGAAGCCTAAGTCGCCAAAGTTTCAGGTCGAACGGGCACCGCATCAGGGAGATATTTGCTCTACACACACACACACAGACGTTTTCGTCATTATAATATAGATATAGTATAGATTTAGATTCCTAAGAAACAATCATTTTAATAAATAAGTATTCATAGTCAGTCTTGATCTAATGCAAAGCAACAATTGAAAATTATGCTAAAATTATATATATTGGTGTTTCCATAGTTGGAGATTTAATGGAGATTTCAAGTAAAAAAAAAAATAAATAAAAAACCACCGTGGTGAATGCTTGGTACTCCTTGGTAAGTAGGAGATAATGCCAGAGGCAAATAGTAAGGCTAAAGGACAGGAGCTCTTAGGACTGTCAACCTCAGAGCCAAGCAGGCCCACTGGGATGATGAGCTAATGCAATCTCTCTCTCTCTCTCCCGGCTGTCCTTCGCCTCTGATCCTCTCTTCAAGCCTTCTGCACACTTTACTCATTTTCCATATTCCCTTTCCTCCATGCCTTATCCTACTTCCTCATTTCCCTCTCCTTCCGCAACCTTCCTCTTCACAAGCCTTCCTTCTTTTTTTTATTTAACCATTTCATCCTCTTTTCCATATCTCTCTCGTCTTCTCACCACTAGCCTTGTGTTGTAGCTGCCAGGAAATTGAAAAGGCACTCAACTACTGTGCTCATAATCATTAACGTCAAAGGTGGTGTCTTGTGTTACTGTTGGCCAGTAGGCACCAGCTAACAGTGTCCCCCCCTATCAAATTGTCTGTGTGTCCAGGTAAGACAAACACAGTTTGATATGGGTTTCAGTGATAACAAAGCACTGGATGGAAGTCCTGGCAGGCATGTTGATAAGAGCAGTATTAATGATGGGCCTGGTCACTCCTGTATACACAATGATAGAATGGTTTGGACTCCTAAAAGCAGCCATGGGAACATATCTGATGAGAGATTGGACGGGCAAAGAGACTCATTACAATGTGACCTTGTAAACCTGCCTGTTCTTTGAACCCCACGGAGCTTTTATGCTGCTTAAACACACCAGACCATTATCTTGTAATCACGAGGCCTTTTGAGTGCTAAAAAGCAAGTGCTTCATGTTCCACTTATTAATGAGGGGAAGATGTTGTAAAAAAAACAAAAAAAAAAAAAAACATGGTTATTATGTGTGGAGTCTTTTCATGTCCAGAGTTCTTTCTCTTCCTTTGTTTTTGAGATAAAAATCCACATACAATATCGGTGTTTTTCTTTGGTTTATTGTTAAATAAATCAGTTGACTTAGCAAATGAATACAAAGTAATTAAACCACGTTTCATTACGATTTAAAAGTTGCTGGTGAATTTTTGCTTTAAGTTTGATATTTCTGATATCAAATGTCAATGTGCACACAGGGAAACAAAGAGAACAGTTATTGAGCATTTAGTATTTCATAAAGACCCTTCTTGTGGTGTTTGCAATTTATAGTCTTGACAAAAACCAGCCTTTTTTAAATTATTTTTTTTAGCAAATATGTTAATAACCTGTCAACAACTCACATTTTCTCTTACTTTATTTTTTAAAAGTCAAATTAAGGCTTTGGAGTATCTGACAGTAACAGAGGCATGTTTAATTCTTCTCTACAGATGAGACAAGGTTAAGTCACGGCCCGGGGGCCAGATGCGGCCCTCAATTCAAGTTTGTGTAGCCTCTAAAGTAAACGCACAAATTGGCACAAAAAACACCTAGAATTACAGAACAATACACAAAACAACTGCAAAAAAAAAAAAAATACATGAAAATACTGCAAATAACTTCAAAAGCACACAAAAACTACGAAAATACAAAAATAACTGAAAAATATCCAAAACAACACCAAAAATACCCATGAATAACCTTAAAGACACACATTTACAACACAACTACACAGAATAACTACATAGACACAATTTATGACAACAAAAACACACAAACCAGCTCAAAAATTCACATAAATAAGTCAAAGAACACAAACTGCTTGTATAAATGCTTAGATTTTGTATTTGTATTACGGTACTTCCAGCAGCTGAGCTGAGCTGAACAGCAGCAAGGAAATTATTTACTAAACAAGAACTTTTTCTTCAGAGAAAGGACATGATACTTCATTTTACCACAAACTATTATTTACCATCTGATTCTGGCTCTGAGGAAAACTTCTACTCTTTCTTTCTTCACTGGCTCAACTGGAAAGCTACGTAGAAGGCTAACTAGATACAAGTAGCAAGCTAACTAGCATAAGAATGGCTCTTTCCAAAACAGAATACGGCAGCCTTCTCCAAAAGATTGCTGAACTGGAGACTACAGTGCGAGGAATACAAGTAAACATAGAGGTTAATGGAAACTGTAGATATGGGAATGAAACGACTGTGCCGCTGTTTCAAAACAGCGGAGAGGATAAAACTAACTTGCTACAAGCCGGTGCAGACAAAGCTATCAGACCTAAGGAGGATCCTGTTCCTGATGATAAGCTAACAGGTGCAAGTCCTCCCTGGAATAGTTTTGAAGCGAAGCCAAAGAGAAAGTCATATCTGCTTCAATGGCTAACGGGCCGAGCAAAGCGCCTAATATCAGTAATGAGATGGACTGGCCTGCACTTCCCAAACAGCAGAATTTACTTCAACTCTCTTGTCTGCCCAGACACAAAAGTGGACATTTGTTAAAGGCATAAATATCACCAATCATAAACCCAGTTTCATGGAAAACTGGGCAATCAATTTGCCCCACTGCTGATTGACCTAGGATACTTCTCTAATGAGGTCAACACACAACCTTCTCGAACTGCGAAGACTGAAAGCGTTTCAGGAAAACAAAAGCAACATGGTAGGCCAAAGCGACGACCTCACACACCAATTAGTGGGAGACTTTTTGGTTAAAGATGCTCAGAAGATGTTCAGCAACAATATGAAAGTGATCTGCTTACCTAATGACACAGTATCAGACCTGGCTGAAAAAAATATATTTGCAAATTGTGGCAAATTACCCACTTTTGAAAAAATGTTGAGATTCATTTAGGAGTCTGAGGTGTTTTTTTGTTTACTATAAATTTTATATTGTTAAGGGCTTTGAGATGACTTTGTTATATTTTGCACATTATAAATAAAGTTTAACTGAATTGAATTGAATTAAAGCAGGAATTCACCCATCTGCTAAAAACTGTGAGCTGTTTGCAGCCAAAAGTGTTCATCAGTGGACCAATACATTCAGTTTGCAAAGGAGATCTGAAATTCTCAAGGATTTACTTTCTGAATACATTTTTGGATTCAGCTTGTGCTGCCCTTTCAATAAATTTTACAGAACATTTTTTTTTTTTTTTTTGGGGAATGTCGTCATCTTTTTAGAGCAGATGGACTGTGTCTAAAGAAGGCTGGAGTGGAACTTTTCACCTCCAACTTATTTTACTTCACCAGTCACACTGCTATCAGTTCTGATAAAGAAAAAAAAAGACAACATGTACCATCGGATAACAAAACAACAAAGAAAGAACATGGTGTTGATGAGCTTCCATAAAGAAAAGAAAATCAAAATCGCTAAAATGAAGTGGTCAACCCACCCCCCACATCTCAGGACCCACCTGCTTCACCCCAAAATGCACATACTTCCACCTCATCCAGCTTCTCTCCTACCCCTGCCTTCTTGGATTTAACTGCTCAGATGAACATGCTGGTTTTTGCTGGCACAAGAATGACACCCCACCCCTTACCCCACCATGGTCACACCCTCTCTCTCCTAAAGAACCAATCAGCACTACCCATCCCTCCTTGACGATACCAGTATCACTCTTCTCCTCAGGCCAACTGTGTTCAACTTAGAGCGACACATGTCTGATGTGTGCTGGGTCCGGACTGCAATACCTCTATTTGTAGGAACAACCAGAAAAAGTCAAGGCCTTATGGAGTTAATGCAGCTTCTTTAGTTCCTGTGGTGACAGGGAACACAGGTAAAATTGTTAAATTAAAGAGAAACAAAAAGATTAATTGAGATAAAAAAAAAATTGACTATTATAACATGTCATCTAAAGTCCAGCAGTGTCTCCAGTAAAGTCTTCAAAAATAGCTCTTCTTAATGTTAGATCTCTTGTTAACAAATCACTGCTAATTAATTGTATTATTTTGACACATCACTTGGACTACTTCTTAATGAAACATGGTTGAATGATGGTATCAGTAATACTATTCTCAATGAAAGTGCACCACAGTACTTTATTTATTTCAATAAGTGTTCTTGCAGGGAAGGTGGTGGAGTTGCTGCCATCTTTAAATTATTATTTCAGAGCAAGAAATAACATTTGGTGATTTTATCTCATTTGAATATATATTGTTCTTACTGAGGGGTGATTAAAGAGTTCTGTTTTTAGTCGTTTCTAAACCCCCAAAATATTGTGGAGAATTCATGGATGAGTTTGCTGAACTGCTGTCAGTTGTATGCACTGAATACAACTTTTTAATAATAACAGGGGACTTTAATATGCATATAGAAATAACATGGACAATACTGCCAAAGAACTACAGTGGAGCAAAAAAAAAGTATTTAGTCAGCCACCAATTGTGCAAGTACACCCACTTAAAAAGATGACAGAGGCCTGTAATTTTCATCATAGGTATACCACAACTATGAGAGAAAAAATGAGACAAAAAAAATAAAATAAATGGCAATGACAGAGGGCAAATGTATTCTGTAAGTCTTCTGCATTCCTCCATGCAGTTCTCCTCTAGAGCAGTGATGTCTTCCGGCTGTCGCTGGGCGACACGGACTTTCAACCCCCTCCAAAGAGGTTCTATGGGGTTGAGATCTGGAGACTGGCTAGGACACTCCAGGACCTTGAAATGCTTCTTACGAAGCCACTCCTTTGTTGCCCGGGCGGTGTGTACCCAGCCACATTTCATCTTCAATGCCCTTGCTGATAGGAGGTTTTCACTCAAAATCTCATGATACATGGCCCCATTCATTATTTCCTTTACACGGCTCTTTCGTCCTGGTCCCTTTGCAGAGAAACAGCCCCAAAGCATGATGTTACCACTCCCATGCTTTACAGTAGGTATGGTGTTCTTTCTCCTCCAAACACAACAAGTTGAGTTTTAATCAAAAAGTTCTATTTTGGTTTCATCTGAGCATATGACATTAGCCCACGGCTCTTTCGTCCTGGTCCCTTTGCAGAGAAACAGCCCCAAAGCATGATGTTACCACTCCCATGCTTTACAGTAGGTATGGTGTTCTTTCTCCTCCAAACACAACAAGTTGAGTTTTAATCAAAAAGTTCTATTTTGGTTTCATCTGAGCATATGACATTAGCCCAATCTCCTTCTGGATCATCCAAATGCTCGCTAGCAAACTTCAGACAGAACTGCTTAAGCCAGACATGTACTGGCTTAAGCAGGGGGGGACACATCTGGCACTGCAGGATTTGAGTCGTGTGGTTCTGGGATTTTTGCTCACCGTTCTTGTGATCATCTTGTATGTCTTCCATTTTCCAATAATTGCTCCCACAGTTGGTTTCTTCACACCAAGCTGCTTACCTATTGCAGATTCAGTCTTCCCAGCCTGGTGCAGCTCCTTTGTCTTGGCCATAGTGGAGTTTGGAGTGTGAATGAGGTTGTGGAGAGGTGTCTTTTATACTGATAACAAGTTCAAACAGGTGCCATTAATACAGGGAACGAGTGGAGGACAGAGTAGCCTCTTAAAGAAGAAGTTACAGGTCTGTTAGAGCCAGAAATATTGCTTGTTTGTAGGTGACCAAATACTTATTTTATCGAGGGATTTACCAATTAATTAATTAAAAATCCTACAATGTGATTTTCTGGATTTTTTTCTCATTTTGTCTCTCATAGTTGAGGTATACCTATGATGAAAATTACAGGCCTCTCTCATCTTTTTAAGTGGGAGTACTTGGTGGCTGACTAAATACTTTTTTTGGCCCACTGTATACGCTTTAATAAACACTTTTGGTCTTATACAACATGTGACTGGTTTGACACACACTCAAGGTCACACTTTGATCTGGTTATCTCTAAAGGTGCTGATATCTCTGCTGTTGATATAAGAGACTTAGCTCTCTCTGACGTTTCTGTGTCTTTTTTTTATTTAGAGACTGTAACATCTGTTCCCCCTACTTCTGTGTGTTTTAAGTAAAGGTGCATACATGACAACACGTGCACAGTGTATAGAAGCCATAGCGATGACACCAACCTTGAGCGCCGGCACAGTTGATAATCTCTTGGATGAGTTTATTATAAAAGTCTGTAATGTCATAGATGTGGTGGCTCCAATCAAAACTAAGAGAAAACCAAACCCACAGAAAACACCTTAGAGGAGGACTGAGATAATAGAGAATTTGAAATCTGATTGTAGAAGCGCTGAGTGTAAATGGAGAACAACAAAATTTCAAATTAATCTAGAATTGTACAAAATAAGTCTGTGTAAAGTCAATGATGGCTTGTTCAAAGCGAGGCAGCAATACTTTTCGGAAATTATTGCTAAAAACGTCAACAACTCTCGCACAATGTTTTCTATCATTGAAAAGCACACAACCCTCCCTGCTCAGATAGCCCCCGAATTACTGTCAACTGGAAAATGCAATGAATTTGCTGTATATTGAAAATTTACAATCAATAAGGTCAAACATCCAAACAAATCAGCAAAATAACAAAAAGAAGATCTGACATTCAGCAATCAAATCTATCACAAAAACAGCCTTCTACCACCTAAAGAACATCTCCAGAGTGAAAGGTTTAATGACTCAGAAAAAAAACTGGTCCATGCTTTTATCTCCAGTAGACTGGACTATTGTAATGGTTTTCTAACAGGAATCCCCCAAAAGAGCATCAGCTACAGCTGGTTCAGAACGCTGCAGCTCAGGTCTTAACCAGAACAAAGAGGTCAGAACACATTACTCCAGTTTTAAAGTTTTTACACTGGCTCCCAGTCAGCCTCAGAATAGACTTTAAAGTTCTGTTGTTGGTGTATAAATCTGTGAATGGGTTTGGTCCAGAATACATCAGTGACATGTTAGTCAGGTATGAACCCAGCAGGTCTCTCAGATCTATGGACACAGGTCAGATAGTGGAGCCCAGAGCTCACAGTAAACATGGTGATGCTGCTTTTAGTTGTTATGCTGCAAACATGTGGAAACTGCCAGCAGAGCTGAAGTCAGCATCCAATGTGAGCATTTTTAAACAAAAGTTAAAGGCTCTGTTTTCCTCGTATGATTGAGATGGAGATTTTTCGTCATGTTGTTGTTGATATAATGTGTTTGTTGATTATTTTAAATGTTTTTTGCTGCTGATTTTAATGTTCTTATTGATGTTAAGCTGTTGAATGTTTTCCGTTGCACTTTTTGATCATGTAATGCACATTGAGTTGCCTTGTGTATGACATGCGCTATACAAATACATTTGTCTTGCCTTGTCTTACAAACATACAACTAAAACTTAAAAACTTACAAAATAACACCAAAAATACAAATAATTGATTCCAAAAACACAAAACAACAAAAATACACTACATTACTCCAAAAAAGCACAAAATTAAAAAAAAAAACAAAAACACTTTGCTCTAGACTGTGTAAATGCTCAGAATTCTTACTGTCATTTTGAACTAAAAAGAATATACAAAAATAACTGAAAAACAGACTAAACATTACCAAAAATACAACACAACAAAAAACAAAGTACACTAAATTACTCCAAAAACACTTGTTCTTGGCTATATTAATGCTCATATTTTTCATTATCATTTTGATAATGTAGCTCTTGGATCAGACAGTTATATATCTCTGTAATAGATAATGTACAGAAGAAAATTTAAGTCATCTTTATCTGAGACGAATGGCTGCAAACATTAATATTGTTTAATTTTGTCATAGCAATCTCAAATTGTATATCAAAAAGATTTACCACTAAAATAAGGCTTGCATGTTTTTGTTTTGAGAAATGCAACATATGTGTTTTGCTGTTTTCAGATGGTTTCAAGTGTCATTCACTCAAATGGTTAGTTATCTCCAACAGGGAAATGTAAACTAAATAAGTCCTTTGGCCACTGTTGTGAAGATGTTTTCAAAACTGAACCGAACACATAGTATTGCTTTGATAATAAATATCCCAATCTGCTTCCATAATCCAGCATGGAAGCAGGGCAGAACAGAGTATTTCAGTGTGTCTCTTATGTAACAAATTGCTTTTGACTTGTACTGCCTGTTCTGGCCTTTTTCTCCAAATTCAGCTTGCTTTAAAAAAAAGGAAAAAAGTTAACAGATGGTGGGACTTTCTCCTTCATTGCATCTCATTTTGTGGAGTGGTCAGTGGTCCGTCAGCTCATTTTGAAAAATCAACCATAGAAGCTATTTAAATAATCACATTTAATACGTTTCTTACGTGTTTGGTATAGATCCTGAAGGCTATGCCATTTTTCTCTGATCTACACTAATTAATTACAATGGTTTACACTGAACTGAACATGCTAAAATGAAGCTATAAAGCAATCTATTTTTCCTGTGGATTTCTGCATATGAAGTTTTTAACACATGTTGTTTTATCAGGAAAATGTGCTTTCCTAATTTCATCATATCACCACAGCAAGGGTTTTGCACGCCTTTTAAAGAAGAAAGAAAGGCATGTTAAGCTGTTTTTAAGGCTATCAATGAGGCTACTGTGTAAATTACAAAATGATAATATTATATTTAGTGTGATATGCTCTGCATAGATAAGCCATTATTGCTACTGTTTGACAGCTGAAATCTTCGGGTTTTGCTGTATGATTGACTTGTATGAGTTGAATTCCAACTGGAAGTTATATTGTATCTGTTAGTGATTGTAAAATTATATTTATAATGATCAGAATTTTGTATTACTTTTCTTAACTCGTAGAATGTACATACCTTGCACTGTATATATTGCATCTTGACCCCTACCCCAAGGACAACAGATGGAAAATAGCTTTTAAGCTAGAGTCTGGTAAAATCTCTGTTATTATAACTAAATGTTTGTGTACGCTGTCCTGATAAATTCATAAATGAAAATGAAATGAATCAACTTTCTAACATATATTTGTCATGAAAATGTTTTCCTTGCTCGTGAGACAATTTAAAAAAAAATTTATATCTTGATTTGGGTTGATTTTGACTTTAATACTTGTGACATGTTTTTAAAACATAATGCATTTCTAAAAAAATATTCTGGAGGTGAAATGTGCATTATGTCGCCCATTAACAAACAAGGATTTTTATTGTTTCCAGTCTGAACGGTTTATTTATTATGAAATATCTTAACAATTATATTGTTCAAATGATCTCCAAACTAGAGACGGACAATCCGTGTACCCTTCGTTCTTTGATTATCCCATTTTAAAACCAAATCAAAATAACAAATAAACAGTGGGGTTATTTTGACCTAAAACCAAAACAAAACTACAGAAAAATCAAAAACCAGAGAAGCAGCATTTTTTTTGTTCGTGAGACATTCGCATATTTACAGAGAAACTATGGATGAGAGCTTCATGTTTAGAGGGGACCCACAGATGGGGTGACTTTTACTCCCTGACAAAAAAGGAGCAACACATAAGTCACATTACTGAGGAACTGGTGAATTGAAAGGTTATTAAAACATAAATAAATCAAAAAATGAAAAAGGATGTTAATTAAAACATTTGCATGATATGTGATTATAGGAACCGGAGGTGGTGTATGAGTCTACTGGTGCTCCTTGTCTCTTGCGATCAACTTCCGTGTGTGTTGACGGTTGTCGCTAGCGGCTAGCGGTATTATAGCGTGCAAAAAAATATTTACTGCCCGCAAAAAAGCTGTAATTGTTTTTGCAAAACTGTCAAATGTGTCCAAAAAATTCTAACGACTATTCCTCATACCAGCCTCACAGTCGATAGTCAGTCACCAGTTTATTTGGATACCATTTGGACCGTAACACCGTTCGGTAAAGTTGGCACGGTATTCCCAAATTCGGACTTCCAACATCAATAACCCTTTATCGAAACATCATCGACAGACAAATTATGTCAGTGTGCTTCAGGTTTTTGTCCAGGTTCAAAATGCATCTTGGGAAACTTGGATTTATATGTCATTGTAGAAACGGTCATCATCCTAATCACACTTACAGTATATAGTATGTGGTGGACAACACGCTGCAAGATATTTTTTATTAAATGTGTGGTAAGCTTAAAACATAAAGAAAAACGCTGCTTGTCGGGTTTTTGATTTTTCTGTATTTCTGTTTTGGTTTTAAGTCAGTAAAACAAAATAGTCAACAAAGAACAAGGGGTACATGGCTTATGGACAAATAATCAGCATTTTTAATCTGGAATCCTCACCTTGGTGTTTGATTTCCTACACATTTACATCATTTCTTCACCCTGTGAAACATGATGGCATAATGGCATATCTAGTGTGAGCTTTGACAGTAGTTGCTTTTTAACACCAGCTCCAACTATTTTTTTCTGTTGACAGTTCGTCATATTCGAACAAATGGTTTGAGGCAGTGTGGAGCTCAGAGAACAATAAAACACAAACAGCAAATGAGAAATTAAATGACTAATAAATTCCTCACGTACAGGTGACCCTGACAGCAATGCATTAAAAAAAAAAAAAAAAAAAAAACATAATACAGCAGGAGATGATTGAAATCACAAACCTCAAATAATTACTCACCCTGCCAGTAACTGTCACACATTTAGCGGTGATTAGCTTTGCGTATTTAACTATTTATTCTGTTGGGTTCATAAATGTTGCTATTCTTTTTTATGAAAAAGACTTTGGTGTTGGACGTACTTTTCTATATTTACTCAATTGTATCTGTTCCTCCCTCCATTCTTACCCACACATACCATCAATGACAGTAACTGCTAAAATAAGATCATATATCGCTCCAGCGCTCCATTGATTTCAAGAGGAGAAATCTGTGAATAGTAATTGAGCTCTAGATTGGGATTCACAAGCAGAACATCTGCATTCATCAGCAGTGGTGTTTATTTAGAGCTTAAATTCTCCAAGACATTGAATGCAAAAACACTAAAACAATTTCATGTTTATTAACATCAGAATTCAATGTCTTTTGTAACACTCAACAAAACAAAATGTATCAGCGTCAGGTGTCTTTCTGTAGCCAAATAACTTACTATTTCACGACAATATTAAAATCAATATTAGATTTAAAGACTGTAAACAAACTCTTTGTTGTGTTAACACATTCTATCCTCAGTAATCGACCTCTATGATTCTTCACACAAGCTGTTTGTATTTAATTTGCCTAGCAATGTTGTTGTATTGGATTTTTTTTTCTTTTCTTTTTTAAATGACTGTATATGTGCCAACTCTAAATAATTGGCAAAGTAATGTTCAGGCTTTTTCACTCATTGTACTCTCATATAACAATGGTTTACAAACACTTCCATGCAATGATAATGACTGTTGAATAAAGAGTGCTGGCTTTGAATGCGGCTACATTTTATTAATTGTATTTAACTGACATTATTAAAGCTGATGAGTGGATGTGGGCGGTTGATTACTTCTCTCAGGTAGTCCTATGACTAAGCTATTGGATAAAGACATGGCTGTGTTCAAAATGTCATACTAACGTACTATTCATATTATGTTTGACGTCAAAATGAATATGTAGTGCGTTCACATTATTTCAATTCCACTTTATTTGCATGGCGCAAATTACATCAAAGTCATCTCAATGCGCTTATCAAATTATTAAATTCTGAAAAAAAAAAAAAAAAAAAATCCAACAAGATCTTAATGTACTATCATACATTAGATAGTATGAAAAGATTGAGTACATGCGAAATATCAGGATGTATACTATGTGGGGATAATTTTTTGTATGCACGGTGGGCACACTAGTCATACTCAACTGCCGATCACATCCCCTTTTCAAAACAAAAGCATCTCTTCATGTCTTCCATTACTTTTTCAAAGCTTTTATAAATAGGGCTCTTGTTTTGAAGCTAACCAGACGTCTTGTCAGTAGCACAATGGCAGGCAATATGGAATCTCCAGAATCTCTGAAATGTTGGAATTAAATGTGTATACACAAGTTTTATCGATCAAAGGACCACATGTTGATTCTACTTGGTCACTTTCCCACTTAAAAGGCTTTCAGAATTTTTAAAGAAAAAAAAAAATAGATGTGAAAGGTTAGAATTGCTGGTTGAAAGTTTGTTTTGATCACCATTCTTTACACTGTCTTTATTGACATTGTTGGAAAAGTTTAGCGCATTGCATCATGGGAGGGGGAGTCCAGGAGAGAAATGCAGTAGACAAGTGTTTTTTTTTTTTTTATTCTTACTGTGATTTATTGTGTTTGCCACAAAAACTCTAACAAAGTGACTTCCCAACACGTTTTCACAAACTGAAAGTAACAGGAAAAAAATGGTGGATGTTTATTTTGGGGCTTACAAAATCAACTTGCTTTAATTGCTTTTGAGTTCATTCATCACATGAGTCTGAGTGTTGAGAGCCGTGCTCCATCCTTCGGAAATGACTGGCAGCCTTCCCAAAACAGTTGCCAACGTAATATGGACTGCGATAGGTCAGAAAGCTGCCAGCTCCAATCAGCAGCATACCTGCAACCATAATTTCTATCATTTTTTTTTTAGTTTTTTTTTTTTTTAATAATGATGTGAGGTTACCACACGCACCACACATCATTTCACTGAAAATGCTATCAAAAACATAAATAAGCCTAACTTCAGTCTCAGTAATCATCCTACTCATCTTCAGTCTCATAATTCCTATCATGTAGATGTCTTCCACGGAAAGTATAGACAGACACACAACTCTTGTTGTTGTTCCAAGGGTCCAGTGCATATCCAGCCGCAAACTTCCCGCTTGGACACACGGGCTTACCACTGCCTGGTCTTTTTGTTGATAAAATTTGATCGATATTTTTGAGAGACCAACTGATCAATTCCTCACTTCCAGTTTTGGATGAGATGCAAAGAGAAGCTCATGTTAGATTCACAAGACCAGACAAAACAAAAGCAGCAGCAAGGACAGATACGGGTGGGATAAGAGGGAGCACAGAAAAATGCCACCGCCGTCATCGAGTAGCACAGGAGAATTAAGTTAAAGTTCAAAATACACGTATGTGTGTCAAAATCGTTTCCCAAAATATTCATAAGGAATTTATAAATTGTGCCAAATATTTTTAATTGGCTATTTTTTTTTTTTACTTATTATTATTATTAATAAATTTCATTTATTTCTCTTTCTCTTCTTCTTTTTCCCTCTCTTCTTTCAAATGTCTTTTGTATATGTACTGTATGTATGTATGTATGTATGTATGACTATTATTAACTTGTTGTCTCCTCCAATCAGCCTCTAATAGCAGAATACCATCATTATAACACACACACCCACACGCACGCACGTGCGCAGACACGCACGCACACACACAGTATTGTAATGTATAAGATATGTAAATATTATCTATTGTCTATCTATGGTCTTTTTTCTGTAATTTTCTCTAGAAAGGAAAAAGAGGAAATAAAAAAAGAATTATTGATTAATCAGCAGTGCACAAAGTATATTTTATGTGCAGTGGTTCATGTTGTATAATAAAACATGCCAGGTTAATAAAAAAAAAAAAAAAAAAAAAAAAACCCTAGCACCCCCACTTCCCGCGGCCCTGGTTGTCAATGTGTCATTATGGTTTTATTCGATAAAAAGAAAGTCTCCGGCAGCTAAAAATTAAGCAGACTCACAAAGTTCACGTTATCCACATTCTGACAACTGTCGCTCGGTGTGTTCCAACGTGCCCAGCTGGAGTTCTTCACACTGAACTAATATGGGAAGAGGTGGTTTCCTCCATGATGAACTACTTGAAAACTGATCCTATTATTTCCAGGCCTGTGCCTGGCAGTGGCTGTAAAAGACATAAAGTCTTGGTGCTTAATCCTGTTAGTGCTGAAAACCTGACACTGCTTATTGGCTCTCTGCTAGTGTGTGAACATTCAGGACCTAACTGTTTGCCCTCTAAATACACTGTACAGAATTAAATTAATACAACCATGCTTTGCTGCAGCGTTACTGTCCCAGTGGATGTCATAAGGCAAACAAAATGCATTATTTCAAACTACCTCCACCTAAAATATTTTCTGTTGCTTTTAGTGTCTGTTTATACCACAGTTTGTTATGTGTTTCAGAGGCAGCATTATGCCATATCAATTACATTATTGTGAATACATACCTTGTTGTGCTTTATTGTAGTTTTCACAATGCGGAATTCTATCTCAAAACCAATGTTATTTTATTTATTGGAAAAAAAGCAACAACAAAGTTAATACCAACAAGTTTATTTTGTCTTCTTTTTTTAATAATTGGTTTTGGTTTCATTTATTCAGACAACTTTTCTTTAGGAAATTTACTTTGAAATGTACCTTGACATTTGCTTTGATCTACTGAAATTTCAAAGTAAATTTCAAGGGAAATTTCAAAGTAAATTTCAAGGGAAATTTCAAAGTAAATTTCAAGGGAAATTTTAAAGTTAATTTCCTGAAAAAAATGTCTTCTGAATAAATGAAACCATAACATATTATTTAAAAATATCTTTCAATTTAAAATGTTAACCAATGCCTTTCAGCAATGTTTCAACGTTTTTTAATCAGGAGATCAAAGTAAATTTCAAAGTACATTTCCCGAAAAAAAAATTCTGAATAAATGAAACCTTAAAATATTAAACACAATGTTTTTCTAAAACATGGTGTAAAACATGTTTCCAACCATCCAGTTATTTAAAATGAATTTAAAAAAATGAGAAAAGGCAATTGGAGAGCGAATTCCTTTATATCAGTCGTAAGTGGATTTTGTTGGATTTGACCTAAAGTTCTAAAAACATGCACTTCCACAAAGAAAAATCTCAACATCTCAGTGTCCACTGGCAGAGGCTAATGGACCAATCTACATGATAATGGCCATATCAGGAATTCTAAGTGAACAGTTGAACAATGCTGGAATGGCCTGTCATGGTTTCGTAATTACACCCCTGAAACGTGCACAAAAGCTTCCTGTGGAAAGATGAATATAGCATTTAGAAGGTAGATAGTCTGAAAAGGCAAGACAAGCATTTGCCTGACAGTGTTGACACTTAGTTAAAGAAGAGTGCTAAAACCTCTAACTGTAGTATGCAAGACTGAAAAACTATAAAAATCGCTATTTGCACATCAAATTTTTTCTAGGAATCAAAGCCCATTGAAAACAGATCAGATAGATATTTTCATCTGGCAATCCAACTTAGACAACAAGTTATTTATCTTTTTTATAAAAAGATAAAGAAAAATGACAGTTTTGGTCACAGTTATTGGTCACAGAACTTCAGTCCACCACTTCCCAAACCCAACCACTGTTCATATTATATTTAGAAGGTTAAATAAGCTCTGTTTTGGCTCCATTTGTGGCTTGTTTCACTGATTTACTTTAAAGATGAAGAGTAAATGGTTCATAAAATATATCCTTTTTTGAATGAATGAAGGAATGTATGTCAGCGGTCTTAAGAAAAAAAAAAAAAAATCACAAATGTCCCAAGCACTTCAATCTGAAAAAAATCGGATTATTATAGCATTATTAAACTGTTAATTCATGTTTAATAATACCATATTGCCTATTGCCTGTTTCACCACTCGCTGATATTGAAAAATAAAATGAATTTGTATATATATATATACTGTATATATGAAATATCACATAGTCATAAGTATTCAGACCCTTTGCTGTGACACTCACATTTAACTCACATGCTTTCTATTTTTTTCTGATCCTCCTAGAGATGGTTCTGCTCCTTCATTGGAGTTTAATTAAACTGATTGGATGAGAATCATGAGGTCGAAGGAACTGCCCAAGGTGCTCAGAGACAAAATTGTGGCAAGGCACTGATCTGGCCAAGGTTACAAAATAATATCTGCAGCACTCAAGGTTCCTAAGAGCACAGTGGTCTCTGTAATCATTAAATGAAAGAAGTTTGGCATGACCAGAACTCTTCCTAGACCTGGCCGTTCAGCCAAACTGAGCAATCGTGGGAGAAGAGCCTTGGTGAGAGAGGTAAAGAAGAACCCAAAGATAACTCTGGCTGAGCTCCAGAGATGCAATAGGAAGATGAAAGTTCTACAAAGTCAACTATCACTGCAGCCCTCCACCAGTCGGGGCTTTATGGCAGAGTGGTCGGACGGAAGCCTCTCCTCAATGCAAGACATATGAAAGCCTGCATAGAGTTTGCCAAAAAACACATGAAGGACTCTTAGACTATGAGAAATAAGATTCTCTGGTCTAATGAGACCAAGATTGAACTTTTTGGCATTAATTCTAAGCGGTATGTGTGGAGAAAACCAGCCACTGCTCATCACTTGCCCAATACAATCCTAACAGTGAAACATGGTGGTGGCAGTATCATGCTATGGGGGTGTTTTTCAGCTGCAGGGACAGGACGACTGGTGGCAATTGAAGGAAAGACAAATGCGGCCAAGTACAGAGTTATCCTGGAAGAAAACCTCTTCCAGAGTGCTCAGGATGTCAGACTGGGCCTAAGGTTCACCTTCCAACAAGACAATGACCCTAAGCACGTTGCTAAAATAACAAAGGAATGGCTTCAGAACAACTCTGTGACCATTCTTGACCGGCCCAGCCGGAGCCCCAGACCGAAACCCAACAGCATCTCTGGAGAGACCTGAAAATGGCTGTCCATCAATGTTCACCATCCAACCTGACAGAACTGGAAAGGATCTGCAAGGAAGAATGGCAGAGGATCCCCAAATCCAGGTGTGAAAAACTTGTTGCATCATTCCCAAAAAGACTCATGGCTGTACTAGCTCAAAAAGGTGCTTCTACTCAATACTGAGCAAAGGGTCTGAATACTTCTGACCATGTGATATTTCAGTTTTTCTTTTTTTAATACATTTCCAAAAATTTCTACATTTCTGTTTTTTTCTGTCAAGATGGGGTGCTGAGTGTACATTAATAAGAATTAAAATAAACTTTTTTTTTATTTTAGCAAATGGCTGCAATGAAACAAAGAGTGAGAATTTTAAAAATACTGAATATTTTCCGTATCCATTGCATATCTATATATATATATATATATATATATATATATATATATATATATATATAATGAGGCCATTGCAGCTAGCCTCTGTGTCTTATAATCATTTATTGTCTTTGCTTGGCTTTATGTATCATTTAGACAGTTTTGAGATGGATGAGGTTTTAAATCTGGAGTTCTTTTTTTTTAACAATAATCCATTTTTCTTATTTTAGAAATGGCTGTTGCTATAGATAGAAATGTTTGAAAGAGAAGGGCATAAGCCTTTGTCCTGCTGTCAGCGTGCACAGGACGTTGACGTGCACAGATCTGTAATTACTGCAGTCAGGTAGCAGCAGGCCACGTGATCCGCTGATGTTCTTGGAAGCTAATCACACTCATAGAGGTTTTGTGTATCCGTCCCTCTTGCTCTAACCTAATTACTCTTTATTTTACAAACAGAGCATCCTAAATAGTATTTACCCTGTATTCCTTGTAATAACTATGGTTCTTCTACACAGCCCTCAGCCTTCGAAAGAGGGCAAGCATAGCAATTAGAGAAAAATCAATGCACCTAATCATTGTAGTGGAGGGTGTTCTGCTGAGACTGGTGAGGTTGGAACACCAGAGCTAGACTGAGCCCTGTTTATAAAATGCATTTAAAAGGAATTTTACTTACAGTGAATGCAGTGGTCAATTTTGTAAAACAAAAAAAAAACAACAACAACAAAAAATCAACCACAATTAGCTCGTCCTTAGAATTAGATTTGGAAACATTTACGATGATTACATTAGAAGCATTTTTTATTTATTTTTCATTAAACACCAATATGTTATATTAAATCTCAAATAGCAATATATCTGTTAGAGTGGTTGAAAATTGAATTAAATTATGTCTGTACTAAAAAAAAAAAAAAAACGTATCGATAAAGCATCGGGATTGCTAAATCCTTATTGTAGCAAATCAATAACACACTAGGGCTCAGGAACTGACTGCAAAAAAGGTCAACAGAAATAGGTTCAGCTGTAGAGCCAAGGTGTGTGAATAATTGGACACAGACACAAGGATTTCGTTTAAGTATATGTATATTAAAGATATTATATATAGTAAAGATATTTGGAGTCAATTTATATTGATATATATTATTTAGTTGTTATTAATAATCAGGTATAGTCAATAAACAAACAACCAAAATACAATTACAAAACAAAGACAATATTTTCTTCTTTCAAAACTTGTAGTCAAAGTTCAGTTCAAGGTTCATTTCCTTTGGTGAGTTCAGTTCAGTTGTTTGATTTCGCCAAGTTGGAAAGCGAAGGGTTTCGCAAAGTTTTTTTCGCATTGGGGGAAAAAATACAACACAGAAAAGGTCCCCAGGGTATATTCCAAGTATTAGGTCCGAGTGTCCGAGGAAACAAAAAGATCAAATATTCCTACCGCGATGCAGCGGTGGTTGGGTGGTGGCTCGCCATCTAGTGGTCGAGAGTGGTAGGTGATCCAGGACTAACATAAAAACCTGACCTATAAAACAAGGTCAACAAGGAATTAACTTAAGTATATTTTAAAACAGAAAATACATTCACCTTAGCGCATTTAAACAATTTGTCATTGTTAAATAAATAAACAGTTATAAATAAATGCTATAAATCATAGCAGAAAAATCCATATCAAGGTAAATCAATTTGAAGCTTCATTCTATATATTCAGAGATCAAAGGGAATAAAGTGCACTTTTAAATCAACATCATTAGCTGTAAAGCTAAGTCATATCATATAAATTAAACATGCATGTTTTAAATAGATTCTTCAAATAAATCATTGTTGTAGCACAACAGATCATCTCATTTAGTAGGTCAAAGCCTATTCAAGACCGAATAGCCGAATGGGCATTTCTTTCAAAAAGTAACAGAAATGGTCAAAATAAATCAAAACTACAAAAAGCGAAGTATTATTTTACTATAATACTATTCATTTAACAATTCGGCTTTGATTATAAATTAGAAAATAAAAGGATTACTTAAATAAAAGTGCAAATGGTCAGACGAATCTTGCGTAGCTCTCTTTGTGAATAGCATAAGCAGTTACATTGTGAAGGAAAGCCGAGTTGCCATTAATCCTTTCCGTTCAGTTTTTTCATCTTTTTCGAGATACTAGTACTCGTACTAACCTCTATGATCTGATCATCTGATCAAGACGTTAGTAGAATTTACAGTGGGAAAGATACTTATGTTCTTGGCGTAGCTGGGCTGCGTAAATCATCAGGGCAGTACGCTAAATGTGCGGGGCGAGTTACCAGGGCTCCTACTGTGCAGACTCTGGCTCCAAATGATGTCAAATTTGCAAGATGAAAGTTCCCCTAAGCTCCATATTTTGGCTTCAAGAAAGTTGAGTGGGAACAGCTACAGTGCACGCCCACTGATTGAAATGCATTTACCTCAGATGTCCAAATTGATGACCCAGATCTTTTCAAAGTTTTGAGTGCAAACAAACGCAGCAAAAGAGCCTAGGGCAATGTGGGTGGGCAGGAGAACCGCAGTGATGTGAAACAAAACATCAAATCCACAAAAGTACGACAATCTGTTACTGCTCCATTGTTGAATGCTGTTAAATAACAGGTGGAGAAGGCAAAATTTTCTGTGCTGTGAGAAGTCCCTACTCCTGTAGGAGCGCCTCCAAGCGACTGACTAATGCAACTGCAAGAGAGGCTGTTTGGAGCGGACCAAAAAGACAGCAATGAACACAAACCGCGCCAAATGATGGTGATAAAATTATCAGCTGTTCTCTACCCATTCAGCCCGAGTCTGGGACTAATTGTACCTTCCATAAGTTCCATCCAAATGCACACAAACACATACACACATTTTTATGCTTTCATGTTGGTACCACACTGGTTGGCCAAAGCTCACGTACACATACAGATACTGTATGACCCCATTTAGAAGTCAGTTTAAGCCTTTATTTGGCCTTTATTACTTGTCTCATTATGATTATACTGTGCACAATTAAGATTCATGGCTCTCACTAACACTCTTGAGAAATTCACTTTCTATTTCCACGTCAAGACACTATAATTGATTATGGGCTGTCACTAAATGGATCGCTCATGACTCACCCTTAACATTTACATCATGTGCCGTTGGGTCTCAAATTTTTGCCAGCACAGTTTGCCAAGATCGATATGAAAAAATGCAGTTTCACTTTCACTTCAATTAAACTTACTAAACTATGTGCATGATCACCCTATTTAGCTAATAGAGATGATTAAATCAGTATTAAGTAGGTAGTAATGAAGTATTTAACATAATATAATTGTAGATTTTGCTTTGAGCCAGCAGTAAAAGCTGCATGAAAACAATAAGGTCCTTTTATGGAGTAGAGAATAAAACAGGGGTGTTAAACTAATTTTAGTTCAGGGGCCAAATACAGAGCAGTCAGATTTTGGGCAAGGAAACAAGTAAATTTAACACTATTATCCCCTAGTTTGCACTTTCACAAATAAATGATACTTAAAGCATGCAAGGTCAAAAATATCCAAGCATTAGGTGACCAAAATCAGTCCCTGCAGTCAAGATGGGCATATTTGATCACAACGGTAAAAAAGAAAGGGTTTGTTTGTTGTTGTTGTTGTTATTGTTATCAATTTGTATTATTATTTTTTTTCATTATTATTTTTTTTCTATTTTTGTGCATTTTTGTTGTGGTTTTGTGTGTTTTTCTCTTTTTGTGTATTTTGGAGACATTGTGTACGTCTTTCTCCCAACTGAAGTCTTTTTTTTTTACTTTAAATTATGTTTGTGTACATTTGTTGTCATTTTGTGTAGTTTGCTTCAATTTTATATGTTTATTTTGAGGGTTAGGGTAACCATCTGTTACCTATGTCATCCCTGCAGGATCTTGACTTTGACATTTTATTTACAACATATTTTTGGGGTTGTTTGTGAGAGATTGAAGGATTTCAAAAAAAATTCCCAGTCCGTTTGACAATTTGTGACTAAATATTGTAGTTTCAGTGACTTTATGAATTTGGATTGACTGAAATTTCTACAACTCAATTGTTTAGTCATTTATATGCAATGTTTGATGTTTTCTTTGCACCTTTTACTTTCTCCTACAGGCCAAATTGGATTTTCTCAAGGGCCAGACTTGGCCCTTGAGCCTTGAGTTTGACACATGTTTGAAAACGATGTATTCAAACAGCCATTGTGGATTATGAAATGGACCCTTTTAAATATAACAAAGCTTTTTCTTTATTATTATTATTATTGTTTTGTTTTTTTTTGCAGGATAAATTGAAACAAACCAATTTAGAAGCAGTTATTGCAATAAATTCAGAGGAAAAACACTGAATTAGTAAAAAATTAAATTTCCATAATTATTTTCATAGTGTGTTGTGCAGCCAACAAATCAAATCTACACCAATTACCTACTAATGAATAATTTCCAAGGTAATTTGCTATTGTTCCTTCATTATTAGCTTATTTAATTCATGGGTACTTGTGCTCTACACATCCTCTGCCACAGGGTTAGTTTTTAGTGTCACCGAAGGCCTGAGCAGAGGCTCTAACAGAGACCACCAGAGATCACAAGCAACAAAAAACTGATTTAAGGTCATGGATGCCTGCAGGTGATGTTTACACATCACCACATCCTGTGGCAAGAGGTCAGATTAGAGTGTGTTTGACAAGTTGCCGGGCAAAGAAATATTTGATCTCACTCACCATTTTCTCTGTCTAAGAGAAGGGAGTCCTTCGATCTCAACTCTCTCTGGTCTTCATCACACAACGGATGGAATGATGTGGAAAAACACAGAGCTGTGTAATAAATAATGGAAGTGAGTGGAGGATTGCAGGATTCTTTCTGAGACTCCAGCAGACAATCAGTTTATAAAACCTAAATAAAGTATACATGTAGGTGATAGATAAAATATTAAAGCAGCATAGGGTAGGAGTTGAGAAAAAAATAAACATTCATTTTAAGTTTTTTTTAATGCTCTAAATCAAAGATAATGAGCCCATACACATTTCTCCCTATTGCCTTGAAAGGACTGTGTGATACATTTTGTACTGCTGTTCTGGGCGCAAATTTCCCACGCAGTTCTGCGGACGTTGCGTCACATGACGCTGGCTCTCGACGGCTTGGAAATAAACCAGAAACAAAGAAGAATGAGAAGAAGACAGCTTGGAGACTGAAAGAAGACAAGCACAGGGGACTGAACTACTGTTTGGTTCCACAGATGAATGCAGAGGCATGTGCACAGGTCTTGCGGTAAACGGTCACATGAACGGCGAGTAAATAAATAACCATGTCACAGTTGGAGTGGCGAATTGGGCTGCATTTTCTCGCCCAAGTCCGACCCAACAGTGAAAACCTTTTTTTTTTTTTTTTCTCAAATAAATTACAAATTTATATTTGTTTTAGTGGTAAGCACCAGCAACGTGCCGTCAGGGTAGACAAGGTAGGAAGTGCCTACCCAAGGGTGAATTGATATTTTGATTATTTGTTTTAATTATAATATAATTATAAATTATTTGTTTTTCCATTTCCAATAGCCTACAGTACCTATAAGTTTGAAAGTGTCCACATTTTGTGCGTTTCATAACCCAAGTGACTAAACAGTGCTATTTCCTGGAACAGCTGCACAGTCTCACTCCGCTGTAAGGCATAGAGAGGCCACGCCTCCTCCCAAAAGCACATAGGGCGCAGTGCACGCAAGAGACCCATCGGATCTATTTACATAATCCATGTATCAAAGATAAGGATAATCCACAGGGATTATCCTTATCTTTGATACATGGATTATGTGCAGACAAAATAATGTTTCAATAGTTTAGTCCTTTAAAATTGTCCTCTGCTGCATTCTCCTTGCCCCACAGATCACTGCTATCAACGGTACAGTTAAAGCTGCATTCTTCAGGGCGACAGCAGCTGCAGCAAGAATGGATGAACAATGCACGCAAACAACGCTATGTCACCGAACCCGAACATCAGTTACAAATATGTCTGAAAGCAATCTGTCCAGTTTCGTCGGGGTCCAGACGGGCTTCGATTGGGCTTCATTCTCTAGTTACAGAATCTAATTAGCTGTGCTCCTGTGATAAACAGTTGATGTGCATTCCCGAGGCTTGGCTGATGGCTGCTGTTACACTAACTACCGTGGTGTCACTATGGAGTCTGATTTCTGATTTCTACTTCTTTTTAGATCATTTAGCAGCTTTTTCAGCCAAAATGCCAACTTGTGCTGCTTTTGTTTGCTCTAAATAAATAGGAAAAGTTAAAGATGTCGAAGTAAACCTCTTTTGTTTAACAGGAGACGACAGTTCCCACTCTGCGGTTTTGTAGTAGATAATCAAGCAGAGAAGAAGAGCTCTTCTAAAGGATCTTTACTCTCCTGCGTGGCTGACGCTCCAATGGCTGAAGATAGAGAGTAAATCATGGACTGTTTAAGGTACACAAACCCTGAGGATAGAAGTCCTTTTGGGTGGGAGTCCTTCAACAGTCCCTTATGAGAGCCCTTCTTCCCTGTTTATTGTCTACTACAAAACTGCAGAGTTTGAACTGTCACACCCTGCGGTCATACATTATTTTTCGGGTCACAACTGTTTTTATTCTTTTTAAGTAAACCAAAGATGGTTAAGTCAACATCTTTTAAAATCTTTTTTACAGTAACCAAAAGCAGCACCGCATTTTGATGGGAAAAATACATATCAAGGGTTTTAGGACACATTTGCAAAAACAGTGGAGGATCCCTTTACTAAATTTATTTGGGCAATGTTGTGTTGTATTTTCCAGGCCAACTGTGAATAAATGCCATTTTTCCTTCCAGCTAAAAAAAAAAACTGAAGGGTTGTTGATAAAACGCAGTATAAAAATATCTCAAGTGGTTCATCTTGACACTTTGTACACTAATCCTGTGAAACAAAAGCCCCGTCATAATAAAAACTATATTATTGGGTTTAATATCTAATGGGGTTTTGAGTTCTAAGAATGGTATTGTTGATTTTTAGAGTGGTTGTAATAGAGGCATTAATGAAACCATATGTTTCAAATAATGTACACACACTTTTGTTTTGTTTTTATTTAACTGTACAACATTTTTACAGACAATACAATAATGAAAACAACAGTGTAAGAAACAACATTTACAAATATTTACAAATCCTTAGCTTTACAAGAAATAAAATAATACAATAATAAAATTTAAAAAAAAGATAATTGATGGGAGTAATTTCTCATTAATTTAAGAAAAATGACAGAAAGACAAAAACAGATTAAGATAAATAGATGAACAGTGAAAGGTCTACACTCATAAATGTAATGAAATTGAATTATAGAGAGAATGTATAATGTACATAACAGAGTTCTTTTTTTGTTCTTTTTTACTGGCACCGGATGGAGCTGAAGAGCATCTCCTGCATCCACCTGATGGAGCAGCTCATCCGACTTCTTCTAGGAGATGTGGGTGATTGAGAAAGAGACTGGCTCACATGTTCAATGGAGCCATCAGAGCCTTGTTGTGAGTGGAGCTCTGAGTGCTGGCTGATCACAGGAGGGTCCAGGAGTACTTTTGGGTTTTCCTCTGGTTCTTCTGTTATATCAGCCGCTGCAGGATCTTCAGACCAGTCTAGATTGTGAGGTAAAGGAAAAGTAGACTTGCTCAGGTCTTCACTGGGTCCAGCATCACTCTCAGCACTGACATTAACATCTTGTTTAGACCCAGAAGGAAACAACACAGTGATTTGTTAGGCTGCAACTTGAGTGATGTGGTGCAGCAACATCACTGAAAACGTGAAAAACATCTTCCGCCTGATGTCCTTGGGATAGGCTTCACGGACTGTCGCTACGATGGAAGCGATCAGCTTGTCCCAGGCTAAGTGGGAGATGTTGATTTAATGTAGAGTGGAGCCAAGGGAAGCTAAAACACTCTAATGCTTTGGTCACACCCACTGCCATCTTGTCCTGCTTCTGGGAAGGCATGATGAGGACTAACCTTTGCTTAGGCACCCACAAGTCCTGCAGCATCTTTTGGAACAATTTCCAAAACCACATCCCATGGCTCTTGGAAACGTTTAGAGGAGGAGGCTTGTTGATGCCTCTCAGTGAGCGTCTCCCCGATCACCTTTAACTTTTTTGGGGATCTTTGGAAACCTGTGAAATGGAATCATAAAAGTTGGCTTTCGAACACCCCAAAACTGCTTTCTATACTTAGGGTGTACTCACACTGGCAACTGGGGCCGTTCCGAGCTCACAGCAGGAATCCCCCCCTCCTTGTCCTTTTTCTGACACGGTAGAACGGACGTGATCACCAGCTCAACTCGGTTCCCACAGAGAAACACACCATCACGTTAATTTATGACACACGTATGGCGTTACGTCACCATTAAGCGACTCTGGGTTTGTTGTTGACAGTACATTCTGTTAATTTCATATTTTCTGTTGCGTAGGGTAACTATAAACCAAGATTTACCCAGACACGTGCTCTTTTCACGGTCTGGGTTTCCCAGGGCCCCTGAATGCATCACATTAATTTAAATGACCGTAACTCTGCTCATATTTGCTTTATCGGAGAAATTCCACCAGTTTATGAAAGATAATAAGTTGCTCTTTGCAGCCAGTGTCGGTACATTGCGGTAATTTTACTCACACGTAACGGAAACATTAAAGATGCTGCTTTGTTTTGACGAAATTGACACAAGGAACATAAAGAACCAAGTGAGTGAGAAAGAAAGAGATTAAAACAGACCAAATAATGGTGGATTTATTAAAAATGAAAGACTCTCTCTGACGATAAAAACCACCATGAATGGAGGTTCAAACGGATTTGAAAACAAAGGAGGAAACTGAGCCTATAAAGGTAAGATCAGTTTAATTTTTGGATCAATACAGTAAATGTCGTTCTGATTTTGTGGAGCTAGTCTTTGTTTACATTAATATAAGTGTAAATAGATGCTTTTAATGTGTGAGACAATTTAGGACAGAGTATTTGTGTGTTTGTTTAAACTTTGTGTGTCTGTGTCCATCTGAGCATATTTATCTCCATCACTTTCAGTTTTCCTTTTGATGAACATGACATTATCTAACTCTTCTTTTATTTCTTCTTCTTTAAGTCCATGCAGAGTGGACACGCCCCTCCCTGGACATTAAAACCATGAGCTGATCCTAGTTTCCATCATCAGGTCTAGACCCATCACTTCTACAGACAACAGACAGAATAAAGCTCAGAGTCAACATGGGAACATGTCCTGTCCTGTCCACAAAATACCAGTAATATGTTATACATTTGCAGCAGTAAAATGTCCCATTTCCATATTTTCTGGTTTATATGGGTTAATATACCAGTAATATGTGTTTATATGTATATTTATACCCTCGGAAATACCCGGACCTGATGATGAGCTGCTACACTCCGTTACTGTCCCGCTGTTGGCTGAACAAAGAGAAGTCCTGATGGTCATGTTGTCCTCTTCCTCCATGAGTTCTCTGTGGTGTTGTTCATATATATCAGGTAACGCCAACTCTGAACTTTTCATCGGCTAACGAGCACTTCTGACGCCGCTATCATTGCGGAATGCGGATGTTTATGTGCCGCAAAGCGTCGCGCGATACCAACGTCATCACATTTTGCGCGCGGGTCGAGTCGAGTTGTGCGTGCGCATGCGCGGCCAACCATGCCAGTCTGGCACGCTGTTTGGACCACCTCTTCTAGCAGGACCATCGGGCCGTTAAACCCCCTGAGGTGCAGTTCACACCTACGCAGGCCAGACAATGGCCCCCCATGGTTTCACACATGCACAGAGCTGGTTAGGAACGGCCCTGGTTGCCAGTGTGAGTACACCCTTAAACTTTCTCAAATATACAGTAAATCTAGTTAAAATAAAATGCAGTATAAAATTATCTGAGGTGTTGCATCTTGTCACTTTGTGCACTGATCCTGGCTAAACATGATCAAATACTAATTCTAGAAAAAAATCAAAGGGGGTCGAGACTCCAAAAAGGTTGGGAACCGCTGGTCTAAGCCTAGTCCAAAACTAGAACACAAGATTTACAAGACTCTTTGGAAAAAAATGACTTGACAACATAGAAGACTTTTTTTATTATTATTATTTTTCACACATCACACATAATATATATCAACTAACTGTGTTATATACTCAAACTTTCTCAAATATACTGTTAATCTAGTTCAATTAAAAGTAATACTGTCAATGGTTCTGGAAGAACTTTGCTGCTCTGAAGCATTTTGTGTGCATTCACCCACGATTTCCTTTAGTAAATGTTTAAGTCTGACGACAGTAAAAGACCAAGTCAGCCATTATTAGTTGATGTGCAGTTTGGGTCAAGGTGAACATCTTCTTTCTGAGAAGGTTTAAATTGCAGTGAAACTCCCTCGCCGGCCTCTGCCCACATGGAGTAGACAGTGAGCTCTCTTCCCTCACGTACCCTCGGTTTCATCCATATTTTATAAGAGGGAAAGGCAGAGAGAGTATGGCATGCCATCCTCACAGTAATTAGTCAGCAAAATTGAAGCAATTTTTACCCTCTACTTAGAGTCATCCGTTTCTGCTTAAAGTTAAAGGGATTTTTTTTCTTCCTAAAAGTAAGGAGGTATTTTTAGTGAATCAGAAATAGAACTTGGAATAGAGAAACAAAGACTAAGTTAACATGAATTTAAATTACTTTTACTGCATGTATCAGTAAAACACTAACCCTCTTTAACACTCTTTTTATAATAAAAATAAAAAAAACGGTGTTTAAAGTTTGACCATCTGTGAAAATGTTGTAATTTAGTGCAAGGTGTAGGCTACAAAGTTTGCTTTTAAATAAATTGTAGCTTATTTGCTTGAAATAGTATTTCAGTTGTTGTCCACAGTGACGTTAAAAACAAATCTAATAATACCAGGACTTCCTGGCTGAAATATCTAATGGTAGGAAGCTTTTTTCACAGTGAGGGAAATTTTGCAAATAATGCATAGGAAAGGAGAGTTATCTATATTCATACGTAGATTTATACGTCGAGATTGAAGCATTTTGTTTGATTGAATGTTAAATAAAATTTCCTCCAGATGACAGTAGATATCTATATAAATGCTACTGATTCTCTGTGAAAGGACAGGTTACACTTTACACTTCATGCTGTACCAACATTGTCTCATGAGGAAATGTGACACTGTTACGAAAATGAATGTTTCTAATATGGTACAGTTTCTGATTTTTTTTTGCTTCGATGCTACTGGTTACACCTTTGAAATTCTTACATCATTTTGTGCAATTAAAACTTAATGAAACATTTTATCAAAGACAGGATAGGTAATTTTCAATTTTTTGGAAGTAGCATCCTCCGAGGGCTCCGCCTTTAAAGTGTATCTGGAGAAAATGACCTACCCTTCCCTTAAGGGTTAGGATTAGGGATTACGGTGATAAATCTCATTGACATTCATCAGTTTGAAATTTGTTCCAAGCCATTCGACACAAATTTGTGTGATGCAGCACAAAAATGAATAATTTCACGCATCCTGAAAATATTTCTTGCCAAGATTAACAATACTGACAAGGTGTTAACACTTTGCATTAATAATTTTTAATTTTTATTATTGCACCAAAATATCTAATTGTTCAGCAGGTCTGAGGTGCTTGCACAATTTGATGAGACTTTGGGCATTCTAAGGGGCAAAACCGAAAATACCCTAGAAATGCAAGAATAGGTATAAAACAGATATAAATCATTAGACAATAAGGAAAGAAATAACAGTACTTACCCAGATCAGGGAAATCCTCAGTACACTGAAGAAAAAGTTATTCGTGACATCATCACTGTAGAGAGTGCATACTAATAAAGTGTTTAGGATACAATAATTCTCATTTATTTTTGAGCATTTTCACATAACAGGACATGAGTTTTTACCAATGCAGAAAGAGCACCATTTGCTGACGTAATGAAAACTAAATGACATTCGATCCAGTTACATCATGACTTCCAAGTTCCAATCCCGAACATCACTGATGAGAATAAGAGTAAGAAAGAGTGTGAGATTATTATTAAGTACAGAGACAGATAAGGGAGGGAAAAGGTTAATTCCTGTTCACCCTAGCCTGAAGAAAGCAACCATTACAATGTGCACTTTAAGCTCACAGAGGACAAATTGAATTCAAAGAACCATCTTTCACTAAGTCACCTGACTCGGCTTTTCGCTCACCAGATAAATCACTTGAGAACAGTATGAGGGAGAAAGAGAGACAACGAGAAAGCGAACTAAGCAGACTCTTATCGTCCCTCTTTGGAAACTGCCTTTGGTTCTCTAAGCATACAAACGTTAAATTTTATAGGATTCAACAATATTTGATTTGTTCATCCTGAAAAGTTTGACATCACAACTCAATTCTTGGTTTTAAAATGTACTTACATGTTTGAAATGATTCATAGAGGGAAGAACAATGTTTAACATTTCATTAAAGCATCAAAGTATCATGTATCATTTGCAAAGTAAAATAAAAAGTAAACTTAATTTCTGCTCTAGATTTAGGTGTTGGTGCACCTTATCTGCTGAAATGAGCTGTTCCCAAACATTCTTTTATATATGGAAAATGAAAGCTGTAGCTTTTCAATCTGATGTTTTAGACCTGAGTTACATCCAGTTCCTTGGACACTATGATGTTATTCCCAAGAAGACCAGGAACTATATTGGGGACAGATTTTAATGTTGCACTTACCAGGTAATGAGAAATCAGATGGATGCCATTATCAGCCATCTCAATACAGATCATCTTACTCCTTCCAGCTGAATATGGAAGACACCTTAAAACGGGGAAGTCTGTGTTACCATGGCAACCTTTTGGATACCTTTAACCTCATCAAACCAGTTGAGATGACGTGAATGAAGCCCTTCCTTGAGTAATCACTCTGTCAGAGTTGGTCACACATGTCAACCTCCACAAACGTAGACTTTAAAGTGCTTGCTTCTAAATCACATCTAATTCCTATGAGTGAAATTTACATTAAATAGTCTTTCAGTTGAGCTCTTTTTAATGTGTTAACCATTTTTTCCTCTCTCTCTCTCTCTTTCTCTCTACTCTTCCTCTCTCCTCGTCCTGGTGTCCTGGCGTTGGAGTGGACAGTTCCTGACCAGTGGCTCATTGTTCAATCAGCTTGTGACCCATGTCATTGCCTGCTCATGCGGAAATGTTTTATCTTTAAAACTTGCCTTTATTCTTATAATAAGGGCCATGAAATTACTTTGTAGTATTTTGTCCTGCATGAATACATTATGATTAAATTCAATTTAATTAAAATGGACAACTGTTATGTACCTCCAGATGCAACGTTAACTCATTCAGTGGCAGACATTTTCAGATTTCTACAGCCCTGAGTGCAGCCGTTTTTGAGCTTTTTGACTGATTTTAAAGACCCACAGAAAATTTTGTAATATGACAATCTGAAATCTGCCACCAGATTCTGAAATATTGAAGCCTCTACTTTCAAAAATTGTTACTGGCTTGTTTTGTTGTTTCAGAGCAAAAAGCTGAGAAAAAAAAAAAAAAAAAAAACTTTAAAGCTTTTTTTTTTTTTGCTTTAGTGACAACGCTAACATCTGAACATTGTTTCCTTATATATATATATATATATATAGAGAGAGAGAGAGAGATATATACAGTATATATATATAATTTGGCGATATATCGCAATATTTTTTCGCACCATCGATTATCGATATGCTCGCGCTGTCGATTTTTTTTTTTTTAATTGTTTTTTTTTTTTTTTGGATTTAAGATTTTTTTTATTGTTTTCAAAACTTTTTCGGCTTTTTTACTAAAATGTGCAGGAATGTCTTCACAAAAATGTTATTAGTCTGTTGAAGGAACCAATATTTTGTTTACTGGAATATTGCACTATGGTGTCACTGGTAAGAAAGACCCTATTTTTTGTTTACAGAAAGCAATATTGGAGATACTTGATTTATTTATACTTGATTAATTTACATTGGTATGTTAACACTTATTTACAAAAGTGTTGCACTAAAATAGTGTCACTGTTCATGGGACACGTTTTCAATTTATTGTCTTTCAGAAATATGAAATAAAAAAAAAATGTTTTCTTGTATGTCATAGATTATCGTAGATTGATTTCTGACCAATATATCAATAATCGCAGTATCATATCATATTGCGCGCACATGATCAACACGTGTACCCCATAGTTCTAGTGTAACAATTACAAATCAAACATAATGTAAATCAAGCAGCAGTAATTACAATTCAAGCATAAATGTCACCAATTTCATGTTCAACTCCAGACCATACACTGTAAAAAAGACGGCGTTACAGTCCTCTGAAACGGCATGTCAGCTGTCAGACAGTCCATCAAACACAATCCTGGCTGGATTGGTTCTTTTTGCTCGGTCGTGGTGCATTCTGGCAAACTGCCAAAGGCTGCAGTAGCAGCAGGTGGGACTCATGGAGCCTGTTATTTTTCACACAAACTACTAGTTTGATGTAAAGCTATTCTTACATAGTGACGGCTTTAGCAAATATGACAAAAAGTCACTTTTATAAAAGTTGCAGACTGCACCTTTAAATGTGTGTTTAAACACACAATGAATGCTTATTCATTTACGTTTACCACTCACTGGTCAGTCTTTGGTTTGGTTTTGTTCCCTATTTTGACAGTGATACTTTTGGTCCTTTTTGCTTTTATTCTATTAATGGATAGACTTTATTTGACACTAATCTTTCCTATTTTTCCTCCACAATCTCTTCTTCTCCAACCAATAACTCGTATATTAACTGCCTAAAAGGGAATTCTCAGTTAAGATGACCTTGTTTCCTCCAGTGAGTCAGCGACACACAGTCAGTAAGCCACACTATTTCAGCTACTGTGTTTCCAATCATTTAGCACTATACCCGAAAGAATCCAGTAACCAGTTTGAATGGATTGATTAAACTAATTTCTCTGTTTCTGGTGACACTGCTGAGTTAATTTAATAAGCAACAGCCTGTTGAACTTGTGATTCCTGATTTACTATGAGGAATTAAATCAGATATCCATGTAATTAGGAACCAACCAGCTCCAAAAGGCATTACTTTAAAGTTCAAGTGATTTTACTTGGGCTTTTTGGACAATGGGAAAAAAACAGTCAAGATTATTTTGTCCTCCAAATCTATTGAACTAATTCAACTTTAACTTCCTTCTAGTGTCAAACGTAATTATCTGCCTTTCGGCTTCTACCAGAAGTCATCACCACCTCTGCTTCTTTTTGTCAGAAGCATTACTCGGTGTCATCATCTTGTTTGAGAGAAAAATGTGCATGTTCTCGTTTAAAAAGAACAACGCAATGTCTAAAGATACTATCTCTGCAGCCAGGTGATAGTCGCACGACTGTCATTATGCGTTGCAAAGTAGATTGCTCTCATCAAGACCTCTATCAGTCATTGACAGCTCGGGAACATTTGCGTCTTAACAACATACAGTCCATCAATATGTCCCTTTTTTTTGACTGGGATGTGATTCAACAGGACTGATTGCTGATAGCCTGCATGGCCCTGAGCTCTGGTTGATGGCTGATTACAAAGAAACAGGCTTCCTGAGGTTTCTGTTCAGCGAGTGAAAGAAAGGCAAATCTATTTTGTCAAATGAATTTTATACACAAGGCAACTCAATGTCCTGTACAACATTCTCTCATTTTGTGAGTGTTTGTGTTGTATGCTTTTTATTTTGTGTTTTAAGTGTAAATTGTGTGTATCTTGATGTTGTAGTGTATATTTTTTGTGGGTTTTTGGAATCATATTCTTTTGTCTTTGTGATTTTGTGTTTTAAAAGTAATTGTTGGGTATTTTGTGTTCAGCTGTCATTTTGTGTCATGTATATTTTTGTGTTTTTGGAGTAATGTGTTTTTTTTTGTGTCATTTTTGTGTATTTTGTGTTTAGGTGTCAATTTTTTCCATTTTGATGTAGTTGTGTATTTTTGTGTGTTTTTTTGCAGTAAATTGTGTGCATTTTTCTGTCAAATTGTTGGTTTCTGGAGTCGTTTTGAGCATTAAGTTTGGAAGACAGCACAAAAATCGATGGAGGGATGCATCCCTCCGTGTATTTTCCCATCCCTTTCCCATACCTTTGACTCACTATAACAAATAGAAAATAACACACAACACTATGGAATATGCTCAATGAATGCGATTTATCTATTTACACTATTTATTTTACTGCGAGTAAAAACCAAAACAATGTGATACATTGTTGATCCACTGCCTTTATGGGAGGTGGAAGTGGTGTAGATTTTTGTATGACTTCATTGGCTGTAACAAAGGCGTTAAATGTATGATTGGGGCTTTTCTCGGAGGCACAGACTAAATCCAGTGGCCCACCATTGCTTTTAAACGATTGATTTTTTGCTTTACAAAGAAAAGGCGGGACAGAGGGTAGTTTCATTCTTTTACATTTGAAATGGATTTCTCTCACTGAAGCACATCTAAATGGTCTGTTTTATACTAGAGCTGCATTTTCCTTTCGTGTGACACTTTTATACTCTTGGTCATTTTGGCTGACTTTTGAGACATTTAGAAATTACATTGTTTTTTTGTTTTTTTGTTTTTTTTTCCTTTGGTAACATGTGGTTTGCTTTCTGCTCCCGCTCAGCATTGACTGCACTATCCAGTGGTTGTGGATTGGCTTCTCTGTGCCTCACATCCACACTGAGTCAAGCAGCTGATACCAAGTACATTTTTCAAAGTAAAAATGCATTTATTTTTTCAAACACTACATTTTTTAAATGGTCCTTGAACCAGTACCAATTGCAGAACGCTTTCATAAAAGACGTGACCCGGCAAAGTTGTTCCTCCAGCTGAAAGTGAACCTCTTGCCCATTTTAAACACTACCTGTGTCAGTCTTTAATAGAGAAGGAAATCAAAAAGGGACAGAAAGTTAAAGTCAAGATGCCTGGCCAATAGGACTCAGCAGTGAACTAACAAACAATGAATGAGGAATAACAATATTTACAATTATAACACACATGTATAGATATGTGTGCATGTCGCACATTAAATTAGTAATTAAATGACAACAAACTGGAGAATTTTATTCTGGAATATGGAGACTGAACAGCAAAGTGCTCAGCTTGGCAGGGAATATTTCACAAGTTATCAGGGTAGCTGAGAAAAAAAAATAACTGGAAAAAGAAATGTAGAAAACAAGGACTGGCAGTGACTTGTGTGTGTGTGTGTCTGTGTGTTTGTGTAAATGTGTTTGTGTGTTTGACTTGCAAAAAAAAAAATGGAGGAAATCAACTATGAATGCAAACACATGAACTGAAGTAAAAATATTTTACTCTCATGCAAATTTTGACTTTTCTTTTTTGCTATGCTTAAGAGAAATGTAGCGTTTCACATAGGCAGTGTGATGCCATCAACCCACCACCCACTTGTGTTTGGATGAGCTAAAAACAAACAAATCCTCCTCTGCATTGAAGCAAGGAAAAAGCAGTGACTGTTGAATATTCTGTGTAACAGACTGAGAAAACAAGGCAGTGCTAGATACCATATTTAACATAATTCCATATGGTCCGCAACAAAGACAAATCTGTAAAAATGTTGTTCAAGCTTGTTTTATCTTTCACTTTTTAAACCATGAATGAAAAAAAAAAAACTTACAGATTTTTAAAATAAAACAATTTTCCACATAAAATAATAAAACTTAAATTAGTGCAACAATAATTCTCAAAGATTGCAGTACATGTAGTGGTAACCTTTGTGAATTGTAATATACATTGTCATACATAATCTACACAAAAAGCTATCAACTCAGTGAGGGAATTCTGGGTAATAAAGAAAGTACCTTATAGTATATATAGCTATTTAGCTTTACTACTTTATTTATTTATTTATTTATATTTAATAAATCAAAATTGCACATGAATTAAACAAAGAGATTAATGGAATTAATTACAGGCTTAATGTTTTCTCTTCAATAAAACAGTCTTATGTCTGTTCTAGCACTATAGGTTGCCTATTTTTTCATAAATCTGAACCTTTCTTTTTAGCACCTTTAATGTTATTTACAATTTAAGATGAACGCTAAAGTAAAATGGTGAGGTCAGCTGGTTCTAGAAAAAATTGCAATTACAACTTGCAAAGGTTTAGTGCAGGGGTCTGCAACCTGCGGCTCTGGAGCCTCATGTGGCTCTTTGACTCTTTTGCAATGGCTCCCTAAAGCTTTCAAAAATATTGAAATCAATAATTATTTTCTTACAGAGGGTATTAATGATTAATGATTTTGAAACCAAATAAAATCAAGATATAACGATTTGTCAACCTGCAATAACTCACTTCACGTCCTGAAACATCTACACACCATTAACGTTTTCCTGCACCTGTGGTTAACTTTAAGTTTTAAATCCCTGACAAGATAACTAAATCAACTAAAAGTCTATCCTGGACGTAAATATACATTTGAATTGTGTGGGGACAGATTGATTTAGCTGCCAACATGCCGGCTAAATATGCATGCTTGATATGTGGCAAGAAATTAGTAATCAGCATGTGTTGACTGACATGTGTTGTCAAATTCAAGTTATTTTTGTAGCCCTTCAAATACATTATCTAAAAAAAAATTAATTTGTTTTCAAAACATTATTTGATATAATTTTAACTGTACAGAAATGTATACACTATGTTGTTTTCATTAGAAAGGTTTTTTTTTTTTTTTTTTTCGGCTCTGGAAGGCCTTTAATCCAGGTGAGATATGACAAAATGGCTCTTTTGAGAGTAAAGGTTGCAGACCCCTGGTTTAGTGTGTATTTCAATGGAGCCTACGCAAAAAGACTTCTGGTAAAACATTTTTAAAAAAAAAAACTAAAACACTAAACAAACAGTTGGGATAACAATGTTTTGTTGTACCTTTCTTTACAAAAAAAAATTCTGATATTTTTACAATTATTACCAGTCTGGCTGAGCCATCTGGAACTGGGACTGGCAGTCAGCGGATCTGGAACAAAGTACTTACAGTCCTCTGCCATAGCTCGCTGATAGCAATTATATTATTTTTGTTTGTGAATTCACTATAATACTCATGGTTTCAGTGGTTATATTAAAATAATGATAATCTAACAAACTTTTTAAATTTAAAAGGTAATATATTATCAAATGAGTCTTTTCTGCAGTTTCACAGTCACACCTCAGATAAAAAACACAAATATCCATAAAAAAATAAATTCTAACTAATTATATACTATATATATATATATATTGACCAAATGCCAGAGCTGTGGTGAATATAATCTTGTGACTATTGTGAGAAAAACTAAAGTTCCTAAAGCCGGTTAAAAAATGATATTGAAAAGATTCTTCAGGAGTTTTTCTCAACCCTGTTATGTAGATGATGTAAAGAAGGCTAACTGGCCAGAAATATTCTGACAAGAAGATCCTGAGAAAGCATTCCAGGCTTTTGATCAAACATTGATGACAATTGTTGATTATCATGCACCAATTAAAAAGTTTACAATTCAAAATGTTATCTACCCGTAGTCAGATGAAGAATTAAAAGATCTAATGAAGCAAAGGGATCAAGCCAAAATAAAATCACATTTTTAAGTTGGATTGGCAAATATACTGTAAACAAAATCAAATAAGAAGAAAAATAAATTGTTTTATGATAATAAAATCAAATAAATACAAAATTATAGCAAACAATTATGGAATACTCTGAATTGTATATTAAAAGGAGCTACTAAACCAACCCCAGTTTATTTAGAAGGTGAACGTGAGTTTTTAACTAAACCAAAAGACATGATTATTTCATAACCAAAAGACAGTACAACCACAGAATACTGATCTAACAAATCATACAATCAATAAGATCATGGAAAGTAAAACATGTAGTTTTGAATTTAAGAATATCAGTAATGGTAAGTGGAATTACTTATGAATTGTAAAAACAAACCACCAGGAGTCACCTATCTTGATAGCAAGCTGCTAAAACCTAAAGCTTCAATAATTGCTCCTATGGCTGCACACATTATGCATCCACATTATCAATAAGTCTTTTAGTGAAAATATATGATTGCAATCATGGAAAGTGTCAAAAAATTGTGCCAATACCTAAAGATAAAAGAAAGCTGTTCTCTGGTTCAAATAGTCGACCGATAAGTTTATTACCAATTCTGATTAGGATAATAGAAATAATTGTTTATGAGCAAATCCAGGCTTATTTCTCAATTAATAATGTGATGATACATTTTCAGCATGCATATGGAGAGAAGTACTCAACAGCCACAGCCTTGACTCAAATGGTTAATAACTGGACTAAGGATATTGAGTCAAATAAAATGATTGGTGTTATAATGCTTGAATTTGATATTATTGATCATAAATTAATGCTAGAAAAATTGAAATGCTGTTTTTTTTTTTAAACTGCATTACTGTGGATAAAAAGTTATTTGACTGATAGAAAGCAGTCAGTATATTTTAATGGAAGTTTTTCAGATGTGAAACTTGTGACACATACAGTTCCTCAAAGAAACTGCCGCTACTGTACACAATCTTCATGAGCGATCTTCCCATTGTATTAGAAAAAGCAAGTATCTCAATGTATGCTGATGACTCCACAATGACGAATAAAAATTTAGAGTGAGAGTTGAAGTCAGTGGTAGACTGGATCAGTAGTAATAAACTCATTTTAAATGTATCTAAAACAAACAGTCTAGTGATTGGAAGTAATTATTCCTTGTGTTCTCAACCAAAGCTTGATCTCAGTATAACTCAAACAGTAATAAAACAAATAGAAGAAATCAAACTGTTGGGAATTATCATTGACAGCAGACTTTCATGGGACAAGCATGTACAGAAAGTTGTAACAAAAATGGGAAATGCTAAGTCTGTTATCAAAAGGTGTGCAAAAAAACTTGACACAGCAAACAACTAAACAAGTAATTCAAGCATTAGTTTTTTTTCTCACCTGGGATACTGTTCTGTGGTCTGGTCAAGTATTTCAATAAGTAATGTAAAAAAATTACAGCTGGTCCAGAATAAAGCTGCATGAGTAGCTCTCTTTTGTGGGTTAAGATCAAATGTTATTAAAATGCATGAAGGCCTCGGTTGGTTTGAGGTTAAAAACAGATTACCGTATTCACTAATGGTTTTCTTACGGAACGTAATAACAACAAAAACTCCTTTTAACTTATGGAGAAGATTATCCTTCAATACTGACACACCATTATCCAACAAGGCATGCTGTGTGAGGTTGTTCAGCATCTCAACACTCAGTAATATACTGGAATGGAACACCCTTTCAAGTCAGGTTAAACAACAAAACACTGTATACAGTTTCGAAAAAATAGTTAAAGGACATTATCTCGGAAAAACTCAAGTCAGTACTGATAAGACTATTTCTTTTATGTAACCATGCTTTTTTTTTTAAGATGCTGAAAATCAGACGGAGCCTTTGTAATTATTTGTTTCTTTTGTTTTGCTAATTTATGTAATTTCTTTTGTAGTTATTGTTTTGATATATGTTATGGAATGTTTTGAAAAATGTGAAATTAATATCAATGTGTAAAATGTCAGTGAAAAACTGCGGACCTCATTAGCTTCTCGCTACGCAGAAGCTAATGGGGATCCATAATAAACAAGCAAAACTATAATCTAAACATACACTCAGAGTTGATTTGACCATTGCTTGGTGAGTTGTTCAATAGTTAATGTTGTTGCCTTACACAATAAAGATCATTCAGACCCAGCTTCTTCCTTTCTGTGCTAAATATTTGCATTGGTGTGTTTGGATAATTTATTTTCTTCCACTGTTTATTGTCAGATTAATATACATTTTAAATTAACCTTCAGAATAAATGTATGTGACTGATTTGGTGTTTCCTGTTGACCCTGAAAACTTCCATTTAGGTGTGTGGAAGTTCAATGTCTGAAAAATATAAGCTGTTGGCTATTAATACACAGAAAACTATTTTATTTTATGTTTTTTTTTTTTTTTTTAATATAGAGATACCAAATCCTGTTGACCATGTTATTTATATAATGGAGTCAAAATATGTACCTATGAAAAAGAGAGAAGAATGAAAAGCTTGCTAAATAAATAAATAATAAGGTAATAACAGGTAAACGACTAATCAAACTGGAAACTGGACAGAACCGTGAAAGGCTCTTGGAAGACATTGCCTCTAATGTGTCATGTTGACAATAAAACAATAATTTAGTGCGCACTAACCTTTAAAATTTGATGTTTAAACAACTGCATAGAGAATTCCACTGAACATTTGACTGATTCATCAAGTACCGTACTTCTTTCCCCAGAGCTGTAACATGCAAACATGTAACCTTTGAGTACTAAATAGATTTTGCTGACCCTATGAAACAAATTATTGTTACTGTATCAAACTGAGTCTAGATAAACCCTCACTCCTTACCTTTAAAGCAATGCATGTCTTACTGAATCGATATATTCCATCAAAGTGTTCTCAAAATTTTCCAAAGGCATTCACAAATCCAACGAATCCCAGCATTTAGCCCAAAACACCAAAAACTGCTGTAAAATAATAAGAAAAAAATCTTCTTACTTTTTTCTAATTTTTTTTAGCTCTGTGAGGCTGACCGTGCCATTAAAAATCATCCTTTTTAGACCAATGTTATAAATAAATGATAAAATCAGGCTGGTGGTAGCTTTCTGCTTTATTTTTGCTGCAGTACCATACATGAACTGGTGGGTGCAGTGTTGCTTCACCATTTACATTGTGAAGAGGAATTGTGCAACAGAAGAAGAACCAAGTCGCACAACTCAAACGCCAAAAAATAACTTGTATTTTTAAAAAAACAACTTTGAATTCATAAATATTTTGTACGGTCACTGTGTTTTATGGCACTCTAAATAGTTGTACATGACGTGCATTACGCTAAGAATTGTACTTTTTCAAATGAATTTGATTTGGGAAAACTGTAATAAAAACTTTTGAACACTAGGGGTGGGCCAATGCGCCCCCTCGGGTTTCCGTGTGTGTTGACGAGTACCATTGGTAGCGCTAGAAAAATAAAACTTGAAAAATATTTTTTTCCTGCCCTCACAAAAGCTGTGAACATTCTCGGAAAAGTTTTTAAAAGTACATTTTTTACCTTTGTTTGCCTCGCACGAGCAACACATGAATAGTCAGTCACCAGTTGGTGCGGATATACTACTTGGACCATTACATAGCAAAACAAACCTTAAGGGAGCAGTCTTTGTAGGAGCTGATACAATCACAAACTGCATGGAAACAGGAGTGGTACTGGAAAACTGCTAGTAGAAATCACATGGGATGACAGCTGAAATAAATCCTAAAGAGTCCTATCCCTCCGACAGAATGTCTGTGTGTGGCGTTCTTCAGGCAGAGGTCAAGGAGATCTCAGATTTGATTAGAGTTGAGCTTGGTCCTGTTTGTTACTTTGCTGATGGAAGAGTGAGGTATAAGTGCTAATCACTGCGCCACCATTCTGCCAATAAAATCATCCTCAATTGAAATCAAACTATGGCCATCATACTTAAATGCACACATGCACTTTTTGATCAAATGCTTTGATCCAAATGCTTTTTAAGGTGTTTAATCTGTAATGGTACCATTCTCCTTCTAAAACCACATCAGACATTAGGGATACATTAGTAACAAATGCTTTGTTTTTGTTTGCTCATTCATTGAGCCTTATTTATGTTGGCAGAACTGCTGCCACTTTTAAAACAAATACACGAGTCAATATGAAGAAGACATTTATGATAATCACTGTCAATATTTTAGAATTATCCTTGAGCAGATGATGACTAATAATGACGATGAAACATTAAGCAACACAAGAACCTAGTAGAGCAGTAATTCAGAGAAAGAGAAGGGAGCCAAATTTTTTCATGAGTCATCTGCTCAATAATATCTTAGGAATAGTATCACAAGTCCTTGAGTTACAGCAAACAAATCTGCATATGCTCGGTAAATATGTGGTGCTTCTATTGTTTTATTCCTCTATATACGCTTAATAAAACACATTCACGGTGTTTCTAGTGCACCAAGTCTCTTTAATCACATGCTGGAGTTTTAAAGGCCTGACAAGGATCAGCAAGTTATTTATAAGCCCATTTAATGGAATTTTAGTATTACCATATCCTGTAAACCAAATAAAAAAGTTAAATTGAAACAATCATAATTAGTATACATGACAAAATATGTATTCATGGGGCCGTACTTATCTAAAATAACAAGAATCATCTTGCCTGATGAAAGTTAGAATTAAAACAATAGGAATAGAAAGTAACCAGCTATACTGGCTGGTTCATTTTACATTGGGGATATGTCTGACCTTAAATTTAGTTCCCATTTGCTTTGAATATCAATTAAGCCTCTGTTGCCATGAACACATTTTTCAGAAATATTGCTATTGCAATTGTTCTAATGTCATCATAGTCATCCAGTGGTCCAATCCAAATCCCTGGTACCTTAGAAACCAATTATTTAAACAACTAATCTGGCAACCCACACAAAATTTAAAAATAACTTGACAGGATGTACACTTATCTCTGTACTATATGTTGTTGTGGGTGGAACACTAAAGGAAACAGAAAAACAGTAAATGTGATATTTCCAAGGTGTTCAAAGCCAGAAATAATTCACACTGCAAGCAATGTCATCTTGACATCTACTGTTGCCAAGCAACTAGTGTCAATGTCTCAATTTGAGAATAAAATTTAGGTATTTGCATCTGGAGACGATCATTAGTCGTGTAAATTGCTGCTACCCTGACTTTATCATTGATACTCCTCAGAAAGTATAAGACAAGAGTGAGACAAGAGCTTTGAGACCCATTTTAAGACCGAAAAAGATTCACTGGGATAAAAAGATTGATCAAAATGTGCAACCTGTGATTGAATTCCTACCTGCCTCACATGATCACTGAAGTCCACAGTTTTTGGCTGATGGAGTGCCTTCCATTCAATACTTATTTTTAAACTACGAGAGATTTGCCTGAAGGTGTTTCATTGAGATTAGAGAAGAATAAACTTGTAAGAGTGTGAAGCCTTGACAACTGCAGGAAACTGCAGAAGATTTTGTAGGACAATTTAATATGCAACTGTTTGCTGCCCTTCCATTAGAACTCTCACTTTCTGCCAAGGTCAATGTAAGATATGGAGAGAAGGACGGATTAAGGAATAAGTAGGAGTCACGATGTCCTACCGACTGGTTTAAAGAAAGAAAATAATTCCAGAACATTCTTACGTTTTCCTTGTACAGTTGTTAAAATTTAGAAAATGTTGTTTTGTTTACAATGATTTGGATGTAGATACATAAAGTACAATTTTAGATTAGAATTTTTTTAATTCTTGATAAAAAAAATAAAATAAATAAATACAAATTAAAATCAACACATAAACAGAAACCCGAAGAAGAGACTCATCTATAGGGATTGATAAGAATTTACCAATTCCGATTCCATTATCAATACTTCTTATCGATTCAATTCCTTACCAGTTATCTTATCGATTCTCATTGGGTGAGGGAATTTATTAACACAAATTGATTTGTTTGCTTTAACTCTTTATTATATTATCATTGTCTCTTTAAATTCCTGCAAGGATATCAGCTCTCTTTTAATCCACCAAGTACAGATTGTTTTCACTGGATAATAATATATACAAAAGCTCTATATAAAATTGATGAATTATTATTATTATTATTATTATTATTATTATTATTATTATTAGGGGGCCAAGCCCATGGGGCCAGGGAACCGCGTATGCTTACATACGCCGTTCCTAGGACCAGTGGTGCTAGGAACCCTATTGTAATCGCAAAGGTTTTTATTATATTTATTATGTTTCCTTGGGTAAAAGTGGTGCTGTAGGCTAAACCATGCAAGGTAGGGTGGTGCCCTTTGGTGGTTGGGTCCAAAACCCCCAGGGGACCTTGGACGCAAAAATTCACATATGTCCGCCAGCAGGTGGCGCTATAACAATGGTCAACGCGTTTTGGCCAATATTTCCCACACCGTTTGTTTTATATCCACAGATTCCTTGAATAGCACTGAATCACCTGGGCTAGGCCACGTCCATTTCCACCAAACTTTTTTCGGAGCAAAATCGCAAAAACTGAAAAATCTACTTTTTGAAATCTTCCTTGGGGTTTTGTCCAATCAGCGTGAAACTTGGCATGTAGTCTTCAGTTGAACATGATATACAGTTAACTAAATGAGTTTGTTCGGGTGAATTATGCACAAATTATTAACGAGTAAAGTTTTCTAGCTAGCAATAAATATGCAAACTGGCGCATATCTCGATCAAAATAAATGCTAACAACAACAAATCTGAGATCCTTAGTTGGCATGTGACTGTGAGGAAATGCGCCAAATTTGAGTGATATAGGCCACTAGGGGGCGCTACAAACAACGAATATTTATATCTCTTAAATGGCAAGACCAATTTTTACAAAATTTGGAGGGTATGATCTTGGTTCGCTCCTGAGGCGATATCTCAAGGTTATTTGCAATTGGTCAAAGTGGGCGTGGCTTATTACATCATAACACATAAATAAATAAACATTTATTTCTGCTGAATTATTATGTTGAGGGCAGTGAAATTTACAGGGTAACTATATAAGAACACACAGACCACCCATACCAAAAAGTGCACCACTAGGTGGCGCTATAATTTCAAAAACATTTTGGCCTTTAACTTTCACAATTTAATTCACATCTTCATCAAATTCATATCCACTTGTTCCCGACATAGTCGCATTTTCTGACATAGGCCACGCCCACTCCCACAGCACATTGCTCATTGTAAGTCACGACATATCAAAAACCTGCTTTTTCAAATTCCTCTTTGGGGTTTTGTCCAATCAGCGTGAAACTTGGCATGTAGAGTCTTCAATTAGACTTGATCTACAGTTCAGCAAAAAATTTTGTTCGGGCAAAATATGCGCAAAAAGAAAAAAACTTTTCTAGCTAGCTATTAAAACGCCAACTGTTGAATATCTTGGTCAAAATATTTGCTAACACCACCAATTCTGAGATCCTTGGTTGCCATGAGACTGTGGGGGTATGAGCCAAATTTGAATAACTTAGGCCTCTAGGCGGCACTGCAATTATGAGAAAATTATATCTCCTAAATGGCACAACTGATTTTTAACCAAATTTGGTGGGTATGACCTTGGGTCGCTCCTGGGACCGCATCTCAAAGTTAATCGCGATTGGTCAAAGTGGGCGTGGCTTATTACTACATAACATATAAATAAACAAACCTTTATTTCAGCTGAAGTAATATGTTGAGGGCTGTGAAATTTACAGGGTAACTATAGAAGAGCACAGAGATCACCCATACCAAAAAGTGCACCACTAGGTGGCGCTATAATGGATGCAAACGCATTTTAGCCTGTAACTTTCACACTTTAAATCACATCTTCCAAAACTTCATATCCACCTGTTCACAGCAAATGGCACGTTGGCCTATGTCCTGACGCTTGCCACGAGCCCGTCATCCTTTGTGACGTACTTCCAAGGGCTCCGCAAAACCTGGGGGCAGAGTCGCGCGAGAAGGCTTGGCCCTCTTTCATAACTGCTTGCAGTTCTAGTTATTATTATTATTCCAACATATGGCACATTTTGGCTACAAACATTTGAGAATATTTACAGTGCTCCTTTTGAACTGTAAAAAAGAACATATTCACCAAAAGTACAGCTGCACTTGTTATGTATTTAAACAGTAAAACTTACATGTTACATGTGATGTCATTAGCCGTGTGTGTGTGTGTGTGTGTGTGTGTGTGTGTGTGTGTGTGTGTGTGTGTGTGTGTGTGTGTGTGTGTGTGTGTGTGTGTGTGTGTGTGTGTGTGTGAACCAGTGTGAAAGACAACAATCAGTACCAGTCCGTCTCCCATGTCTGATTAATTGTTATGAGGACATAAACTGGCGCAGATGTGTGTGTTCTTGTGGAAGTTTGTTAATTTTGGAAGAAAAGTCCGTGCAAGAAGCAACTTTAGCCCGAGTGTACAGAAGCCGGAAGTGACTAGAGTACAAACAGAGACGCTACAAACACAGCATGGAGGACAGCGCTGTTGCGGATGGAGGAGATGGATTCTTTGCGGTGGAGAGCAAACAATTATATGGTGGAAGGAGCTTCACTTGGTGCTTGCATAAACACAATATACAGGACCTGGAGGAGTTTATTATGTATTTGCGACGTAAGAGGAACCAATAAGCGGAGAAGTGACAGGCCAGCAAACAAACAATTTCTAGGAATTGGATTACTGGGAGCCGGTTTTCAGAAAGAACCGGTTTTTGATTCACATCCCCACTCATCTATGGGTCAAAGCAAGTGCTTAAAGCTGCAGTTTGTAGAATCCTCTCCCCGCTCCGTTTTGAAACCAAAACGGGAACTCAACCTCCTTTACCGGTATTTTTTGTGAACACTCTTAGCAACTTTTTTTCTCAATAGAGACTAGTGACAAATGTATGGACTTGTATTATTGGAGATTTTTTTTGGGTGTTTTAGACTCAGTGACGCTAACATGAATGCACGTTTCACTGTATTTGCTGTCAGCTCGTCCCGCCACAAGCACACACACAGGAGGCTGTGATCTCAGCTGGCAGACTGGCGACCACCACTCTGCATCCAGACTGTAAAATGAATTCACCTTGAATAAGCTACTCTTAGGTTTACAAGCAATTTATCCTCTCAGTTATCAATCTCCCCTTGAAGCTAATCTGATGAAAGCGGTCCATTCCTCTTCAGTGTTTGTGATTTTATTCTGTTGCTTCTCCACCTTGGTTTGCCTTTTTCCGCTTGATTTGCCGTGCGACTGTTGCGCCTAATGCTGTGATGGGGACTTCTGCTGGAATGTCCACAAATGCACATTTACTACCTGTTAAGAATTCTTCAAATTGTAGACTACTGTGTATTCATGCTTCTATTTTGAAGTGGGCGCTCCTCTTTTGAAAGATGTCTATGCAGCGCCTTCCCTTTTCTCCCTACGTTTGACTGTTAACATGTTTAGAGTGGTGCAGCAGTTGCCGATGATGCAAGTTATGTTAAATGAACACTGTATGTACATTTAACTTACCTCTTCTAATAGTGTTGTTTAGCTCCTGGTGTGTATTTACACTCTAAAAATGTGAGTTAGCATGATCGCCATTTAGCATCGTTTAACCTAACAGACTTGGTTGGTATGGCTGTTAGTTTCAGATTGTTTCTGGTTTACATGTACTGTATATGCTATGTGATTAGAGTACTCATGATGAGCTTGATATTGACAGGATTGTATTTTCTACTAATTGTGTTTATTTACTACATTTTAATTTACAGTAGGCCACAATGTTAATTTAGTCCTTTATTGTTTGTTGTGCATTTCTAGAAACTACTACTCTGTATCCAGATGTATTGCTGTACTCATACAGTTCTTCAGTAAACAGTTAAAACTCATCTGATGTCTTGTGTGCTCTCTGACCGGAGCCCTGCAGTGGTCGGTTACAAAAATCATTTGAGGTGGATAATGCAGAATATGTCATCAGAAGAATATACAACGTCCCTCCCTTTTCTAGATGTATGAGAGCAACAAGTGAAACAGCGCTGCACACCTAGGCACCTAGAAGAGTATATCCTTGCCTACAATCCTCATAGGCTTGCCACTTCCTCCCACTCTGACAACGGAGAACGTGAGGAGCAGAGAGCAGCACCCCTCCAGCTACAGGGAAAGCTCAACACTACAAACCTTACAACCTCCAAGACTTAAATAGTTGGCTTCAAAGGTAAAGCTCAGCGGCAGCATCTGTCAAACAGACTAGTGCAGCACTACCAACTGGAGAAACCTGCTAGCAACAGGAAGGAGAAAATACCGTATAAGGGCAAACGGTCAGAGCGTAGCTGTGGGCGATTGGGCAGAGCCCACTCAGCCAAACACCTCCAACACACCCAGGTCATCTGGTGGCAAGAAACCTTTTAAAGTGTGCTGCCTCTTCTGTGACAGCAAAGAAAATTAAATTAGCAGCTGTCCCAGCAATGAAGTGCAATCAGCAACGAAGCAGAACTGGTGGATAACAGAAGGGAAACATTGCTGGAGATGCGCACACACCTGAGTCTTGCAACCCCAAGAAACCTCACAGGGACTGCGGTGAAAATGACAAAATGGCCATCCACTCTCTTGAGGACCAGGATGCCATAAGCCTCCTGGAAACCAAAACACAACGACTCAAAGTGGGAGTACTCTAAAGGTATGCAACGCCCCTCTTAAGGAAACCAGGTGCACCTAAACTCAATAGCTCTGCACACTCTGTTATGGCTCATCTGAGGGGCACAGAGCGACAACTCAAGAGGGATCTGGAGAAAGCAGCAACCAACTCAGCTGAGATCAACAAAGTCATCAAAGCTGGGTATGTAAAAAAGCTCCACCTGAAATACGTAGAACAGTGGACAGAAGTATGGAACTTACCCCATCATTTTGTGTGCCACTTCAATTGTTAATTTTGGCTCCAAGATTTCTCCCTGAACAAACAGCTCCTACCTGAGCCTACGCTGGGTCTATCACTGGTTGGGGGTCCTCCTTCGCTTCAGGCAACACCAGGCAGCAGTAAGCGGCAACTTTTGTGCAATGTTTCATCAAATCCGCCTGCTACCTGAGAACAGACCTCTCACCCGGTTTGTCTGGAGGGACCTGCGCTGTAAAGTCCCACCATGTGTTTACGAGTGGCCGTTGAGCTGAAGCACCTCAGCAGGGTATCTCCATACCCCAGTGTTACTCGCCTGTCCTGGTAGAAGGTAAAGATGTCATGTGTGACCTCCATGTGTTTTGTGACGCATCGGAGCGAGCATATGGAGCAGTTGCATACCTTCCAGTCTATGCAGGAGACACTACTCACGCCTCTTTTGTGATGGAAAGATCCAGAGTTGCTCCTAAAAGGCAATAGTCTATCCCTGCTTGGAGCTCTGCACAGCACTAGCTGGAGCTCAACTGGCCAAGCTCACAGAAACTGAGTTGTCGCTCCCCCTCCGACAAACAGTCCTGTGGTCCAACTCTACCACAGTATTAGAGTGGCTACAATTCGACTCCCTATTTGTAGTGACTATTTCAACTACAAAGCAACAAGTTCCCTTGTCCTTATGGCAGCCTGTGATGCACACTATTGATTCACTCTGGTGAACATGGAGAGCAGATTTGGGCAGAATCTGCTGCACTGGAACTTGGACATACCACCTCCTGCCAACCTTCCAGGAACTGCAGTCCCTGTAAGACTTGTTCTAGGTCGATGCTGCATTTCATCTCTCTCTCTCTCTCTCTCTCTCTCTCTCTCCCTCCCTCCCGGTGCTGGTCATAAAATTAGAATATCATGGAAAAAGTTGATTTATTTCAGTAATCCCATTCAAAAAGTGAAACTTGTATAATGTATACATTCATTTCACACTGACATATTTCAAGGGTTTATTTTTGTATTTTTTTTTTTTTTAATGTTGATTATTATAACAGACAACTAATGAAAACCCTAAATTGAGTATCACAGAAAACTATTGTGGATAGGTTCATTATTGAAGACACCTGGTGCCCCACTCTAATCAACTAGTTAACTCAAAACATCTGCAAAGGCTTTTAAATGGTCTCTAAGTCTAATTCTGTAGGCTACACAATCATGGGAAGACTGCTGACCTGACAGTTGTCCAAAAGATGACCATTGACACCTTGCTCAAGGAGGGAAAGACAAAAAAGTTAATAGCTAAAGAGGCTGGCTGTTCACAGAGCTCTGTTTCCAAACACATTAATAGAGAGGCGAAGGGAAGGAAAAGATGTTGTCAAAAAAGTGTACAAGCAATAGGGATTACCACGCCCTGGAGAGGATTGTGAAACAAAACCCATTAAAAAATGTGGAAGAGATTCACAAAGAGTGGACTGCAGCTGGAGTCGGCGCTTCAAGAACTACCACGCACAGACATATGCAAGACATGGGTTGCAGCTGTCGCATTCTTTCTGTCAAGCCACTCTTGAACAAGGGACAGCGTCAGAAGCATGTCTTTTGTAAATCAAGGTCCCATAGTCTGGAGGAAGAGAGGAGAGGCACAGAATCCATGTTGCTTGAGGTCATGTGTAGTTTCCACAGCCATGTGCAGGTGTTGGTCCTCTGTGTTTCCTTTGGTCCAAGGTCAACGCAGTCATCTACCAGGAAGTTTTAGAGCACTTCATGCTTCCTGCGACTGACCAACTTCATCGAGTTGCAGATTAATTTTCCAACAGGACTTGGCACCTGCACACAGTGCCAAAGCTACCAGTACCTGGTTTAAGGATTTTGGTATCCCTACTCTTGTTTGGCCAGCAAACTTGCTTGACCTTAACCCCATCTATGAGGTATTGTTAAGAGGAAGATGCAAGGTGCCAGACCCAACAATGCAGAAGAGCTGAAGGCCACTATCAGAGCAACCTGGGCTCTCATAACACCTGAGCAGTGCCACAGACTGATCGACTCAATGCCACGCCGCATGGCTGCAGTAATTCAGGTAAAAGGAGCCCCAACTAAGTATTGAGTGCTGTACATGCTCATATATTTAATGTTCATACTTTTCAGTTGGCCAACATTTCTAGAAATCTCTTTTTTTTTTTTTTAAGTATTAATCTAATTTTCTGAGATACTGAATTTGTGATTTTCATTAGTTGTCACTTATAATCATCAAAATAAAAAAATAATAAATGTGAAATATACTGTATCAGTCTGTGTGCAATGAATGAATATAATATACAAGTTTCACTTTCTGAATGGAATTACTGAAGCAGCTTTTTCATGATATTCTAATTTTATGACCAGCACCTGTATATATAGAGTATATATTCCTGGTTTCTGCTGCTGAAACTCTGCAAATTCCCCCTTGTGGGATAAATAAAGGACATATCATTTCATCCTCATTCCATTGTATTACCAGGAAAAAAAACCTCAATGATGCCCAGCAAATCTACCACTACCGCCACTCACGTGCTTGGAGGGTGATAGAGAACAGCTTTGGCATACTGGTAGCATGATGGCAAATCCTGAGACAACCAATGGAATTCCACCCACAGAAAACTGTGAAGGTTGTGAGGGCCTGTGTAGAAAGCACAAATATTTAAGCAACACAGATGCTGCCAAATCCCTGGCAACCTGTTACATCCCTCCCAGGTTCACAGACACCTCTACACACGTGGGTGATCCTGTGAGTGGAGGGCAGTGGTAGCAGGCGACAAGTACTTGTTGGACATTGGCCTTCTCAGCAAAGCACGAGCTAGCCGGGATGCACTTTTCAGCTCAAAATGATTTCAAGTCATTCTTCCTGACACCACAGGGACTTGTTCCCTGGCAGGAGAACATACTCAGACAAGGTACAATGAACAGGAGTGAAGAAAATACAGGCTGCAGTCAATTTGAAATACAAAACAGTTTTTATTGCAACACACTGTAACAAAGGTAATACAATATTAAAAATAAATAAAAAATAACTACCCTCCCTGTGACCTTTATTCTCTATTTTCATAAAGCACTTGGTTGATTGTATATTTGACTGCATCAACTTTTTGTACTGGGATGGATTCCAGCATGTCAACAACAACACAGCCAAACCTTGGGTGTACTTTGTCCCTAATGGTGTCAATGGTGGCTGTAATGGTAGCTCTGTCTTTCTCATTATCTACTAATCTCTTTTCAAGCATGTCAACATCCCTCTTCCTCCTCTTCTTCGACTCTGGTCCTGGCGACACACTCCTTGAGGCACTCATATCACTTCTGCCTTTCTGCTCAGGTAAAATAAGTATATACTGTATGTAAACAACATAAAAATGACTCAAGTTAATTTTAACTTTAACTCACTCAGTGCCATTGACGAGATAATTTGTCATTTCAAATCCGAACGCTCGGTACCATTGACGGGAAAACAGTTCTACTGTGAATATAAGGCTTCTCTGTTGATGTAGTGACCAGCTGATGCCCTAAGGGTGGCAGCAGCACACCTTTAAATGATAGATTAGCCATGATGCTACGACGAGGGAGATTATCGCGCTATGAAGTGATATTGTGAAGTATCCAGCTGCTCACAGCACCACATACTAACACAGAACATGTGTGCATCTTTTGGAGTGCCTTATGTGTCATCTGCAAAGACTTAGATCTTTACTTATGTTAGGCCTTATTCATCTGACTAATAATAAACATCTTATTTTCAGATAATTAAAATAATTCTGGATTTCTCAGTGGTTTTTAAATGCATACAATGATTTATTTTATTTTATTTATTTGTTTTTTGCAAGAATTCAGTTAATCAAATCGGTCAAGATTTGAGATTTTTGCATGTTGTGTTTTGAAAGACACCTTGGTTTTTTTTTGTCTGTTAAATGTAGTTGAAATTAAAATTAAAATACAGACCTCTTTAACTGTTTAAGCTTGAACTGAATTTAATGGTATTGTGGACGATGTTTAGCTTCCGGGTGGATCATCAAGACTATTGGTCCTCCTAATTGTCAATCATGTTTACGAAAGGCCGTTGTACGTGCTCATGCTTGTGTCCGGTGCGCACCGGGTCCTTTGAAAATGGATTTTCACTTACCGGTGGCGAGTCTGACGTAGTGGGAAAAGTGCAAATCTTCTTTTGGTAGGTAAGCTTGTATGACCGATGCCGACTCCAACTTGTAAACAGAGCTGTGCACAAAGAAAATGGGGCTCATGCACGCTCTCCCCCACACGTAGGCGTGTTGCGCATGCGCAATTTGTTTCAAAATGTGGAGAGGGGGTTTCTTTTTTAAACATCGTCCACAATACCTTTAATTAATTGTTATGGTCTTTGTCTTAACTCGGTTTGGGTTTTTCTTGGTCTTGACTCTGTCTCTACTCCCAAAAGTCTTGCTCTTGTTGCATTCTGGTCTTGGGCAAGTCTTGGTCTCGAAAGGTGAGTACAACACAACCTGATGTTTTTTTTTTGTTTTGTTTTTTTGATATTTTGTGTAAAGTGTAACTCTTAAGTTCAAGTATTTTCATCTATTCAACCGCATTTCTACATACAATTTTATTTTCTTACACATCATTGATTGTTTAGTTACCAATGTCATTGGATCAAGATCAAACCCAAAGTGTGCGTCATGGATATCTTTAGAAAAAGTAGAGACCTTGAGGTCTGAATCTGTGAAACTAAACTTTTTTGGCTACTTGGTGAACGTACTATTAAAACTGACTGGCGTCTTCCCAAAAATTTTGACTGAGTGCAGTAGTGCTGTCACAGCAGTGACATTGATGTGACTGTGTGGCTGTCAACTTGGCTTCTTGTCATCTTATGCCATCCCCTGTGAGTTTTTTTTTACCATGTAAAATAACATAATGACTTATCTAAGCAATGAAGTAGTTAGTTGTTATGAGCAAATTCATCTACAACATGAAGGTCAACTAACATCATTACATTATAAGAGGTTTTGTTAAACTCCTTCACTTTTGTCTTCTTATTTTCATAGTTTTGTTTAAAAAAAAAAAAAAAGAAAAATAATAGAAACTTGACACTGTACCATTCCAACCTGGGATGTTGGACTGTACAAAGAGGTGTACATACTCTGTAGTGTTATAAAAGGGTCTTATTTGCGAGTGCAAAGTAAAATGGCGTGTAGTTTGCACCAATGTTCGCTGGACTTAAGCAAATGGATAATAAATGTCCCGGAGCATCCCCTGTCCTTAGACCCTCCTTTGGCAAGGAAAAACTCCAAAAACCGAGTGGAATGACATTTTTTTCAGATTGAATGGATCATGTTATTGCATCAAAACTTTTTTTCATATGTCATTGTTGCAGTGAATGTGTAGCCTGTGATTGTCCCTCATGTTCTTTGATTTGATAATGCAACAACTGGTTTAGAATCGATCATGATCGGCCAATGTCTATAAAAGCATATCAATTAAAATTCCCTTCCCAGTAAAGCCTAACACATATAAGATGATCAGTTGATGTAGCATACGTCATACTGAGTGTTTCATGTACAAAAAGAAAATATTACAGCGAGAGCGATAGGATTTTGTCACATTTTGATTTTATCACAATACTTGGGTACCTATTTGATTTATATAGCAATTTTGGTTTATTAATCAATGCAATTCAATAGTAACGATTAATATGGTTGAAGTTTCCTTATTTTATTGCTTTTTTTTTTTTAATACAAAAATTAAAGTCTGACATTTATTTCAACTATGATGACACACAGAAATGGTGAAGAAAAAAAAAAGAAAAAGGAAAAAAATGGATTCTGGTCAGATTTCTAATATTGTCACCAAAAATTGTGATATATCATGAATAGATCTTGTTTTGCCCCATCTCATTAAAAATATAGTGTTTGTTGTCTGGTAAATATACGATACACTCTGTTGCAGCACTGGCTGAAACAGTATTTTAGCCTTTTGTTGCAAATGATATAGTCTGTCAAGTAAAATGTAATTCAACTTGTCTTTGTACATGTTTTTGCATTTGTTTCTTTTATATAGAATTGTATCTGCTTTTCTGATGTGTTGTAACTGTTTTTATTTGAATTTTATTTTAAAAAACACGTTGTTTTACGAGGCAACTAACAACACATTTATTACATGAGACACTTCTGTCAGTAACATTGTGCAGGCTTTTTTTCAAGCTGTTTGAAAGTGCTGATAATATAAAGCCTTTTACTTTTTTATCGAATGTTTCAATGAGAAATAGTGAGCAATGACAACGTAGAAAACCAGATTTTTCATTCATCATTGTAGCACAAATTGCCATAATTTACAGTGTTCATAGATCAATACTGTGTCACTTAAAGCTGCAGTATGGAGAAAGCTTTTAGTGTATTTATATAGGCAATCCCTGAATAGAACTTAGAGTGTGTGGGTGGAGGATCATATTATAATGGGACAACTTTCAAAGTACATTACATTAAATTGTTACAGTTATGGATTCAGTCTGTTCTGAAAAATGACGTGAGAGGCCACTATCACCCAGATATATCCACAGTAGAGTTCGAGATGGGAGGCTGCAGCTGTGTCAGAAAAAAAATCGATGGACATTGAGGGAATAAATAGGCCAATCACTCAGACGGTCAGCCATATTGAGTGGGTGGCAACAGGCCACAGGCTCATAACAGTTAAGAGACACATGAAAGAGTGCCAATAATATGAAATATGAGATCATGTTTGCCACTGTATATTACATTTGTAGATTCTGAACCATGAAACATGGCAGTTAGACTCCATTAGGTAAGTGAAGTTTGTCTAAGTCACACACCTGTGAAAGTAAGTAAGGTTTAAAAAAGTGAAAAAGTTATCAAACATTTTATTTAAATGTTGTACCTATGGCTGACATTATGCTGTCATTATATGCCATTAGCATGAATAAGGTGTCTTAAAGGCTGTCATTAAGGTGTCATTAAGTGTCATTCACTAAATTATGACACTTTTGGAGCTATGTTGGCATTTTTTGAGTTAGGTTGAGGGATCTAGTGGGGTTAGGGTAACAACCCCATTCAATACCAGCCATTTTCAGAATTTCTACCCCATTAGTGACAGCCGTTTTAGAGCATTTTGACTGATTTTTAAAGACCCACAGAATGTTTTGTCCGATGCAAATCTGAATTCTGAAAGATTAAAGTCTCTATTTTCATCAGAAAAAAATAAATAAAAATTTTATTAATGTTTGTAGCTTGTTTCGTTCTTCCGTAATCAGCTGTTGAATAGAGCAAGTTTTACACAAATTGCCAGTTTCAGAGCAAAAAGCAGGGAAAACAAAATCCCTCAATGACTCTGAAGTAATTCTTTTTTTTTTGCTTTATTCAAAACTATAACATCTAAACATTGGTTTCCTTCTAAAAAAAAAAAAAAAAAACACTGAAACAAGGCTTTTGATGGCAAAATTATTATTATTTTGTTATCTGGCTCACAGTTGAATGTTTTGCTTACTGTATTTTGTATCTGCTCCCCCCGTCAATGGTTAGTTGATGGTTTTATCTCACAATCGCAACATTATCATTGATCCACTCAGGTCCATACATGTTCTGTGTTAGTATGTGGTGCTGTGAGCAGCTGGATACTTCACAATATCACTTCATAGCGTCATTATCTCCCTTGTCCCTGCTTCTTCCTCCTTAGCTAATGGTAGCATTATGGCTAATCAAAAGGTGCCCTGCTGCCACCCTTAGGAGACCAGGTGGTCACCACATCAACAGAGAAGCCTTATATTCACAGTAGAACTCCGTTGCAGTGTATCCTAGTAACTTCCGTGAAAAAAATGCAATTGACATAATATTATGTCCATGGCACAGAGCGTTCGGATTTGAAATGACCTAATATTACGTTTATGGCATTGAGTGAGTTAAAGGTACGGTAGGTAATATTCTCCAGATGCACTTTTTAAGTTTTTGGTTATATTTTTCTTTATGTCCTGTCAGAAATAAAGATCGTATGTCCTCTGAAAAAGGAACAAAGAAAATCCGTCATCTGCAGCAGCTGTAAGCCTATAAAATTTTCGACCAATGAAAAAAAACGTTTGGTTTTTTTTTTTATCATGTTTCCCTGTCTCCCTGCTCCTTCTCGACCCCTTGTGGGCACAAGCAAACACTCAATGGTGACAGAGTTAAAACTGAGTTTTTAGTCACGTTTTTTTAACATATATAATGATAAAGTTTAGTGTTAACTTACCGCTGAATGAGACGACATAGTTTTTACACAATACAAGCAATGAGCTTAGGTCCACTTCTGGAGCACTGGCGCTCGTGCATGTGAGTGAGGGACGTGGCTTTAGAGGGAGCACAGATGTCATGCTAATGACAGATGTCATGTGATAAAAATTACAGCGTATAGTCAGCCTTTATGTATAAAATTTCAAGTAAAGTGTTACCAAATGTTGCTGTCATTAGAGCTTTATAACTAATTATAGCATTTAAATATGTTAAGGTTTCATTTTTTCAGACAACCTTTTTCAGGAAATGCACTTTTGATCTCCTGAACTGTTTGATTTCCTGATCTCTATGGCTTTTTTGATCCAGTGTTCACTCTCCCACACCTGGGACTCTCTTCTCCAGAGACCAGGGGGGCATGGCCATCCTGACAGAACTGTCTGGTTGGCCACATCAAAGCGATCAGCAGAGGTTTCTGAGGAAGACTGACAGATGACAGTCGAAACATGTCAGGAGATCAAAGTACATTTCCTGAAAAAAGTCTGAATAAATGTAACCTTAACATATTAATTTAAAAAAAGAACACAAAAAAAAAAAAAAAAAAATTATTTATGAGACAATAAATAAAAGACAAGGGACTTGTTTCTTGTTGTGATGTCGCCAAGGTAAAAAGTGAGACAAAGGTCACCAATGGTAATAATGAGAATCATAGCTTGTTGACGTTCCTTTTTTCCTGAGTGGATCTAATAACGTGATATCACTCTGAGTGCTAGGATGGCTGAACAATTTCACATGATTGCAAGAAGTCAATTGAAATGCATTGATGTCATCATTTCAGACATTGAAGGACGGTTGAAGTTTGATCTTAGATGAGTATGTTTCACCGCGTGGACGTATCATAGTTTCATCCAAACCCATCTGAGAAATATGACCTTGTTTTTCTGAAGTTTGGAAAATAGACTTTTTATCCTTTCCATATCTGAGTTAGATGACGTTATTTTAATGTTAAAATTTGACGAGGTGAAGATTTTCACTCTTTGTGGCTTGATTTGAATCCATGAAAGTATTAAGCCTCTTTTACTTTGAGACCCCTAAATAAAACATAGTACAACCAAGTGCCTTCAAATGCTACCTAATAAACAAACAGCCCAATCTAATCTCAGTATAATGCCAAAAACCTAATGGCTGCTTCTTGCCAAAGAAACAGAAATAAACACAGCAGCAATTAAACCAATATCTATAAATCCATGCAGGAGTTCAGTTTTCTGAAAATGAATCGAACAATAGTGTTTTCAGATTCCTCCCAATGCTTAATGCTTAGACTAAGAAGTTGTTCATCTAGACTAACAGGGTGTAGCAACTCCCCCAAATGAAAATCCTGCAAAATCAATATTTTAGTTTCCACTGGCTCACTTCATTCACTCTTAGACTATCTTTTTCGAGCCCTGGTCACAGAAACAAAAAAAATAAACAACCTTTGGTGCTATCTGATTTAGCCTTGTCTGCCATAAAAGTTCTGTAGTGATTAGATTTTAGGGCTCCAATCACTTCTCTTAAATAGAATAGATTCACCCCTTATGAAGCTTAAACCATTTTTTGTGTGTATGTCTGTGTATGTGTTCTTCCCCTAATCCTGTCAGTCAAATAATTCTCTCTCCCATGCTCCCATTTCTCCCTCCAAGCTACTTGTAATTGACAACTTATTTATTGAACTTTATAATTTTTACTTTTTTAAAAGTAACATTCCTGACCATTTAGGAATAATTACTAGTTGAATATTTCAAGTTTACAAAAAACAAATTGATATTAGTATTAGCACTGAAATGTACAGTATATGCAGTTTGCAGTGCAGGTTTAGGTTGAACTTTACACTTGGTTGTAAGTATAAGTTTGAATGTGTGCCAAGGTTTTCATAAACCACCAAGTTGTTTATATTATAATGCACCGACTGAAATGTTTAGTTTTCATATGCAGTGAAATTTTCCAGTTTTCATAAAACAAGTTAATTCTGCTTGTTAAGCAGCACTGATATCTGTCCATGTTTACAGAGAAGAGGATAATACGACCACTGAAATGAGCATTTTCTGCATTAATTTTGTTTTTAATGATTTTAAGTTAATTTACACAAACATCATTAACAATATTTTGGTGAAGCATTATTTTGTATCAGTCTTCCCTTAAAGACTTAAACATAACACAAGGACATTGGACTAGTTGTTGTCAATGTGTGTTAAGAAGAGTCACTGTGCAGTACACACTGTGTTTTACTTGGCTGTCATTCATGTGAAATTAACTAACAATATTTTATAATTCCTTTGAAATGGATTCAGTTCAGTAGATAAATAGATATCGTAATGTATCGGGGGGATGAAATTTCCCGTGATATATAGATTATCGCAGAATCACTGTATCGTGATAATATCGTTATCGCTTGGTGGCAAAAATATTGCGAGGTACCTGGCGATACCCAGTCCTACTGTTAATAACACATGTCAAGTGTGAAACTGGTGTGATATCCTATGTTAATCTCACAAGTGGACTGCTGGAACATTATTTTATTGCATGGTTTGTTCCAAAATTTAAAAAAATATGTTTTTTTTTTCTACACTTTGTCTGCACATACTGTCGAAGGTGAGCAGCAGATGTAGTGCAACCTTTTTTACAACAGCTATGCATTTTTTATTATTGCAACAAAATACATGTATTTAATTGCTTGGTTGTGACCATCAGCAGCCCTCTCTAAGGAAGGGTAAGAAAAACGTTTTCGGGGGTGAGATATAAAAAGAGAGCGCAGTGTAACATCTTACACCTTGGTGAAGGGGAAAGGACAGGGGAGAGGGAGTTAGGGTGGGACAGTGGAAGGAGTGGGAAAAGTCAGCAGAGTCAACTAATGTGGTTGCGCTGAAAGTGTTAATGTTGTGCGCTGTGGGTTGTAATCTATTAGGCCAGTTTGGTGGCAAATGTGGAGAAATTGAATAGACTGATGCAAATTCTGGCTCAAATATAAAGATGGCGGCTGTTATTAGCGGGAAAGGGTGAGTGCTTACAACTAGAACTGATAGTTGGGATCAACGTACCTCAGGTTAAGCAACACATGAGCTTATCCTAAAGCCTAGATCACGTAAGTGCATCCATGACCGATGAGCATGCAAGAGCCACTATTGTGAACCCAGGCTCCGCCACAGGCTCGAAAGACCAGACAGGCTAGCAGCACTCGTCGGTCTTTTAATAATGTGTGTGGAGTTTGTAAAAAATGTTGGATTGATTTTCAAAAATATATTTAAGAGATAAGTGAATACAACATTTGCCAACAGTTATTGCAACTGTTTATTAGTTAAGTAATACTTTAAAAATACACATTGAATAATTAATCTAGTGTCTTTTTGAGAAGTACCATTGAAGATCTGTATAGTAAGGATATCTTATTACCAAGGAAAAAAGTTTCAGTGCCTGTGATCTCATAAACATTCAATGGTGAGAATGGGAGTGATACTAAAACAAAGAAAGTAGCAATTTTTATGTCAAGAATTTCTGTCAAAGTGCTCTGCTGGTAAGTGGAGCGGCTCTCAAATCAAGCTTGAGGACACTGCGTGACTTCTAAAAGAAATATGACATTGCTAAACAAACTGGAGGGCTTTTATCTTTGAAAGACTTTGATTACACACATCTACGGGTGCGATTTTGAAATTTTAAAGACATCAAAGTACCAATAATTGTCCTTGCCAAAAACTGCCTTGAGATTACGTATATACAAATCACCAATGCTGAGAAGGCATGTTCCACTTTCTTTGTTGTTCTGGAAAAACAAAATGTCTGGCTGTCTGATGTGTCCCTACCTTAAGAAGTGGAATAGTTCAACAGCTGTCTTGCAGTAATTTCTACCTTCAACATGAAGGAAAAATGCCAGAACTAGTGGGAGTGCTGCCAAACAAAGCCCCTCAGGTTGTGGGTTGGGAGAAAAATACAAGAAACATATAACCATCTGACTGATTTGATGATTCGGGCACAGAATAGGAACAGGAAACAGATTGTGTCTGGCAAACAGCAATGTGTGATTGTCAAGGGAATAATCAAATTTAGGTTTGTCAGATTGATTGACATTTGTGTCTTGAACTGAATCCCTCAATCACTCACTCGACAAAGAAAACTGGGTCACCTCAATGCTGCATAGAAATACAATTGAACACTTACGCTTTTAGTTTCATTGTTTTCCTACATTTTATCTTAAAAGAGACATTAAAACACTGAGTCATGCAGTGTCTTTTTCATTGGGTTAGGTTTTGTCATGCAATGTTTAAGATGTGATGGCAGATTGGGTACAGCTTTGATCTTAACTAAAATTGCAGCCGAAATACTAATCCATGCGTTTGTTAGATCAAAGCTGCAGTTTTCTAAATCTTTTTTTTGATAAGATGTCTCAGTCACTCATTAAAAATACAAGTGTATTAACAGGTGGCCTACAAGCATAGAGAGTGCGTTCCTCTAGTGGTTGCAGTAAAATCTACAAAATAAGTTAAAATTATTCTGTAACTGTACAAACCTCCTATGGATCCTGTTCCAGTATATCTAAAATATCTTTTGGTGCCAACTTTATGAAAGCAGATCTCAGTGTCAGTACCAGAGGTGAGGTCAGCCATCTCTCTACCTTTAAAAGTGCATTTACACCGAACGCAACTGAAGTGACTGAAACGACTCGATTACATTAAAATCAATGTAAATGACCCAACCTCAAGTTATCCCCCCTCAAGCAACGCAACTTGCACTCGACCTCGTCGCTCAAAGTTGAAAAATTTTTAAGCGACTTCAAGCGACAACTGTCCCGTCCTTCACTGTCTGTAGAGCGGAGGCTGCAGCCTCTTCCTGCTCCCTCCCGCCTCAGTGCAGAAGGCTGCAGTGGAAGCTGTACAACTTCCTCAATTCATCGGGCCAAAATTAAAGCAGTTAACTTCTTGAAAACCACAGTGACTGAGTGAACTCATCCTTTAATATCTCCGTAAGTTGATCATGTAAACCATAAAAGCGGAACAAGAAGGAAAATAAGTGATTAAGGCAAGACAAGGCAAATTTATTTGTATAGCGCATTTCATACACAAGGCAAGTCAACGTGCTTTACATGATAAAACATTCAGCAGCTTAAAATCAATAAGAACATATCAAATGAATAAAATCAAACACATGACATCAACAACATGACCAAAAATCTCTCTGTCAATCATATGCAGTAGAGAAAAAAAATGTCTTTAACTTTGATTTAAAAATGTTCACATTAGATGCTGACTTCAGCTCTGCTGGCAGTTTGTTCCACTTCTTTGCAGCATAACAACTAAACACAGCATCACCATGTTTACTGTGAGCTCTGGGCTCCACTATCTGACCTGTGTCCATAGATCTGAGAGACCTGCTGGGTTCATACCTGACTAACATGTCACTGATGTATTCTGGACCAAACCCATTCACAGATTTATACACCAGCAGCAGAACTTTAAAGTCTATTCTGAGGCTGACTGGGAACCAGTGTAAAGACTTTAAAACTGGAGTAATGTGTTCTGACCTCTTTGTTCTGGTTGAGACCTGAGCTGCAGCGTTCTGAACCAGCTGTAGCTGTTTGATGCTCTTTTGGGGGATTCCTGTCAGAAGACCATTACAATAGTCCAGTCTGCTGGAGATAAAAGCATGGACCAGTTTCCCTCAACCTCCTCCTTCTTTCTCTTTACCCTGTCACCGGCTCAACACCCACCCACCACACACACACACACACACACACACACACACACACATTGTTCCCTGGTGATTGCGTCACTGGAGCGATAAAGTGGAGTGACCAAAAAGCACCACTATGTGCAAGCGAAAAATCAGGGGCGATGGAAACGACTGCAGAGCTACAGTCACATTCAGTGTGAACGCACCTTAAGACCTTTTGAAAAAGGCAATCGTCAGTTCTTTAAATACACTTGGTGATACAGTGACGGTGTATGTCTCTTTTGCGTTTTTGCTTTTTTCAGGTTTGGGGAGGAACAGATTATGAGTAACAGCATTACATATTATGGATACAAAAAAAGCTTTGCTTGAACCTTTATACATAAGGCTGTCATTATATGTCATTAGCATTAATAAGGAGTCATGAAGGCCGTCATTAAGTGTTGTTTGACAAATTTTGACACCTTTGGATCTACGTATTTTTGCATTTTTTTTGTTAGGTGAAAGGATCTAGTGAGGTTATGTAGGGTTAGGGTATCAAAAGGTTAGGATTAGGATTATGAATGACAGTCTTCAAGACAGCCTTCATGCTATAAACAAATTTCATGTTAGAACAATTACAGCGTAATGTCAGTGTTATATATAAAACTTCAAGTAAAGTGTTCTCAAAAAAAATTCAACTGTAATCTGTTACAGTATACTAAAAAAAACATGTAATCAGATTACGGTTGACATCCAATGTGCTGAAATTAGTCCACAATAAAATATACAGTAATCACCAAGTTCATATTGTATTAACTGTTATTAACATGTCACTGTCACTGAAAACATAAAAAAAAAAAAAAAAAAAAAAAAAAAAAAAACATGGAGGGTTGAAAACTGTAGGAATTAGGACAATCTACAACAAACACATTAGAGCTGTTACAATCTACACCTCTTATCATAACAGCTGATTTGGAGCATAGTGTGCAGTAACATAACAGCTGTATACTGTATGTGCTGGCTGTGTCTTATACTCTTGATTATTTGATCTGCTCTGTGTTGTAAGTTATAATCATCAGTCTTTTAAAAGCTCTGCTTAGGGAGGTTTAAAGAGGGGAAACAATTCATGTTTTAGTGAAATGGAAATATTTCTGCTAGATACAGGCTAACTGCATTTGTTAGTGAAGGAAATCAGTTTCAGCAGACTGTGAAATGACTTAATGTTAATATGTAAAACACTTACTTCAGGTGGTGTTTATTCTAATATAAATCACAATTGTTACTGTTATATATATAACTTTTGTAGCTTTAACTATAGAACTTGTTCAAACATGACGTACCACTTTCAGGTGGTGCTTTTTATTTTACATATATTGCAAAACTGTACACTTATATGGACTTAATTGGTCTCAAATAGAGTTGAAATGAAATGTAACAATGAGAAATATTGTATAAACTACAATGATCATATTGTATGGTCTGTGGTCTAGGAGGTCAATGATTCAACCGAATTGTTCATAATTAATGAGTACATTTTGGACACCTTATTTTTTCTAACTACTGAGGGCCACAGATTTTGAGCGGGAAAAGCAGTCATTTCAATATTATTGTGCCCTCGTTTGTACCGTTACGTATACATAAAATACAAAATACCGAAAATTACCATATCCAAGCGATAATGACAGATATTAGTTCCAAAATGATCTTTACTTTAAATTTCCTAGCTTTTGTTTCCAATTTCTTTTTAATTAAGTAAATATTATGTAATTGCTTGAGGAAAATTAAAGAACTTTGTAAGAATTTTGAGTTTTTTCAAAAGTTTAACATTAAAAATGACTGCAATAGTGTGATATATTAAGCACCAGGAAAACAGTGAGCACCTGCAAATATTGTTGAGTTTCATTTACACAAGGATTATTATTATTATTTTTTTCTGTCATTCTTACTTCCCCTGTGGGCCTTTTTGAATGCTCTAAAAGGGCCGGATTTGGCCCCCGGGTCTAGAGTTTGACACATTTTCCGTTATTCCAACCACAATCTGTGCAACTACAATTTAGTATATTTAATCATCCAATTCATTGGGAAGACGCTGATTCCCATGCGTTGTAGTGTCAGATGTAGTTAATGCCCACTTCTTCCCTACACTGAATCCGTGCACGTTAGCTGCTTAATTTCCCCTCCTTTTGGGGACTTGGAGTGTGATGGAGCCTCAGGCTTAAGTATACTCTCCAACATGAGCCTTGTTGCTGTCCAAGCCCTCTTCTTCTCTCTTTCATTTTTGACTAATCCATCCATTGTCATTATTTGGCAGAGCAAATAGGGCTTTAAACCTGTAATTTTGGAATTGCTCTCCAGGAATGTGGAGGTCTGCTGTTTTGTAATAGTTATTGTACTCAACATTCTATTGCATGTCAATGTTGATTATTCTGTGCTTTCTCTAGCAACACTTTTTTTTTCTCCTAGTATCCTAGTGCTGATGCTGACTATTTTATATTTGTGTTTCAACCAGTTTGTGATTCTTTCTCTGCTGTTCTAATTTTTTCCTGTCCACTAACCCCAACCAGTGCAGCAGAAAGCTGCCACTTCTCACTCCGGTTCTGTCGAAAATTTCTTCCTGAAATGGAGTTTGTCCTCCCCCTTGTCGTGGATGCTTACTCATGTGGAAATGTTGGGTTTTTTTCCCCATAAAAAAAGGACTTTATTATTGTGATGACTGCCTTGAGTGAGGTTAGGATTGCTGTTGTCTGCAGCATGCACGGGAACCATACTGAGCAGAGAAAGGACTTAAAACTTGCAGGTCCTGTCCACTCAGATTGTTCCAATGTGCAGGGTTACGGTTGAGTAGATGTCTTTTACGTGTTAAAGCCTCACAAAGTGCCCAAACACTCATCAATTCCTCGAGGTTCTTTTGAGGTTTGGATTTTACTTTTTTCTCTGTGAAATAGTGAAAACACAATAGGAAAAAAAACCGAAAGCACAGGCATTCATCATATGAGGGAATCAGATATGGTTCATTACTAGGCAGAGCATCTTCTGCACCAGATGCTAAAAGGGAGAATTGGAAACAGTCCCATCTTGACAATGAGCTGGATCTGGCCACACCTTGATAATTGAAAATCTCTGCATCTGCAATCATAAAACAGGGCCAATAGATTCATATCAGTGGTGGAATAGTGACAGTTTTCCAAAGTCAATCAATGACAATAGAAAAAATGAATCACATTTATGGAGAATGCATTGCTGCCAATATAATAAACATGGGCTGCACGTTAAATAGGATATTATAATTTTTGAATCAAATAAGACATACTGTACATATTCTTTTGTAACTTAACACACATTTGTACGTTATGACTGGTATGGTTGTTGATGAAACTCCGTTTACCGACTGACCTATTGGTCTATTTATTTATTTATTAACTAGTTTTTTATTTATATAATTTAAATTTTTCTAATAATTTTTATTTTAAATATCAGTATATTGTGTATTGTGTATACTCTGTATTTTATTTATTTACTTTCAATTATATGTTGTTCATTTTATTTAATTATGTATATGTGCATATATCTATGGGTACGTGTGTGTCTATATATATATATACGTATATAAATGCATATATTCTAATTTTGTGTGACCCTTTTTTTCTTCTTTATTCTTATGGGTATCCAATATATTTGATTTGCTTGACTATTTGTTTAAAATTATTGTTGCTCCTATTATTGCTATCATTGCTACTGTTATTATTGTCAGTTTTGGTTTATCCCTGATCGTGTTGTTTTTTTTTTGTTTTTTTGGTTTTTATATGCACATAATTACTGTACCAAATGTGCAAAACTTTGTTAATTGAGTGCCAAAAATGTGTATTAAAAAAAGTTTAAAAAAAAAAAAAAAAAAAAAAAAGAATCAAATAATGTCAAATAACGAATAATAAAAAGATGGCGATAGGTGGAGGCTGCAGGTTAGGTCCCCTGAGCTCACCTTCTCCAAGGAGTCGTATTAAAGTCATTTAACAACAGTGGACCTGATGTTGAGTCACAGTTGCCTTATCTGAGAAAAAGTGGGTGACCAAATACAAATCAGTATGTTATCTGCCGGCAGATCATTCATAAATAATCTTCCGGCTGATTGCAAAGACATAGACATCATCATTTACGCAAATGATGCCATCATCTGCATGCATGGGAGGGATATGAAGCAAGTAGCAACTAAATTGTCCTCAGCCATGGAAAAAATAAGTAACTGGCTTAAATTTTCTTGCTTGACACAAAATATAAAAAAAAGTTAGAATGCATTTCACTAAGTCCAATAAAACTAAAGATATGCCTAACATCTACGTTAATGGAAAAAAAATTAAGTCATGACAGAGATGCAATATCTAGGTGTCCATTTGGACCAAACTCTGAGCTTTAAAAAGCATATTAAAAGAATGTGCAATTCCAATAAATATAATACTGGATCTCCACCTTTAGACACATTAGGAATAGTTTGACACCTGAAGCATCTTTCATGTATTTTAATGCCATTGTCTGTCCACACATAACTTTCTGTTTGTCCCGTTGGTCTTAGGCCAATGAGGCCACACTCAAACCACTTAGATTTGTTAAAGGTGCTCGACAGAAAAGCCCTTCACTATCATCACTCCAATTTTCTCAGTAGAATATTGAGTTTTCACAATCAAATTTGATATTCAAATTTAGGAACCCTCTTCAAAATTGTAAATAACTTTACTCGGAACAAACGACCCGAACATCCCTCTCCACTATACTCACAGAAACTGTGCCATCCCAAAAAGATCCTCTGCCTTTGCACAAATAAAACCATGAAACAATGGGATCAACTCCCTCACAGTCTGAAGTTGTCTGTAGATCTGAATCATGTCTTTCAAAACTTAAAAAAAAATACATCCACGATGACAAGCTGTGTCAGCATCAGCACACTTAAATTTTACAAATGTAATATTGTAGCAAACGTTTTTTACTATGTTGTATAGATTGTAGGCTGTGATGGTTTCTCTATACTATCTGTGTGTGTGTGTGTGTGTGTGTGTGTGTGTGTGTGTGTGTGTGTGTGTGTGTGTGTGTGTGTGTGTGTGTGGAGAAAATATCTCCCTGACGCGGTGCCTGTTCCACCTGAAACTTTGTCATCTGTTATTTTAGAGTAATTTGGTCATTTCCAAATGTTTATTTTAATCCTATTTCACTTCTGGAAGGCATAGCAAGTGAAACCTATTCAGCTTTTCACCTCAAAGTGTGAGGGGGCGCTAGCGCACCATCTATATCTATTTCACTACACCGCTCACTTTCTGTGTGTGCCAGAGCTCCTGTGGACTTCTCTTTTGAGGAAACATACTTTTTTACTGTTCCTTATTTGGTGATGGTTGGTTTCAAACCATTTATATTCATGTTAGTTTTACCGTACACTATATTTAGACCGGACAGACCTCACCCGGAAGTTATTGAGCAATGGTTGCTGTGTTGAAAGCTGCACATTTCTCTGCAGCGCGTGTGTGAGAGAACCAACGGAGGAGATTAGAGTCCCAGGTAGAGAATCTCACACACACACACGTTGATCAGGAGCGCTTCACTATCGATCACCGTCTACGTGACATGTGTGCAGGTATGTGGGTGTTGAGTGTATAACGGATCACCATTTAGTCGGGTTACAGTTTGTGTCACGACATCCGTCCATTGGGTGGTAGTGCCTGTAGTGTTACGCTCTGAGTCAGATCTAAGTGTTTACATGTTACGTAGACGGTGCTACATAGTGAAGGTCACCTGATTACTGCAGCTTCACACCTGCCACTACACCTAACTAGTGACAATAGATAAGTTTAGTGAAAGTTAGGCAAGTACGCATGGATGGACTGGTGGCATAAATTTAGAATGGATTCATCCCGCCCCAAACACACACACATACACACACACACACACAACACAATGACAACAAAAATATGAAAATGACTCAAAATACACAAAAGACAACAGAAATGCAAAAAAACTACACAAAAAAAAAGATACAAAATGACTCCAGATTCACACTACAAATGCAACAAAAAACAATAATTATACAAAAAATACACAAAAACAAAAACCAAGCAATATTTATAGAGGAAGTACACAACACGACAACAGAAATGCACAAAATTATACAAAAAGCCTCCGAAAACACACAAAGTGACTCAAAAAAAAACATATATTACAGAAATATACACCAAACAACAACAAATCTGAAACTGACTCAAAATACACAAAACTAAATAGTTATACAAAAAATACACTAAAATGACAACATAAATGCACAAAACTACACCAAAAAATAAATCAATAAATACACAAAATGACTCTAGAATCACACTACAATGGCAACAAAAAACAATAACTATACAAAGATTGCACAAAAAGACAACAGAAAGATACGAAAATACACATAATGATGTCTTCAAAAAACATACATTACAGAAAAATACAACAAAAATATGAAAATTGCTCAAAATACACAAAACTAAACATTTACACAAAAAATACACAAAATGACTCTTGAATTACACTGCAATGGCAACAAAAACAATAATTATACAAAAAATGCACAAAAACACAACAGAATGATACAAAAATACACATAATGACTCCAAAAACATACATTACAAAAAACATTTGAAATAAGAAAAAAGAAAACAGCAAACATTTATGCACAAAAACACAACAGAAAGGTACACAAAAACACAACAGAAAGGTACAAAAATAAACACATAATGACTCCAAAAAACATACATTACAAAAAATACACCAAATAGAAAAATATAAAAGTGAGTAAAAAAAACAAACAACAAACACATTTATCATGCACATGTCCCATAGAATTAAACCAGGAAATTTGCACCCACATTTTGCACCTGCAAATATACCTCTTATGCTCCCACATGAATGCATACTTATGACGGGCACTGAACTACAGCATGTTTTTGTACTGACAGTTATTTGTAATGTAATGTTTTAATGCTATGTGCACCTGCACAGGGACTGCAGATGGACGTTGGCATGAGCTAAATCTGGTACAAAACATTTTTTTTCGTAAGATCAATGTATTTTGTACATTGTCCCTGTCAAATAAACTGATGTAATAAAATAAAATAAATAAATAAATCAAATATTCCATTGATTTACATCACCGGATATTTTCATATGTAAATAAGTACTTGTGTTAATTAGTTATAGCCAATGACAACAGCTATTAATTTAGGATGGCAATTGTGTAGACAAATTAATATAGTGGGTCAAAAAATATTGATTAATCAACACTGGTGAGCGAAACAAAGTATTTATACAACTGGAGACAGCAATCATTTCTATTGATGAGAAAGTCATAATGTGTTATTTTAATTCAAAATGAATTTGTAAGAAAATAACAGGTGTATTCTCAGAAAAAAAATAAAATAAAAAATGAATAATGCAAAAATGTAGAAATGACACGTTGTAACAATACATGTCATATATGATATATCTTGGCTTAGTGCTTGGATTTCATCACACGTTGCCAATGGCCACAGATGTATGTCATAACAGATCTAGTTGTGGCTCATACATGCCATCTGTCAGGAATTTCACCAAGAGGTACACAATTTAGTTGTCTCATATTCAGCTTCCAAAGCTTTTCTCCTGAATTATGGATAATTTGCTCTGCTCATTGTGAGAGTGATGTTGTTTACGTTTCAATCCTCCAGAAAATAGAGATGCAGGTTTTCTCTAAAAAACAAAACAAAGTTTCGTTCCTTCACTGAAGAAACAAGCAGGGTGAGGTGAGGATCTCTTACGCTCTTGTGTGTTTTTTTTTTCCTTTTCATCATTCTAAGAGGGTCTTTGATAATGTGCAAACAGCTTTCTGCAAACAAAGAAAACTCATTGTACTTTCATTTAGGTAATAAACGTAGCTCTGAAGCGTTCTCCACTCACTCTAAATCCAGTTTATGACCCTGTTGTGTACATTGCATCAACATTTCCCCTCAAGCTCATTGTGCATGAGCCTTTGCTTTCTCAATAAAAAACAATTAATAAGTGGATGAAAATAATTCAGTCAATGCCAAAGGCTCTGCTTCATTTCAATTGACATAAATACAGTTCTTTTTTTTGTTTTTTTTTTTGTTTTGTTGTTTCATTTTTCTCCCTGAGTGAAATCAATGGTTCCACAGATCTTGATGAAATAGAGCAAATCAGTTAATTACTTCTCATGGACAATGCTATTCTGTCAACCACGAGTCCTAGAAATAAACAGCTTCACATTGGATGCCATTTTACCAGAGACGTACAGCACAAAGCAGCCAGCTTCTGTAAATATAGGGACAACTACCAAATCCATCACATTAAAGAACTATCTTGTGACATTTAGCAATTTAAATACAAAAACAATATTGAAAATAAAATAAAATAATACAATTTGGAAATAATAATAATAATAATAATAATAATAATAATAATAATAATAATAATAATAATAATAATAATAATAATAATAATAATAATAATAATAATAATAATGAGCAGGAACTTCATAACATCTGCCTGTAGTGTTTCAACATTTTTGACAAATTACCCCACTCCGTGTAATTATCCATGGGACGCTGATTGTAAAGTTGTGCATGCTAAAATAAACAGCAGCTTTTTGAAACATTTAGCAAAAAAACATATTTCAAAAATGGATCTGAAATTTTTTTAGGTTGTTTTTGACCAGATTTACAGAAATGATATAATGATATAATGATATTTACCTTTATCATCAAAATAGAACGTCAATGTTAAATCTAAATGTTAAATTTTAAATCTAAATCTTAATGTTAAATCAAAAAAATAAAGGTAAAATTTAAATATAAATGTTAAATCAAAATGTAAAATCGAAATCTAAATGTAAAATCTAAATGTCTTGGGTGAACGTAAATATATAGCAAAGATGCAAATTCACCTAAAGTACCAACATTTAGATTTAGATTTAATATTGCTTTTATATTTTTCTGATAAAAGTAAATATCACAAATTTCACAAATATTGCTGTAAATTTTGGCAAAAGTAAAATAACAAGTTTAGACAAACTACGGCCGGGCCCGCGGTACATCTCCGCGATGAATGGCACGTACCACCCTCCCGAGAATTCAGCCAAATAACTTGGTTCCACCGAGTGAAAAAGGTCTCCAAGAGGCTTTTGACATTCGCTCATAGAATATCCATCAGCCCAATTCAAAGAGCATTAACAGAGGAGTAGTCATTTGAAAAATGAGCCCCCCTGGCGCCCCGTGGCACATACAGAGTAATAGGCATCATTCATATTTTGGTATGTGTCAATATTTTGATACCACCAACTGTCGCAATATTTGACTCACAAATAAATGAGAAAACAACTTTATTGGAAATTGCCTAAAAAAATAGGGGTGGGCCCCTAATCAAATTGTGCGAGGCATAATTGTAATCTTTGTTGAATTACCTTTGAAATGATATATCACACAACTTTGTTCCCATAATTTGGAAATTACCGGAAATGGGGGTGGGTCCCATTTCAAAAAAGGGCTCCGAGCATCTCATCATATTAATTCATAGAGTATTCATACCAATCACAGTTAGGGTATTTATTTGACTCGGAAATAAATGAGAAATGGACTAAAGATTCACCTTCATTTTTTAAATGTTGGGAAAATTTGGTGTTTATTTAAGCATGCACAACTTTACGATCCACACCCCATAAATATCACTGTAAATGTCACTGTTAGTGTCACATGTATCCCTTTCTGACCTTTCTGTAGTATTGCATCTACTCTGCCAACATCTGAATATTTACACAATCTTTCAACATTCATAATTAAGATCTTTTTTGATTTGATTTGATTTCTCTTCATCTTTAAACTGTCTTCTGTATTTTTCACCCCTTTGTGTGTTTGCTTATATACATATACATATTAATATTATCATAACTATTAGAGGTTTAAAGTTTTTCTTTTTTGTTTGGTTGTTGCTGGCATACCTTATTTCCCATCGTCATCAATTCATCCCAAAACACTTTAAAATTGGCATTTAATATATGCACAGATGAAGCCTGAGCTTTATTTTGGTTTATTTTCATGCCTCTGGCTGTGAAAAAGCCTTTGATCTGGACATTCATCATCCAAATACATTTTGTTACTTTATCGAGCATTAGATTAATGAATTGGCACAGTGCAAAGGATTTCTTTTTCTCCTCCTTCTTCAGATCTGACCTTCAAATGTATTCTTACCATATGCAGCAGGGACATTGGATTTTTCCACAGGTGGATGGAGAACTGAACAGATATATTTTTGTCTTTCCATGAATGGGTCACAGAAGGGGTTTTCTTTATCGATGGTGATTCGGATAAAAGTATCATACAGGTGTGATACAGTTACATTAACAGATTGAAAAACAAAGATGCATGAGAGAAACACATTTCATATTTTCACACCAATCGACACCTGCGTTATGGGTTTTCAGTTGCTTAACAGACTTAGACAAGGTTAGCACAACTAGGTTTATGAATGCATGCAACATTCTGTAAAGAATAGATGGTGTTTGTTTCTCACCAGCACCATGCTCTAATATATAGAATTAAATAAACCACAAAGTTAAATTCTTTTTAAACCCTAGAACACTATCGCTATTTTTACCCACTATAATATACCCAATAAAAAGTCATTATGATTTTTTTTTAAATGTATCAAAATACATGGCAATTTAGATTGTTCTTTCATTTATCACCATATGAATCCCCTTTGGAAATCACCAGTGATATTTATTTACAACAGCTGGACTAAATAAAGATATTGTTGAAATTTCGGGACCAATTTTAGTTACTTTACTCCTGAGATGCATTCAGTACATACAGTGTAGTAATATAGGGACATTATCACTATTGCCGGGGGAAAATCACCTAAACGTGTGCCTGTAGGAAAAAGTGGTCTTTGGAGAAGAGGAATATCCACACCTTCTAAAAAATCAGAGAAGATGCTGAAGGGTTATTAAGGATATGGCATAATTGTCTCCTTTACCCATTTTGTTCTTGGTTTGTAGTATCACAGATATCTGCTTAAACTAATCTGACAGCACACTTGTCTGTTTCTCAACCAACACATGGATTGCAACTCTCCCATCCACATTACTTAACGAAAAACCTAACTTTACTGTTCATGGACCATTGAATGGATCCAAAGTGATCAAACACAAGATAAAATGTGAAAGAGAAGCAAACTTCCCACATAGAAGTCACACATCCACCAAAGGTCTCTCTAAAGTAGAACCCAGCGTGGGGTAGAACCCATTATTCTCTTTCAGCTATTGAGATTTATTTTTTATATGTGTCATTTTTTCCATGCATTGAGTTATATCTTTAAGGGCCACCCAGCTAATACATAGTGGGTTTTTTTTTATCTATAATAAAACTGAGAATTTAAATAATACTCTATCATTGAACCGATTCAACCAACAAAGTTCATTCCTTTATTGTATATCATATTATTATAATATATTTATTTTTTTATTCAGCCATAAAAAATATAACTTTTACACGTTAAATCAGATATAAATAGCACAATTTAATTCCCCATACTTGTGTTATGACTGAACATCATCAATGATATATTTTACCTGACACATATACTGCATATATAATATAATATACCAGTATAACGCATAATGCTGCTGCTGTTGAGGTTATATTGTAAATTATTGCATTATTATCATATATTACATAGTTTTTTGTATTTATTGTATTTATTTTACTTGTGTTTTTCCATTTTTATTTTTGTATACTATTATTGATCTTTATTTATTCTTTTAGGGCTTAACGGGGTAACTTGGGGATTGTTTTGTCACATGTTTATGCACATATATGACAAATACAAATATATATATGACTGTTACTGAGGGACTTGGGTTCATTTTTTATTTTTTTTTCGTATAATGTAAAATTGTTTGACTGCAAGCTTACAAGATTTGTGCATGTGCATGAGACAAAATGTCTTTGAAATTATCATAGATGGTAGAGTGAACTACTTAAGTAAATAAGTATTTTAATAACTTAAATGATAATTAATTCCAATTAAAAATACATACAACATGGTACATAAAATATATCTAGACAACACATTATGGTTTGTATATGACTGTTAGTGAGGGTCTCAAACAGGTCAAAACCTTTTGACTTCAGTAATTTTACTCTATATGGCATCTATAATACATACAGGTAATACCTGCAAACTTCTAATCATCTAATGAGATGGAAGGGCGTCAATACTCTTCATGAATCCATCAATTATCTTCATGGTAATTGATTTTAAATCCCATGTCGTTTACATACAACTGTGAATTTCATTGATGTTTGCATAATAAAGGCCAATGTATAGATGCCACAATCCGTTAGTTAATGTTAAGAAAGCAAACTAGATGTTTCTGTTGTGGATGTAATGGCGTCAAATTATTGTCACTAGCACTCAGAAGAATTTCAGTATAAGTATGTTTTCTTGAACACTTAGATTAAGCATTGACAGCATCATAAATACGTAATCTTGCTGCCTAATATTGACATCTTGGATACTCAGACCTAATTACCAAGAGCCGGAAACCCAGTCTTTAACCTGGGGCGATGCGGGGTGACATATTTACTGGTTCAATATCCAAATCCTTAATGACTCATTGTGATGCAGTTTAAACATATGGTTTTATTTGGACTGAAATCCAAATATCAATATGCCTGAAGGGTTTTAAATGCCACAGTAATTCCTCAAATTGATTGATTAAGGGCATGAGTTGTGTTTTCTCAAACTTTCTTTGATAACTCAAAGATTAGAGTAAAATGTTATACTAATCATAGCAACAGCAAAAAAAAGAAAGGGTTTCCAAAGGATCAGAGGGACATGCACTGTGAATACAAAACACACAAATGGGATCATAACTAATAAAAAAATAAAAAATAAACGAAAAAGTGGAAACATACTTACAGTGCTGCACACACACCTAAAAGAATCAATTAAATTAATCAGATACAAGCCTAGGGAGTAAATGTCTTGAGCAGAGTTTCAACCTTTAAAGGTCCAGTATCATTCTGTTTTGCACTCATCTCCATTTGTTCTAAGAACACCAACAACATAGTATTTGAGGTTTATTTTCCCAAACTTGCCTGTTTTCCAGAGTTTTAGCCTCTGAAAAGTGACTTTCTAAGCAGTTCAAAAAACAGGCTGTTTTGGGACCTACTTATGCATATTCATGAGTAGGTGTGTCTGGAGACGCTGACTCCACACAACAGCTGATCACTTTTTTTTTTGGCTTTCCACACACTCTTGTTATTTTTTTCAGCCAAAAAAACTGCACATTGCAGTACAACTCATGGCTATTTAAAGGGAACATAATATGAAAAATCCAGTTTTGCAGTTTTTTTTTTTTTTTTTTTTTACACATATGCGGTAACTTGTGTATCCACCGGCACACAAAATGTGAAATGAAACCATCCAGTTGTTTGTTTGTGGTCTGTGTAGGTCTTATACCACAGAGAAAATTGCTTCGTTTCAAATTTTCTACATTTGTGATGTGAAAAGAAAATACCCTCCCCTCCGCTGGTAACTCCACCCATGGACTCCACCTCCAACTTGATGAAAACTTTTGCAAAAGTTCATCATTGTTTTTCACACCGAAAGCGACTGTAGAGACTGCAGTCACCTCAGTCGCCCGTGATGAGTCGCTTGTGCGTCTGTGTCTGCGTGTGTGTTTGTGTGTGAGTGTGTGTGTGTGTGTGTGTCCTGAATCAGATACAGATCTGAGCTTTTTCAGTACAACCTTAACGTTCAAGGAGGATTTATTGCGCATTTGATATGTTGGTGTCATTATTAACAACTGTGAGTGCAGCAGCAGCCTGTCGCACTCATGGAGCAGAGAGGGACAGGAGCAGTTTTTAAGCATCCACTGTTGAATCAATCCTTTTTCTGTACAAGAGCATGGATTATCCTTATATATTTGATACATGGATTATGTAAATAAGTGCACTCTCATGCATGCACTGCGTTGTTTTTGACGGGCACTTGTTTCCCCATGCGCTGATCTGATGTTGACATTAACAGTTGTAGTAGAACAAGAGTAAAAATGTCATTTGTGTGAGGAATAAAATAGGTTTTAAACTGTCGGTTTCAGGTTGGATATGATTACCTAATGTCTGTCGGGCCTGTCGGTTTCAGTTTTGCTCTGTCAGGTTCAGGTCAGAGCTTGAAGGTTTATATCATAAGTGGTCTGTGTTTAAAAGCAAATCGACACCATAACGCCAAAACATTAATTCAGCTCCCTATTTCTTCCACTGCACCTGCTCATTCATTCTTTGGCTCCACTGCATAAAAACTTTTAGACAAACGCGACAACGAGCATGCGGATCAGATTGGAGGAGCAAACCGTTCACATTGGAGTCTGATACAGGTCACATTTTAAATGGTGATGTTTCCTGTTTCTCTCTCACACGCACACACGCACGCACGCACGCACGCACACGCACACGCACACACACACACACACACACACACACACACACACACACACACACACACACACACACACACACACACACACACACACACACCGGCATTGTAAGAAACTGTAAATACTGTTACCTGGGTGTATGCTGTAGGGATGTTTGTTTGTTCCTGTTTATTGTCTTGTATGTTGCAAAATGATATGAAAAAACTAAAAATAAAATAAAATAAAATAAAATAAAACTAAATAAAATAAAATAAAATAAATGGTAATGTGAACGGTCAAACCAAAAATTGGATCTGAGCAATAAATCAAAATTGAGCATTAAGGCTTGCAGTGTGAAAGTAGTGTGCCATCCCGCGGAAGATAGGGGAAGGGGGAGGTCTATGCAAATCCAGGGACACACCCCCAAAACAAAACGCTCTCACAGAACATGTTTTTACAGGGTATTAAATCTCTTCTGTTGCTTAATTCATATTATGTTTTGATCAAACAGAACTGTTTTAAAAGGAGAAAAATTAGTATAATATGTCCCCTTTAAGTGGCTTTTGTGATTCTGAGTCCGACAAACACTGTTTCAGGGTGTGTGTGCGTTGTGCAGCAGCAGCAGCAGAGTCAGTCAGCTGAGTCAGCTGTGTCAAACACTCACCGGAGCTGCAACGTTGCTTTCCTGTTATCCTTTCCACTACTTATTACAGGAATATTCCATTCAAGGTGATAGTCTGCTGTTTTGTCAAACCACTGCGTCATACTGGGCCACAAACATGTCAGATCACCTCAAAGGCGATACGAGGTGGTATAACGGGTACAAAAAATGGAACTGATTGTAACTGCTCTCTGGGTGCTACACCGTGGCTGCCCACTGCTCCTCAGGGAGGGGTTAATTCCAGAGAACCCATTTTGTGTATGTAGCTTTACATATATGACAATAAAGTATGATGCATGCTCTATATATAAACTGCCGAATTTGTTTTAGTTGTGAGGCAGTTTGAGAGGGAGGAGCTCACATTCTTATAGGGTAGGAGGACCCAGGATTTTCAGGAGGAGGAGTTTCCGCTAGGTGACGTCAAGTACCAAGAAAAATCTAACTCGCCCATTTGGAGCTGATTCATTACAAAATGTGGAATAACGAGGGAGGGAGTTTTTTCAAAAAATAGTCTTTATCCAGATCAAAACTATACTGAATATTCATTCAAAAACTGACTAAAAAAGAACTCACCTTTTACTACTGCTTGTTAGTGCATCCGGTGTCCTGTGTACGCATGAGACCAGGATCACAGGTTGTGTACACATACACAGACTGTTGCATCATGTTAAAGAAATGGTGCGTTATTGCACAAGGGCATGTTGATCTTGATTCCAGTGATCTAAGAATTATACCTTTGTAGGAGACCATGTATTTGACTGATACCACAGCACAACTTCTTAACTATAGGACAGTGAATTGAACCATGTGTCTTTCCTCCTCCTTTCTCTCACAAGCTGAGAGACAAAAGGGCCTACAGGGATTTATGACATTACTGTGTTTTCCCCCCTGCTTGCCAAGAACCAAGGCATAGACAATGTCCTTTTGTTCCAAGAATTAACAATGAAAACATTTTTAAAAGTTGCCACAGATTTTTGATACAAATTGAAATGTCTTTTTCCTACATGGTGATAATAACTCTTTTATTCGGAAAACAGGACATTCTTAGAAAATGGTTACTTAGAGTAAAGTTATAGTTAAGTGTTCTTAATGAATATCAACTATGAACATTGCAAGCAGTATATCGTGCTTACTGTTGTATTGATAAGCAGCAGCCCGCCTACCTGCCCGTTCATAACAAGTAGTTCTAAGCATCTAGAGACTTGTATGCATTTAGGTTTTCTTTCGTTTATACACTGGGTTTTTCTATCAGATATGTATAAATATCTGTGACAAGCTTTCTCCATAATATGAACTATTTACGAGCTTTAACAGCAGTTCATTTTTTCCCATATTTCAATTTTTCAAGCGTCACATTATGTAAACAACATGGTTTCTGCACAGAGTATGTGCACGCACATCAGTCACGTGTCCCGCTCATTCTCCAAGTTAAAACATATTAAAAACCAGTTGAGGAGCACAGTGGGACTGGAGAGACTGAGTGGACATGCCATGATGTTCGGACAGAATGAGTGAACAAAAGAAAATAGACATACAGAGCATTGTGGACGAGTTCACGGAGCGCAAGGCTCGTCGTATGCCCTTCAAATAGTGGTGAGTAGGTCTATAGTACTTCATATTGAAATAGTGTTTGTAAACATGTGGGCCGCTGTGCCAGTTTTACTAAACTTTATAGTTATTGATAAAGGCTCTGAATTGAAATGGTTAAAGTGGGTGTCAAAATGATGTGGTCACTATCCGTGGTGCTGAACTGTTTTAAATTTGTGTTAGTGACCATCCTAATGTTTTTGTTGTTCTCTTGTTTTGTTGTACTTCATGTTCGTTTGGACTTCAAAATGACATAGTCACTCTCTGTGGTGCCGAAGCTTGTAAGCCCCGCTGTTTCAGGCATCTGTATGTTGTAAAATGATGTCATCATGAGCTTTCTTATTTTGGTTTAAAGGGCCCGGTCATTAGCCCCGCCCACGGCCCTGCTCTGATTTGTTCCGCTACTGAGTCACATAGCTCTCATTTCCATCTCTCTCTCTCTCTCTCTCTCTCTCTCTGTGCGCATGCGTGAGTGAGTGAGTGGCGTGGAGTGAGACGCTGAGTGAGTGTGTTTATTATAGTTTAAATTTAATGTGGTTTATTGTTTGTAGTTGTCACTTTAAGTTTATTGTTAGTGTGTGTGTTTGTTTTTCTTTTCTCTCCTGCCGGGGTTTTACCGGTCGGCGTCTAGAGACGCCATGGTAAATAGAGTCACGTTTACCCACCTCACGCGAAAGCATGGCATTAAAATCAACACCAGCTTTCCGTGTAGTGTGGAGGACATTGGGCTTGCTGTGGGAGAGAAGGTTGGGCACGACAGTGTGAGGTCGGCCGCTCGGATGAACAGTGCCGTGGTCATCTTCCTGGATCAGGTGGAGAAGGTGAACCGCGTAGTCGAGTCAGGCATCACGGTGAATGAAATGTTTGTACAGGTGGCCCCGCTGACACAGCCGTCCACCAGGGTCATCCTGTCAAACGTCCCTCCTTTCATAACCGATGAGTTTCTGAGCAGAGAGCTCTCCAGACATGGGAAGGTGGTGTCACCCATCAAAAAGATTCTGTCTGGATGTAGATCTCCACTGCTGAAACACGTAGTGTCTCACCGTAGACAGCTGTTTATGATACTTAACAACTGGGATGCGGACCTCAACCTCTGCTTCCGTGTTAAAGTAGATGATTATGACTACGTGATATTTGCCACCTCATCGGCTATGAAATGTTTCGGTTGTAATGAGGAGGTACACACCGTGAATGCCTGTCCGAGGCGGAGGGATCCAGCTCTGCCTGACCGGGGGGTACCCCCCGGCCCTGTGGCGGGATCTTCCGCCGCCTCGCCGGTGGCGGCGGGGCGGACGGAGGTCTCTGCCCCGCGGCCTGTGGCCGCAGCGGGCACCTCACCCGCTGTGGCTCGGACCGCGACGTGTCGCTGATAACAGTGACATATCTCAAAAAATAACTATTAGTCAAAAAAGGAAAATGTACTCTGTAGAAATGATCCAAGATTTTTTAGCAAAGACCAAAAACGCCAAAGGGGTCAAAACTGAAGAGCATTTCACAGATTTAAGTTTATTTTGCACATCGGCCAGACTCCACATGAGCAGAAAGGATGAGTCTGGCCTTTCTGAAAGGGAGGTTTTTAGACTAAAAAAACTTGTGTATAAAGTAAGAAAACAGCTGAACAATGATGAAGCCAAGATCTCCAATGTATGTTTTAATTAATTTATTGATTTTTATCTGTATTTTTTCTTTCTCACTTATGAATAATTTTAGAGTGGGAAGTTTAAATGTAAATGGAGCCAGAGAGTCTAAAAAAAGAGCAGCCATATATGAAACGGCCAAAATGAAACACATTGATATGTTTTATTTACAAGAAACACACAGTGATAGCAGCAATGAGGCAGACTGGAGGAGGGAGTGGGAGGGGGAAGTCATTTTAAGTCACAAAACTTCTCTTAGTGGAGGAGTGGGCTTCCTCCTCTCCAAGTCCTTTACTCCGGTCTCACTGGAGGTGGAGCATTTTATTGAGGGGAGGTTGCTTTTAATGAAGGCACGATTCGATCTTTTTACTGCTGTTTTTATCAATGTGTATGCTCCAACAATCGGTGCAGAAAGAAAGCTGTTTTTACAAAAAGTTTTAAATGGCTGTGCCCCGGAGGATTATTTATTTTTTGGGCGGGGATTTTATTTGTACAGAAAATGCATCTTTAGATCGCAACCATGCAGAGCCGCATCCAGTTTCTCAGCATGTTCTCAGGCAGCTGGTCTATTCTCATGGCCTAGTGGATGTATGGAGAAGGATGCATGCAGACTGCCGACAGTACACGTGGTCCCACCTCAGAGAGAGTAGTGTGTCCTTGGCTAGACTTTTTACTGATCATTCTTTAGTTTTGTGTAATGTTTTTATTCAAAATATTTTACCAAAAAGCGCTTATTGGCATTTTAATTCAGTCTTAACAGTTGATAAACATTTTAAAGAGGTTCTTATTTATTTTTGGGATGTTTTTAGACAGAGGAAGGCAGAGTTTAACAGTCTTAGGCAGTGGTGGGACCATGGTAAGACAGAGATTAAACTTTTGTGTCAACAGTACACCCTCAATGTCACCAGAGACATCACCAGATCTATGAAGAACCTGGAGAGTGATATAGTGGAACTAGAAAGACTGAGTGAGTCCACAGCAAATCGAGAATATATTGAAATTTTCAAAATCAAAAAGCTAGTTTTAGCCGACCTATTTGATGGTAAAGTACAGGGTGCACTGGTCAGGTTCCGGTTCCAAGCCATCGCGAAGATGGATGCTCCCTCTAGCTTCTTCTTTGGCCTGGAGAAGAGGAGTGGGCAGGGGCGAGTAATCCACTCACTTTTTGAGGACACAGGGCAAATTCTGACTGAACCAAGCCAGATAAGAAGGTGAGCTGTTGGTTTTTACTCAACACTGTACTCTAGTGAGTATAAGGAGGAGGTAGCTCTGATGGACGAGTTCTGTCAGGGGCTGCCTCTGATCTCTGAGGAAACCAACAGGCAACTCAACCAGCTGTTACAGATGCAGGAGCTTAGGGCTGCTCTGCAGGGCATGCAAGGGTGGCGTGCTCCCGGCATAGACGGACTGAGTGTCAAATTTTATAAAGCCTTCTTGGAAATCTTTGCACAGAATCTTTTAGATGTTTTTAATGAAAGTCTGGCCTCTGGTTCGATGCCCATGTCCTGCAGGAGAGCCGTGATAACGCTACTTCCAAAAAAAGGCATTAAAAATTGGCGCCCTGTGTCCTTGCTGTGTGTTGATTATAAGCTCCTGTCCAAGGTCTTCGCCAGGCTGGGGAGGGTTTTGGAGCAGGTCATTTATAGGGACCAGACATACTGTGTGCCCAGCAGGTCCATGGTGGACAATGTCCACCTCATTCGGGATGTTTTGGACATCTCCAGCTCATTGGGTTGTAACACTGGTCTGATTTCTCTAGACCAGGAAAAGGCTTTTGACCGCGTTGAACACAACTTCCTCTGGAAGGTTATGGAGAGGTTTGGGTTCAGCGCCGGTTTCATAGCCAAAGTTAAAGTGTTGTACAGTGAGGTTGAGTGTGTCCTGATGTTTAATGGTGGTCTGTGTGCTCCTTTTAGGGTGTGTCGAGGCGTCAGGCAGGGCTGTGCTCTCTCCGGTATGCTTTACACACTCTCCCTGGAACCCCTCCTTTACAATCTATGCTGCAAGTTACAGGGCTTGTTTTTACCCGCTTTTAAAAGTAACATTGTTTTAAGTGCGTATGCCGATGATGTTGTGGTTTTTATTAAAAACCAAGGGGATGCAGACATTTTAGCTAACACGATAGAAAAGTTTAATAAAGCATCAGCAGCGAGGGTGAACTGGAAGAAAAGCGAAGCCCTCGCGGCTGGTGAGTGGAGTGACGATCTCCCAGTTCTTCCCCAAGGTTTAGTTTGGAAAACGGAGGGTTTTAAATTCTTATGGGTGTTCCTCTGTAAGGAACATATAGTGAAGAAGAACTGGGAGGGTGTCACTGAGAAAATCGAAGGGAAACTTTCCAAGTGGAAATGGCTGCTCCCTCACATGTCTTTTAAAGGTAGAGTATTGGTTTTAAACAATCTCGTAGCATCCCAACTGTGGCACCGTTTAACTGTTTTAGACCCCCCATCAGGATTGCTTGCCCAATTACAGAAAAAAATGGTAGATTTTTTTTGGGATGGGCTACACTGGGTGCCACAAGGGGTGCTATTTTTAACCAGAGAGGAGGGGGGACAGGGCCTCATCCACCTAGCCCGCCGGACAGCTACTTTTAGACTCCAGTTTTTACAGAAATATCTTACAGGTCCTTCTGATCTTGTGTGGAGAGATGGGGCCAGATGCATTCTCAGACGTGCAGATTTCCTGGGGTTGGATGCTGACTCTGCACAAAGCTGATAAAAAGACGTGGTACATGAGCTGCGTCAAGGCCATACACAAGGCCGGACTGAGCAACCGCCCCCCCTCTGTGTGGTCAGAAAGATTGGGGACAGATGGAGTGAGCCCACAGTGGAGGATTTTATATAAACCTCCCCTAAAAAAGCGGACAGCTGACCTCCAGTGGAGGATTTTACATGGTGCTATTGCCTCCAATGCTTTTATTTCTGTTCTTAATCCTGCTGTTCTTAATACCTGTCCTTTTTGTTGCCTTCGAGAGACTGTTTACCATGTTTTTACAGAGTGTAAGAGACTCACGAGTTTCTTCTCTCTTTTAACATTGGTTTTTAGTCTCTTTGATGTGGTTTTTACTGAGAGGGTTTTTATCATGGGAACTATGTACAAAAAAGAACAAAAAGAAAAGTGGCAGCTCCTCAATTACCTCTCAGGTGAAGCTAAAATGGCCATTTATATAAGCAGAGAGAACAGAGAAGGACAAGAGGCTGAGGCAGTATGGCTGGTCAATATAAGGGCGAGACTCTGACTAGATTTTAGATTTTATAAACACATTGGAGACTTGGATGCTTTTAAACAGCGATGGTGTTTTAACAATAATGTTTGTTCAGTTGTTGATGATGAGTTGGTTTTTACGCATGTTTTTATGGCTTTAACTGTCATTTTTTAAAACAAAACCAAAAAACATACTGGGTTTTTAATGCATTAGCACTTTTATTGGATTGAATTGTGAAAACTAAACCTGTGAAAATAAAGTGTTTTTGTAAAATCAATAAAAATCTCTCTCTCTCTCTCTCTCTCTCTCTCTTTCTTTCTCACTCTCTCTCTCTCTCTCTCTCTCTCTCTCACTCACACACACACACACACACACACACACACTGAAACGATGCTCTGTTGAGTTTTCTTTCTTTCTTTCTTCTTGCTTTTTACCTTTAAATTGTATATACTCTAGCATGTATCCTTATCTTAGTGAGCGTAGCGCACTTTTAGTTATTGTGTAAATAGGATTAACTTATTTGATTAATAAATGTATATACTTTTACTATTTGTTTGTGGTTTATGTAATAATGTAATATAATATTTTTTTTTTTTACAATACACAGTTTGACAAGAATTCATACCCTGAATGACAAGGTATTAATAATTATTAATAACTATTGTGATCCAAGACACTATAAACTCATACTTGGATGGCACCTTAAGGCACATTAATATAATATTAATAATAATTAATATTATAATTCTTATCACTCCTTGTCTACCCCCTTACACCTTACATCAATATTTTTAGTGGTTTTGTCTGTTAATTAAAGTCCCACCTTGACTTTACCTTGGCACCGCCAGTGTTTTGCAAAAAAGGCAGCCCTATGCACACGAGCCTAAATGTTACCGTGGATAAAGCTTTCTATTCATCAACGATTTGTTTTCATTCATTCAATCAACCCGTGCCTTGTTTTAATAAATAAAAACAAACAAGAATCGGATGATACAGAAAAAACAACAACATAGTTTATTTCAACCATTTTTCTTTTTTTTGTGTATGAACTACAAACTCAGGTCTCTATAATTGATCTCTGTATCTTTTAAAGGTCATGAAAGAATGCTTACATGAAAATCAATCTCTTACTATTTTACAGCATGTTCTCTTTTTTTTCTCCACTTGTAGAACAGGTTGTTGGCACATGAAAATTGAAAACAAAAAATAAATGTTTTTATTTCATTTTATTCCCAAAATGTGTTTTTATATAAATCTACTAGTAGAACAACATTCCCTCTCAAAAAGAAAGAAAGAAAGAAAAAAAAAAAAACAACAACATAACAAAACGGAATCATGTGAAAATATTCAGGATACCTTACGTACATATGAGACAGCTTGACAGAAGTGTAACAAACCTACCATTTACATTTTCAGACAATTTAATCTCTAACTGAAAGAAAACTCTGGAATGCCTCTGGGCTTTAAAATGAAGACCTATGTTCCACATCTCACAGCAGCATATTCAAAACACAGCAATGATACACACATTCAATGGTTTACAATTATGCAACAGAGGTGCAATTAATAAATGATGAGTGAACATTAAAAAGGCCTTTCAATGTTGATTTGTTTTACCTTGCATTTACAGAGTAGATCAGAACGTATCTGGGAGTATCTTTAAAAGGTGTAAAAACAGTATGTCCTTGAATTTGCATTGATCATGAGATTATAAAAATAAAAAAAAATAAATACATACGTGTACTGTATAATAGACAATGGAAACAGAAAAGTTTCAGCAGAAACAGAAAAGCAATTATTATTCAGTATTTTAACTGATTGGACTTAATGGTAAATACTGTTTATTATTTCAGAAATAAAGTAAGTAAATGTACTTAATTTAAACTCAGATTTTATAGGGCAGAGTTCTACGTTGTTACAGCTATCTTGTCTTTCATACACTTGGCAAACAGAAGTATAACAAAGTATAATGAAGACACTAACTTGGGGCCGAGATGTTATAATGAAGTCAATCAGTGACTAGACCTAGGCAGTATATCAAGATTCAAAATATATCAAGTTGTCTATTTTGACAATATAGAAAATGACAACATCATATATATAGTTTTTGTTTTGTTTTTTTTAATTATTTTTATTTTATAGCTTATTATAGCAATGGCTACCTTTGATTCTTCTCAGAACAGCATGAAAATCACATTTAGATGATTTTCATGCAGACCTTTTCCCTAAACAAGCCACACTACAGAACTCACTCACACGTGCTGTCCCTTAGAGAAGAAGCCAAACGTAGCACATATTGTACAGCTGTTTGTTAATAAATGTGTCTGTGTGGCATTTTTCATTAGCAAATTCAACCCAGAATTGTCTTTCTGGTAAGATTTTATTGAGGTAAAAATATTGAGATTTATATTGTATATTGCCATTTTGAGAAAAAAAATATTGATGTTTCGGTCCATATCGCCCAGCCCTATCAGTGACTATAAGTTATTTTTTGAGGGGGTGTAAAAACATGTATTTCCTAAAATATTCCTAATGAAAAAACAAACTTAATTGTCTGTAAATTTGTTGAGATTAAGGGCAAACTCAGTTTAAGGCTACATTTCTGCAAAAGTCATTTTATTCCCTCATATACAGTACATTATCCGCACCAACCAAAGTATTTTTCAATATTCTTATATTTGTTCTGGTAGTAATAATAATATAATCTACTTTAGTATTTGATAAAATGTGTACATTTGTGAAAACCACGTTTGGCTATTACCAGAACTCTGTTTAACAACTCTTGCAGCAGTTTGAGTTACAAATTCAGGTTTTATGTTGATGTATATACACTGCATCAACAAATGAATTATAAAAGCACCTTAACATCTAAATATAACACGAACCTGAGTTAACAGTGGGCTGAATATTGAGTAGATTTGTCTTTAAAAAAAAAAAAATTAACATACATGCTAAAATTAAATCTAGCTACATCTGCCAAATGCCTTCCTAACCACTGCACTTATGGCACCTGGGGCCATTTATCACAGTGGGCTCTTTGTAATGATTCCCAAAGTATTGGCGCCTGCAAAGCTGCGTCCAACTAAAGCCCCATGAGCACATCAATTAAAATGTAAATTAAGTTGTCATTCGAGCAGAGGGGTGAGAGGCAGGTGCAATGCAAACATCTGGTTGAAGCTCCATCCCCACAGCATATGTCTTCTACCATTTAGGGCCAAGTCCTGTGGTTGGCAGAGGGGGGCCAAGGTGTGAATCTGGGGTTGCCAGTCACTGCCCATGTGGAAATGTGGCACACAGATGAGAGGCAATGTGTTCAGACAGCTGTATAAAGGGTTTAAGCTCTTTCTTCAGCTCATCAGTCAGCTTCTGACGGTACTCCCGCTGCGCTGCTGATGATGTGCTGCTGGTAAAGGGGTCCCAACAGAGGAAAAAAAGGTGGCTTCAAAGCATTCGTTGGATGCAAAAGTACAGAGAACAGTGAGGCAAATGTGAGAACATGATGCAGTTGGAGCGTTTGGAGGAAGGGAAGTTTTGCCAAAGCCTTGCAATTCATCTACATTTGAGGACATTGTTTTCATGTCCAAAAAAACTGATTAGTGTTGAATTTGGTACGATTTCAATAGAGAGAAATGAGGACATCTGTCAGACATTAAGAGCATTTTTTATACTGCACACCCTTTAAAGACACAAAAGTAGACTGGTAGAACTTAATTAAAATAAATGATAATGAGCGTGGACATTACCAAAGACTGCAGACATCTAAATAATCTATTCTATCATTTCTCAGATATTTCAGATGCAGATGGTCATGGAACAATTGAATCATTTATTCCACAGCTGGACAACATTTTTAATGTGCCCTGGAGTTCTTTGAAATATGTGGAAGGGAAGTTCACTATTTCAACTGATTATTTAAAGTAAGAAAGAATAAAAGGATTTTTTTTTTTTTTTTTTTTTTTCCATTTGGACAGATGTCGACTGGGCTTCATTGCATTTAGTAAAGGAAACTTGTAAAAAGATGAGAAAAAAAACAAGTGCCCAAAAAAAATTAATTGCAGAACACATTTTTTTCTTGATTTAACCACAATATTTTTTTGATAAATAAATAACTTCTGTATTGTAAAGACACTTCTTGAAACAGTAGACATAATGTAATTCCCAAAGTTCATTGAATTAATATCACCAGCCACTGATGTGACTAACACACAAGTTTGTAACTGCGTTTGAGACAAAGTCCACACAACCAATTGTCAGTGATGTCCTGTCAGTAAAGCAACTGTAAAATTCCATCATTTTTTTTTCCTCTCACTCAAGTGTCAGATTTGTGTCTCTTGTACATTGTCTTTCGACGTGGCCCGGATTAACAAGGGTTCATGTGCTGAGCTGTGTAAGGAGTTCATGGTGGAAGCATGGTTGTACGCAGCCTTGTATGTGTTGTAGTGGTTCAGGTGCTCATGCTCCAGCGGAGGCAGAGTCAGATGGCTGTCTATGCCCGGGCCTCCCGTCACACAGTCCTCATCCACGTTGATGATCTCGATGGTGCGTGTGGGGGCGTGGTGGTTCTGCTGGTGGTGCTGCTTGCGCATTTTGTAGAAGATTATCAACATGACAGCGGCCATGAGCGTGATTGCGACGAAGCAGCCAATAATGATCTTGGTGGTCTTCATCACCTCATCCAGGCCTGTCAGTGTTCCGTCCTCACCCAGCTCTGTCACGGGGATGGTGTAGGTTTTCTCAGTAGCGCGGGTAGAAGGTGGGGTTCGGATTGTGGTGGTTGTTGTAGAAGCGGGTGAAATGAACTCCCAAACGCCAGCAGCAGCCGTGGGCCCCACCTTCTGCTGTACGGTGGTGGTGAATCCTTCGTTGTGTGGCGTTTCTATCGTCTCTACTGTCACTGTTGTGAAATAGCTGAAACTGCTGTTCTCAGTTGAGGACACGTTGAGTGTGGCTGATGCTGTTGTGTTACCTGCAGAGTTACTCACCATACAGGTATATGTGCCAGTGTCCTGCATGGTAACATTGGTGAAGTTCAGTGTACCGTCGTTGAGGACCGATATTCTTATCTTGTATGCACCGTGAGTCATGATGGAGCCATTGGGTGTAATCCAGCTCACTGAGGTCAGGGAGCTGGCTCTGCATTTCAGCTCCGCAGCGCTTCCCTCTGTCACGTTTAAGTCTGCTGGAGGCTCCACAATAACAGGAGCATAACAGTGAAAGTAATTCTGATCCAGCTCACCGATGTATCGTCCTCTGTGATTGGCCGGTGAGCTGCAGCGAGCACAGCAGCTGGTGTTTGCTGGTACCATCTCCTTCAGCCACCAGCTCAGCCAGAGGATATCACAGTTACAATTCCATGGGTTATGATGCAAATGCACCCTCTCCAGGTGATGTAAAGGTGTGAATAGATCATGGGGCAAAAGGGTAAGGTTATTGTGGGCTAAATTAAGCTCAACCAGTGACTGAAGGTCATCAAAGGAGTTCCTTTCTATGATCTGGAGCTGGGCGTGCATCATCCATAACTTCTGCAAGTGGATGAGCCCTTTAAATGAACCAGGTCGGATGACAGATAGCTGGTTTCCTGACATCTCTAGTTCATCCAGTTTCACCAAGGGAATAAGATTGGGAATTTCCTTTAAATTGCACATTCCAAGATTTAAGTAGCGCAGATTGCTCAGACCTTCAAAGGCCCCCTCAGATATGTAAGAGAGCCGTTTAAGCTCCCCAAGGTCCAACCTCCTCAGTGAAGGGACTCGATTGAAAGCATATGAAGTAATGCTCTCAATGGGGTTATTTCTAAGCCAAAGCTCTTTTAGTTTGGAGAGGTACTCAAAAGCCCCATTTGGTATAGTAGTGAGTCGGTTATCAAAAAGCTCCAATGTATTGAGACTTGCCAGTCCATTGAAGGCTCCAAGCTCTATTTTGCGTATGTGGTTTTTGCTTAGCTGCAGAATCTCTAAATGTCTTAAGTGCTTAAAGCTGTCCACTTTTATAACTTGGATGAGGTTTTCTTGAAGATTTAGGTAGCGTGTATTTGTCGAGATGCCATCAGGAACCTCCCGAAGTCCCCTGCGCGTGCAGATGACTTTACTGAACTGGTTACTGCACGAGCAGACCGAAGGACACGTCTGAGCACGAACCAGTCCAGCCACCACCAGCAGCTGGAGGGCCAGAAGCAGAACAAACAAAGGGTCGCTCAAGGCCCGGTTCCACCTAGGACCTCGCATCATCTGCTGCTGCTGAGAGGAGGTCATATTGTTGAACATTCATAATTCATCGACTGGTCGTCCGCTCTTTGGAGAGAGGTTCAGGGTCCACTGCAACGAAAGAAAGACACAAGATTTGTTAGATTTTATACATCATTAAAGGAAAAAACATGTACGTAGGTAATACCAAAAAAAATAACTACATAAGATTAAAAAAAAAAATGAATAAAACAGAAATGTAAAAACCTTTGTCAAATATCCTCTTTGCCAGATATTGGAAGTTTTTTTTGTTTCAGTAATTTTGATCATGGCACCATGATTTTCCACACTTAAAAAAAAAAAAAATCCTTATTAATAATGATACAGTAGTATTTTTTGGGAAAAATGGGTAACTGAGGAACCAATCCAACATAACTGTAATTAATAAATATTGGACTATAGATTACAAACTGAGATAAACATTTTTGAAATTTAGCCAATGATGAGAGATTAGGGTTTTTGACCTTTGAAACTGAACCAGAATCAGTATATTTACCCGGATCCCTTCCAAAATGTAATGGAATCTTCTAATGTGTACGATCTATCTTTGGTTACGTTTTGTCAAAATCTGTTTTTGATGTAATCCTACTAACAGACAAACAAACAAATAAATGAATAGACGCTGGTGAAAATATTACCTACTTAATAACTCTTATCAGAAATGAGATTTTGAGGTGTTTTTCTTATACAAAAATACCCACACAACATTTGAGGGATCAAGTTATTTCAACGTTTTCACCCTGACTCAATTTTAGTCACAAAAAGCAGAAATACAAAACTCGCAACTACTGTGCATAGTCTCTGCGGGAGACGGAATAAGGGGAAGAAAAGCAGCTATGACTGCTGTGTTCTATGATTTATATTTGTGACTGGAGAACCATAAATAATAAGGATGCGTGCCGCCCACCATTCCTTCAATCGAGTCCAGATATCTGGAAACATCTGATTACAGCCCACGGTTCCTTGAAGGCATGTGGGCGACTGGAACGTCAAACATGCCTGCTGAAATGTGACCAAGAATTTGCTTGTGGAACTTTTTTTATGAATACTGTAGGAAGATACATTTTCTCTTCACTACGATTTATTATTGTCTGTAGTGTATGCTTTTAGCTCATAGTTAATGATGTATATGTTGAGAAAGACAATAAAGAAGTACATTTCATGCATGAAGTGTTCTTTACTGTACAATTACAACTAAGTTTTTAACATCATAACTTGACATAAGTAGTTCTATAGCAGGGAAGGGCAACATTTATCACAGTGGGGGCTTACAATACATTAATTATATAATTTTTTAGAAAAACATTTAATTACCAAATAAAAATATAATAAAGATCCAAAGGTTTGGGTATTGCACATTTGTTTAGTATCATGTAGATAATTTGTGTATTGTCGTGATATTTTGTGCATTTTCTCTCATTTTGTGTGTTTTTGTAATCATCTTGTGCATTTGTATTGTCATTCCGTTTGTTTTTGTTGTTGGTTTCGTACGTTGTGATACATTTCTGTTGTCTTGTGTGGTCATTTTGTGTATTCTTATTGTGATTTTGTATCATTTATCTATGTGTATATATGATATGTGTTGTTTTTGTTGTGTGTGTGTTTTTGGAGTACATTTTGTGTAACTTTGGATCATTTTTGTGCGTTTTCTTTGGGGGCCAGACCAAATTAGACCCCTGGGCCGCCAATTCCCTTTTGTTTGTTCTATAGCATTAAATAATGTTAGCCACAGTCACACATCAATGGTAAAAGAGCTGCTGAGCCTTGTGCTAATCTTTTCTAAGGACGTTTCAGCACAAGTAAAGCAGGGAATTGTGCATTTGTAGTTTCTCTGTATCTCATTTCTAAAAGCAGTGTAGTTGATCTAAAACAAAACAAAGACACACACACACATGTTTAAACTCAAAGCATATACAGTAAACACAGAGTTCAAAGCTGACATGTTCAAAATATAACACCAGCAATCAGCACGGCAAATAACTTAGTTAATGTTCAATGTGAAATATGTATTTTAGTTTTAAAAAACGAGAAACACTGCAGACGGGTCAGAAGTGAGTCATCGTTGTTAACCAGAGCTAAACAGAAACATTTATTAAGTCTCCAAGCTACCTGACCTGGACGTGTTCGGAATGTGAAAAGAGAGTGAAGAACATCTCAAGAAAATCAATAGAGAACACAAAGAGAAGCAGGTTGCAACTGCAAAGAGACAGCTGAGAGTTACCACCCGTTTGAAGGTTTAGGAGTAGTTGGTGAAAAACTACTGCAGATGTAAAAGAAGGAAAAAATAAATAAAAAATGTGAAGAAAGAGAACATTTTAAGGAAAATTGAGACAAAGACACACAAAGAGTTTCACTGTTGATCGTTAACTTTTCAAAGTGAACTATGACAATTTTGTCGATATCTTGTCTTGAGCCCATATATCAGACACACTCTGGGGATTATTTGCACTACCAATGTATTATTCCACCTGTCTACTTAAGACAAACTCTGCATACTCAGCAGTGCATCGTGCAGCTGGATTGCAAATCCATTGAAGCTGCAAACACACAGTATAGCACTATTCAGTACACAAGCATTCACTCCTTTTATAACTTAAAAAGCATACTTTTGGTCTGATGAGGGAAATCTAAATCAGTCTTAGATTGACAAATCCTCATTCACTGAAAACTTAAAGAATGAGTTTCATTGTAGCACACTTCCATTCTCTATCAATAACAAATCATAGTTTGTGTTTTTTTTTTCTTCTTTAATGAACTTTTATGAAACTACAATCAAATTAAATGTATTATTCCTAATTTATAATAGTGACAAATAAAATGAGTGAAAAATGTGGCGCTGTCTCATTTTTGATGTGTCACAATAACTTAAAGGTAGGGTAGGCAATTTTCAAAAGCTAGCATGATTTTGAATGTAGCCACTCCGATGGATCCGCTTTTACAGGGAAACAGGGAGATGGGATTGGTTAAAAAAAATGTTTTTTTTTTCATTGGTCGAAGTTATTACAGATTTACAGCTGCTACAGTTGACAAATTTTCTTTGTTCCTTTTTTCAGAGCACAAAAGATCTTAATTTCTGTCAGAACATAAAGACAATTTCAACCAAAAATGTAAAAAGTGTATCTGGAGAAAATCGCCTACCCTAGCTTTAAATTGTTTGGGATTCAATTTCAACAAGCAACAATCTTAGCAATTAGAGTATCCAAACTAGAACTCAAGATACAAACAATAAAACAACTTTACTGATGGTGTTGCTAGACAACTGTGTCCTTTAGAGCATCTCACTCAGCCCACAGGAGAAAGTCAAAATGGCAGAGAACATGACTCATTGTGTATTTTAACAAATATTCCAGTTCTCGAAATCTCAGCACTTCCCCAAATCAAATACAAATTAGTCACAAAATCCAGGAAATTTAAGTGAAGACCCTGCATGGACTGATATTTTTCACTCATTGATTTGATATTGTAAGTGACATACATACAGTACATATCATTCATACTTTGAAGTGCAAACTAGAGTACAGAAATGTGGAAATTACTCGTTTTCCCTGCCTTTAATCTGCGGCCCACTTGAGATTAAACTGGTTTGTATTTGGCTCCTGAATTGAAATGAGTTTGACACCCCCTGTCCTCGATAATGGTATGGACAATCCTTCCTGTGTGGTAATGGCTGTGAAATGTGAGAAAGCATGTCATATTGAGGTTCTTGGTCATAAAAAGAGAGAGAAAAAAATACTGTTGTAATGTTTACATGATACCGTGTCATTTCTACATGGTCATTATGAAAATATATTAGCATACTAATAACATAACAATAAGTATTTTATGATACACTGTTAAAATTGATTATCATTCATGGTTTCTTTTTAACATATTATAATTACATGTCTTTATATTCAATAATTTTATTCATAAAAAAATTCAGGTCAACTTTCTCAAAGCCTATTTTTTGGAACAAACGGTATTAGAACATCTGATTTCAACTTAATCTAAATCTAACAATAATAATAATAATAATAATAATAATAATAATAATAATAATAATAATAATAATAATAATAATAATAATAATAATAATAATAATAATAACACTAGCAAGTATGTAAGCAAAGAGACAAATCACATATAAATAACTCGGACACTCAGATTAAGACTAAAAAAGAGAGTTTGAACAAAATGCACAAAATGTAAATAGTTATCAAATAAAAATAATTATCTTTTAAATATAAACTTAATACACATTAAACAACTCATATACATATACCAAATAAATCATATAAGCAGACACAACAGACCCCTAAATGATAAATAATGAATACATAAATAATCTTGTAGATAATTTATATTGCTTTAAATCAACAGTAATTGTCAACTTTAAATAACTACAATAAGATGATCGTTTGATTTCTAAATGTAAAACATCTTCTAATTAAAAGAATACTGTCAGATTTAAACTTTTGAAAACTGTGCTTTGACCTATATAATTTGTGTATGTCTTTATATTTATTGAGCTCATATTTGACCAAAAGAAGACACATGTACCAGCCATGTGCCAGCCAGGGGAGAAGAAACAATAGATAACATAGAATAAAAATGCTGAGAAAACTATGTTTGACGCCCAGGAGTGAGCCGGCCCTGACATCCACAGCTGTGTATTAGATGAGTGTCTGTTCTCCTATTGACTTGATATTGTTGATGATTCATTTTTCTATTCTGTAATAGATTGATTGATTGATTCAGCAAATCAAAACTTTTGACTATGTCTCTCTGTATGTAATCTCAGCTAGACTACTGTATATATGGACTTGGGTTTGGTACAGTCAACAAATCATTTCTACTGCATTGCCTTTCTGCCACTGATTTGACTTTGATCTCTTATCAAAGTGCCATGGGCATGTTAGGATATATGCTTCTTAAAGTTGCAAAAAATCAATTGTGGTGTTCTCCAAGATCCAATTTTAGGTCAGACTATTTTCATCAGGAGAGACAGTTTTTGTAATCAGGCTAATATTACTGTGCTTTGCATGTCTCCTGATGACACATGGGTAGTAGGATTTAAATGTCAAATTTGAGATTGAAAACATTCCTTACATCTCAAAAAGAACAAAACTGACGCTTTAGTTAATGTTCCAGAAAACACTAATCATAATTATGAAATTCTCACTGGAACCAATGAAACAATTAAAAAATATTGGCAATGCTTTCTATTTTAAGTATATTTTAATAGAAGAAACTAAAACAGAAGTGTGGACTCGAGTCACAAATTTGATGACTTTAGACTCGACTTGACAAAACCAAGAAGGACTTGCAACTCGACTTGAAAACAAATGACTCATGACTTAACTCTCACTTGAACCTATTGACTCGGGAAGACTTGAGTTATTCCTACCCTTCTATTACAAAATATACCATCCAAAGGCAAACTGGACTTTGATTGACAGGTCCACCTTTAAACAAACTGACAGCCAATCGGGAAGCAGCTGAAAACGTCAAACTGGGCTGAGACGTGCGCGCACCAGTAGAGAAAAATGATTCCAAGAGTGAAACCCTTTGGATTTAAAGATAATACCATAATTAATAATTGATTTGGAAAAAATATACCTTGTTCTACTTTGTTTGACTTTGTTCAACAGAGGAACTGTGAAAATGTTAAAATCTAAAAAAGATGCTGAATTGATTTTTTTCTAAAAGCATTATGTTAAATTGTATCACTTTTATTTGACAAATATATAATCTTTTCAAATAATTTACTATTTATATCAGTTGAACTTGCTCTGTAAAATGGCACTACCTGTGGTACATTATGTACTCATGAGTTGTTAAGACTTGTAAACTAAAGTTGAGGACTTTTGACTTGACTGTCTTGACTTGGAACTTGACTCCGGACTTAAAGCTTCTATCCGGAGTTCCTGAGAAATCTATGTTTATGTATGATTCTTTTGAAATGCAAAAACATACCTAACTAGTGTTTTACTATGGTCTACTGCTGGTGGTCATTCATATACATTGCTGTATATAAGTCCCTCCTTTGTCCTATAGACCCCTATACAAATGGAAACTATCGCCAATAGGTTTAGACTTCCTGGAACGAGACTGTCAATCAAAGTGAATGCACGTGCTGCGTAAACTGTGTACGGAAACAAGGCCGCACGTCTCAAACAGGTATAACACACATTCCACGATTGCCAACGTATAACGCTTCTACTAAAAAAAAAAGAAAAATCCGGGTTCAAAGCTGGTGGATAAAAGTCTTCATGACCGCAACATAATTTATCTTGGAGCTGCTTTTCAAAGGTGGAGAGACTTCTGCTCTTAAAAGGACTCAGAACGAACCAGGATTTGGCGACATTTCTCATGGACAGGTAATAAACATGTTTACTCAAAAGTTGTGGTACTCTAACAATAAATATTTTGTTTTTGTAGTTATGTGACTTTGTTATGTTTTGCAACATAGAGGCGTAGTTTCTGGTGGACTGGTAGAGGCAGGGGAGGAAGTAGAGGTGTTGAGGGCGGGACATCGAGACATTCTCTCAGAAACTCCGGAAATCAGCTTTAAGTGACATGACTTGAGACTTACTTGAAACTCGAGAAGCAGTGACTTGTTCCCACCTCTGACTTTACCATCATAAGAATATCGCCAAATTCTCTCAGGCTAACACGGAAATGCTAATACATAGTATTTACCACCTTGAGTTACTTCAGAACTCAATCTGCTCAATCTACAAACCCATCATCTTGGGCCCATTCAATAAAGATGTTCAATAAAATAAAAGAACCGTATATGCAGATGATAAGAACAGTCATTTTATGTTTGTTCTGTCATTAATCACAATAAGTCATGTTCAACAAACAAATTATTTAGTGGCTTTTTTGGACAGACAGCATTTATGTTTCTATGTCGAACTGGGAATAAGAAGCAACACCTTGATGTTATTTATACAAATTTGAGTAGAAATCACGCGCACACGCACGCACACACACACACACGCACGCTGCATTGCACAGCACTTCTCACTGCTTCATAGCCTTGGCTGTTTTCACAAGTAGTGTAATTCACAAGTCTGAAACATATTTTTGCATTGTAAATCAACCAAAAAGTCTTGAATTATTTAACAGATACAGCAAATTTGAGTTGGGCAAAAGCCCTGAAAGAGACTCCTGGTTACATCACTACTGGGCCTTAAACACAGAACAATTCCTCTTTTTATACGCAGGTCAAGAAGAATGTTGTCAGTCATCACAAACACACCTGTGGCTTTATTCCAAAAGGTGAAGAAGATAGCATGAGGGAACATGCCTCAGGCTTCCCACACTCAGGTAATGCTTGAACGCCTGCTGATTCTGAACTTCTCAGTGGAGAGAGACTGACTGATACCCCGGCTTTTACTCTGCATGGCAGAAAGGGGGGGAGGGGGAGGATGATGATGAGAGATTGTCGAGTGAGAAGTATATTCCTGACAAAGGAGGGACGTTTTTTATGGCGGAGAGAAACAACGAGGGAGAAGGGGGGAGATTAATGAGATATAAATCAAATCAGGTCACTTCTAGATAATGCCACGAGTTTAGTATCGGCTCCAAATATAAACCAGGATCCTTTGAGGGGTCCTCAGATGGATGGATACCCACCACATCACGAGCCTGGACTCAAGCATCTGCCAAACCCTACAGCATGAACACAACATGAGCGGATCAATAAACAAAACAAATGAATCCATTGTAGTCATCATAGAGTCCCCAGTTTTTCAGAAAAAGACATAATTTTTATGGAGGTTTATTTTCACTGCTGAGCTGTCTGAGGGGCAGATTCACTAAAGGTATAGGGGTATTAAAACGTGTGCAAACGTCACTCCACGAGCTAATAAGCCGTATAAATGCACTTCGTTTCCCTCTGATGAATATGTATAGTAGGCGGAGCTCACAAGGCGAACATAAAAATGGGAATACATGCAAATAAATTAATGCAGGGGACGCAATGCAATTCATCAAATCTGGACTTCATCGCTGCCTCTGTTTTTCTATATAGATTTAGCACGGCCCACAAACAGGTGGTAACTGTCAAAGCTTTTTGCGCAGTGATGGCAGCAGTGACATCGTGGCTGGGGGGACACAGCGGAGATATCAGCACTCTCCATGGCCGGAGGCTGCGTCTCCTCCGGGGATCATTCCCGTACGCTTATTAAAGATGGTACCATGTAGGAAGAACAGGCCGTTTAGTTGTTGTAGAGCTGCACTTTATTATCTGGCTGCACTATAAACATAACCTCGCTACCTGTCCCGGTCGCAGTGTCGGACTCTACCCATAGGTACGCACACATCCCTCTCACATAGACTCACGCACATCAGCAGCATGCATGCAGCCCATTCACTCACATCCATGCACATTTCCCCACTGCGGGATGAATAAAGAATCTCTTTATCTATTTTTCTATCTATTTTTCTGTCTATCTATCTATCTATCTATCTATCTATCTATCTATCTATCTATCTATCTATCTATCTATCTATCTATCTATCTATCTATCTATCTATCTATCTATGTCTTTGCTGTAAATCATCCATTTTTTATTAGCTTCCTCTACTAACACCTGCAATTCTGCTGCTTCAAATTTATTTTTCAACATAACATGTACAAAACGCTAATTTAAATAGGGTGGTCTGCACCACTTCTGCATGTGCACTAATCATTGCTGTAGTCCTAGTGAATTTCTCGCAGCAGGTGAGGAAACTGCGTCACAAACGATTTGAGGAAGCAACTAGTTTACCACCCTTTATTTCAAATATTAGTGAATCATAAAAGTTTAGTGGTATAAAAACACGAGCAAACATCACTCCACATGCTAATAAGGAGCACAAAGCCCAGGGAATCAGGAGTACACTACTGCTGCACTACCCAATCCATTTAGTGCGTGTCCCTCAGATGAATATGCATAGGAAATGCAAATAAATTAATGCAGGGGACGCAATGTGATTCATGAGATCTGGAACTGTTTGCAATGATTGTTTTAGTACTAGAAAATACTACAACTGACAAGCAAGTGCAAACACACATGGAGTTGAAAACACAGCGGAGATGAAAAATGCTCCAATTGTGTGTGTGTCTGTGTGAGAGAAAGAGAGAGAAAAAAACTGTCAGCCCAGAATCAGCTGATCAGATGCGTAATTTACGCAGTGATGGCATAATGGTCACATATGAGTGTGCGTGACACAGCGCTGCTCAGACCTACTGGATTATGGTCAGTAGATCATCTTCAAAGAATGCAGACTGATTGACATACTTGCTGCAATAACTCAGATCAATATTGGTTTCTGTCCAAATCTGCCTATTTTTCATGGACTGATCAAAACAATGTTAACACGAAGCACCCACATTAAATCAGGGGAAAAAAAGATCATTAGATTTTTAAGTTATTTTTTAATTTGTTTTTTATTTTTTAAACATTTTTTTTTGTTTATTTATTTATCTTTCAACATTATTACATGTTTGTGCAGCAGACAGAGAAGTCCATCTGCCTCCAATTTAACTTCCTCAAATATCAGTGAGCTTGTGCGCACTGACGTCTCCACATTAAACGAGCAAATCGCTCATTTAAATAGGCAGTCTGCACCAGTTCTGCTCGTGCACTAATCATTGCTGCAATCTTAGTGAATTATGCGCAGCAGGTGAGGAAACTGTGTCACTAAAAGGTTTAGGGAAGCAACTGAATTACCACCCTTTATTTCAGATCTTAGTGAATTTGCCCCTCCGTGTATTAAATTGTCATTAGGATGAAGACATGACATAAAATCCTTTGACTGAGCCATCAGCGGCTGCCGTGGTGGATCTGCTGTGAGTCGAGCATTAAAATTTTACAATTAGGATAACAGCTTCTTCAGTGTCAACGTGCTAATGTGCTCATATTCACTCACCTAATTGTTTTTCTGCTGTAAAACAAATGTGTTTGATATGAAGAAGTATTTTTGATTGATTTTTGTCCAACTCTCGACAATTTTTTTTTTTTTTAATTTGGCAAATTTTGTTGTAAAAATGAAAGAGTGACTGCCCTTTATGGGTTGAAACTTGGTTAATACAATCAAAGTTTGCCAATGGCTGAAAAAGGTAGTTTTGCAACATTTGGATGGATTCTCACATCGAGAAAAATCACTGTTGGCTCTGGCTCCGCCTCTTCTATAAAAACCAGTACCTGTGGATTCGGTTGAATGGAGATAATTGTGAATAGAGAGCTACTTATGGTGAGTATTGAGTAGCTAGTTAGCATAGCATAGATTGTTAGTGGGAGATTTTATAGTACAGATTGTGCGTGTCCTAACTACTCCAGGAGCTCCATGCATAATAAAGGCATTTTTTGGGTTACCAGCTTATACCTCAGCGTTGAGTTCTATACTGTCCATTATGTATACTAACTTTCTTTATTGAAGTGTCATTGGTAAATCAATTGAAAATTTAATTAAAAAATAGTGGTAGCCTATTATGCATCAAAATACTCTACTCTTCTTTTAACCAAGCTACTGATGACAAACACATGGACCTTAGTTGTTTTAAGGTTTTGGCTCCGTGCTGGCAGTGTTCATTTTGTTGAGTAAACATTTTCTTAATAGTTTTTGTCAACTACATTGTTTTTAAAGTGTAAGTACACCCCCAGGTTTTTACTGACCTGCCATTTGCCTTGTTTATGGGCGTTACTCCTCGAGTAGCTAAGACATGCCCAGTCACAGCAGCCCCACCCCCACTGCGCTGCACAGTTCCACATGGAGCTGTCAATCAATGCTCACTTAGCTGTGAGAGGAGGGAACCTAGGCCCTCCTCCTATCTTTTATAGGAGGGGCGGGGCCAACGGTGACAGTTAGTGACATCACTTATCTAAAAAGACTCACTAATCTAATCTCAGCTAATAGCAAAATTCTACTAGTTTCCACCCATAGAGAGCTAAAAACAAGTGGTTTTAAGGTCGACTTGCACTTTCAGTGACAACGACTAAACTATGACTATGCAAAAAAAATAAAAAAAATAAATAAATAATATAAATAAAAATATTAAGAATAATAACAACACAATGCAAAAATAAAAAAGAGTGCACTCATATAACTCCTACGGGACAGTCTTTAACATTACATTGCACATCTGTATGAGCATGCGACAAATAAAAATCTTGAATCTTGACAAAAATTATATCAAAATATATTAATGCTTTTGCTCACTTGTAAAAAACGAAACTATAATTTTGTCACATGGGTGCTGTAGCTCTATGTGTTATTGGTCCTTTTAACCTCATCATTAATGTTAACGTTGAACCATCCAGCGTGTCCACTGAAAATCCTCATCATTAGACAAAGATCATTGACAGTCCAAAACCAGCCAGAGGGTAAACAGTTGTACGCAGCATTCATTAGTTAGAAAGGTCACCAGTTTAATCAAAACCCCTTATGCAGCCCATTGTGTTTCACAGCAGAAAAATGCCCACGTATGCCTCTAATATAAAATATAATTACATCAACTCAATATTTTCCAGCACACACACATGCTATATATACTGTAATATATCTCAATATATGTGGCTCTCAACATCCTGTTTGTGTTGTGCCACATTGAACTAAAGTGTCTCTCTTTTTCACTGGTCGACTGATACGAACCAGCTAAAGCCTTTTAGTTGATACTAACGGAGAGAGACAAACTGGCAGCTGCTCTCCAGCCCACAGCCTGACATCCTTTAACTCGCAGCTCGTCCGTCTCCTCCTATATGAAGATGGTGCAGTGAATGGGAAGCATCTATTGTATTGTGATTTACATAATGCTATGAGTGATACTATAAACTGCTTTTGTTAGCCATTCCGTGAATAATTTAGCAAAAAAAAAAAAAAACCACAATATAAAGGTAAAACACAGGCTCTAGTTCTGATTAAGGTAAAAACACAAAACGACACACATATTGTGCAACTTTATTTAAACATCATGTTTGTAGGAGTTTAAACTGTAGCATATTAAACTAAACTGTAAAACATCATGAACTTTTAATTTAATTAAACTTAATTAATTAAGTTCTTTTTTCTTCTTTTTGAATAATGAATAATGTTAAGTTTTCATTTATTCAGAAAACTGTTTCAGGAAATTGACTTTGTTCTCCTGAAGAGAGAAAACAAAACACATTTGATGACACTTTACTTGCAGTTTTATATATAAGGCTGACATTACGCTGTCAATATTTGTCATTAGCATGAATAAGATGTCATAAAGGTGTTGTTCGCTAAATTATGACACCTTTGGAGCAATGTTGGCATTATTTGGGTCAGGTGGAGGGATCTAGTGGGATTAGGTAAGGTTAGGGATTAGGCTAACAAAGGGTTAGGGTAACAAACGACACTTAATGACAGCCTTTATGACACCTTATCCATGCTAGTGACAGGGGTCATGTCAAAATAATTACAGAATAATGTCAACCTTATGTATAGAACTTCAAGTAAAGTATGACCAAATATTTACTACATGCACAATATATTATATATTAATACAGGCTAACATTTAGAAACCAAATTTAAGTTGTAAAAAGGGACTGAAAACAGTAACCCAAGGAACTTGTGTGGAGAAATTCTATATATTTTTGACAATGCATCTAAGAAAAAGTATGTTATTTCTTTCTCATTCAAAGAGTTGTGGTATTTCCTTTGCCATACTCAATACAATTTATGTGCACTTCTGCGAAATGCAGCCTGACATGATATATTTTGCTCTTTCCCTCACCCATAGATCCACACAGAGCAGCAAAAACGCATTACTTTGCATCACCATAGTGAATAATGGATTTCCATCTCCAGCAGTTGTTTGAACAGAAGTGTTTGTATTGTATTTAGGGAGTAAAGCCCCAAAAAGCTGCTTCACCTGCTCAGTGGCTGACTGCTGCAAAGATAGTCTGTGGCAATGCTTCTTACTGCAGCCTTCACATGATGTATTGCTCACTATGATTGTGGATGTCACCGTGGCAGTGCTTTGGCTGTTATGATTAAGGCTGCGACTTGCTCTTTTCTAATGGGTGTCACACGGACAAAGCCTGTGTGTGTGTGTGTTTGTATTGTGATTGTTATAATGGCCATGGATCAGGCTAAAAAAAGCTCTTCTTTTATTTTCAGAATCCATCTGACGTCAGACAAGTATTACGGGCTGATTGAATACATCTGATAATAATTATTAGTGGTGGGCTCTACGTCTTCTTTTCTATTCAACACAAACAACAATGTGTCACCATTTAAAAAGAAAGATTTCAATGTTTAGCTCCTGTAGCATTTGCGAATGTAAGTTTTTCATCTTTATTTTATGACTAAGTCCCTTAAGAAAAATCGCTCAACAAGGAAAAAACTGCAAATCAGCATGTTTTACAAGATTTCTTTTGTATATTTTTACAAACAGAAAAGAATATTTACTTGACACTCTGGGTGTAGTTTTTAGTACCTCCACCAAGTAGGTAATATGTTCAGCAGTGTTTATTTTTTTATTTGTTTGATTGTTTGTATGATTCCTCAAAAGTACAACTAAATACAGACCGTATGCCATGAAAAAGATGATTAAAGAGTAACTCAACCACAAAACCATTTTTTTTTTCTGATTTTCAACTTTCAACATTTTAGTCAAAGTATTGCAATTTGGCATGTTTTGTTGTAAAAATGTAAGTGACTGCCCTCTATGAGTTGAAACCAGACTATTAGAATAAAATGTTGCTATTGGCTGAGAACAAGATTCTGTGATGTCATTGGACCATCTTGTGTCACAAACAAGCACTGTTAGCCCCGCCCCTCCTAGCGCCTGTGGGCTCTACAATCTGTGGTGAGTATTGGATTGAGATAAGAGAGGTATATTGAGTAATGAGTAGCTAGTTAGCATAGCATAGATTTTTCATTGGAGATTTTATAGTACAGACTGGGCGTGTTTTAACTGCTCCAGGAGCCACACCCATAATAAATGCATTTTCTGAATTAACCCCAGTGGCAGGTCAGCAAAAACCAGAGGTTTAGTTACTTTTTTAATTACTGAAGGAGATTAGTTTTAAAAAAAAAAAAAAAAAAAAAAAATCCTTTTATCTCTCATAATTGGAGAAATTAAAAAAAAATAATGTCAGTTCGTAATTGACTGATCTTTATGAAATTTGATTCAGTTATGTCCGGTTAGTTCCTGATTGCATTGGATCAATATTGTATCGGAAGTGAAAAAAAAAAAGGGGGGGGGGGCTTTAATATTTATCTTTGTCTTCCTCCTGCTCTAATGGAAAAACACGGATTAAAATGTTGCAGAATAACAAAATGACCTGAACCTGCCTAAGATGCATTATGATAACATTTCTGGTTCATAATGTAGTTTTCTGATACCTTACAAAAGAGGTTTCTAACCTTTTTCGATACTACAAATGCCTGGCGACCCCAGAGACATTTTTTTCCTAGAATTGGTTTTTGAGTAAGTGTGTTACAATTAGAGAGTATCCAGGATTAGTGCACAAAGTAACAAGTGCGCCACCTCAGATATTTTTATACTGAATTTTATTTGAAATTGATTTACACTTGAAAAAGTTTAAGTATAGGATATAGTGATTTGATATGTATTGTGTGTGATTGTATAGATTGAAAAATAATAATTACAGAAATGTAAAAATAGAATATTGCAAATGTTTTATTATTATTATTATTATTATTATTATTATTATTATTATTATTATTATTATTATTATTATTATTATTATTATTATTTATTTTTACCAATTCAAGACATTTTAGGAGACCCCATTTTATTTCCAGACGACCCCACATTGGGTCCCAACCCTAAGGTTGAAAAACATTGTTTTACAAGCTAATATAGTTTACACACAATTTCAGTGCTTAAAACTACTGGTTCTACTGCTTAAAAAAAATAAAAAATAAAAAAATAAATAAAAAAAGCGTAAAAAATAAAACAAAAAATAATGCCCCACTGTAGGACCTGTCTATCCTATCTTATCTGTTCCTCATTCATCTACATAACAGCCTTTAGGAATAAATGATTTAGCCTAGTAACACAGCAAGACAGTATTTTTAAAATAGAGAAATAAGCAAAAAACCTTTGAGGGAAATTGAACATAGGAAACTGTGGCGATAAAAACACATTTAAAAAATCTAAGTTTAAAGGTTGAGTCATATACCAAAATACTTGCAGCTGTAATTGCAGCTAATGGCTCTATAAAATGTGGACTCAAGGGGGCTGGGATTAGGTGGACCCTATTTACTACCTGGTTGTGCTCTAAAGAGGCTGAATACCTTTGCACGCAACACTTTTCAGTTTTCTATTTAAAAAGGAAAATTGTATAAATGTCCTTCCACGTTATGAGTCTCCCACACATTGTGTTGGTCTTTCACATTTAATATTTAAGTTGGAGTACCATCGAGTGCATGAATGTTGGAAGCCTGAAGAGGGCTTTCTGACGTTAATTGCAGAAGTGAGAGAAAGATGTGAGTTTTGGACCGGCTTCCATTGATTGTAAAAGCTAATTAGATGAATGTTAACGCAGTGAGCCTTTTCACGCTCTCGGGAATCTCGCTCTCGCATGAGGTCAGAGGTCAAGAGGGATAAACTCGTCATAGCTGATGGCGTAAACAGCGAGTCTGACTGAGATTTAGATTCATTTTTTTTGCCGTTGGAGCATTGATTCTTTGAAAAAAATTTGCGGAACGGTGGCATCAATCTTCAAGGTAGAAATGCCGAGTTAGCTGCTAAAGCTATTGCTGCACATGAGCTTTTTACCTGACTTTTCAACAGTGACCAATCAACTAAAAAATGTTGTTGCACTTCCTTCAAATTTGTAAATTGAATTAAAATAATAGCTTAACAAAAATCCCATCGGTGCTCGAATATGTGGATCATTCCCGGGTAAAGTCCAAATTCCGCCCCCTGGACACCCAGGTAGCCTGTGTTTTTGTCAACCAGGGGTCACCTGTGTGGAAGCGAGGTGACTGCCCTGCTTCCATACTGCTGCTGAGCTGCTTCCGTTGGTTTTTAAAAGTGCTCGGATGTGGCATCAGTGGAAAACCCTGGTCACCTCCTCGAGTCCAAATATGTGTAATAATCATAATATAAACACTATTAAATTACTAAAAATCTCTGGAATAAAATTACAAACGCCGTTAGGTTAGAAATATCAAGAGAGTGAACCCCCAGGTCGGGCATGCACAGTGTGAACAGGCTTATAGAGCAATAACAATGAATATTCCTTTACCAAGCCAACATTTGGGTGCTTGGATGCAGAGGTGAAAGTAATGGATTACAAGTACTTCAGTTACTGTAAATGACTTGCTTTTATGGATACAGGGGCCAAATCCGGCCCTTTGGAGCATCCCAATCGGCCCGCAGGACAAAGTAAAAATGACGCAGGAAACATGAATCATTGTGTAAAGGAACCTAGACAATCTTTGCAGGGGCTCACCGTTTTCCCGATGCTTTTATCGCATGATTGCAACCGTGAACAGTTGAAAAAACTCAAAATTATCACAAAATCCTTCAATTTTCCTCAAATTATTACATAATATTTCTCTTAATTAAATAAAATTTGGTCACAAAATCTAGGAGATTTAAAGTGAAGATCTTGTTGGGACTGATATCTATCACTTATTGCTTGGAAATGGTCAGTTTATTACATATTATATCTGATAAATGTGATAATACATGTGGTTATTACATATTATTTGTGAAATATATGTATATCATTTGTATATTTGTATTATTATTAGTAGTAGTAGTATTATCTGTTTTACATTATTTTTACTACAGTAATGTGTGTGTATCTGATCCTTATTTTTAACAGTCTTTTACTTAATTACACACTTACTTAACGTTAATTATTTCTTCCGTCGTCGTTAAACGTTGTATTCTTTCATTAGTGATTTTAGTTTTCATAAAGTGGCTGTAACAAAAGCAATTTTCCCCTGGGATTAACAAAGGAATTCTGATTCTGATATTGTTGTATTTCATGTATATGTAGAAGTGCAGACTATAGGGCACAACTACTTAAGTTACTGTAGTTGAGTTGGGGTAAAGAAGGATTAAGGTTAGAGTAACGAACGACACTTAATGACAGCCTTCATGAGGTGTCATGTCATAATAATGACAACGTAATGTCAGCTTTTATGTATAAAACTTCAAGTAAAGTGTTTTCTTTAGAGTACTATTCAACTGAGCTCATTTTTACGCGTACTAGAGTATTTTATGTATGACTTACTTGTACTTGTTTTTGAGTAAAATTTCAGTAAAGTACTTCTACTTGAGTAGGATAAATCAATATTCATTACAGCTCTGCTCGGATGGGTTCATACAAACCATGAGGAGAAAGGTCGGTGTGTGATTATTTGTGGGAATTATAAGTGCATTCAGGCATGTCTGAGCGTAGCTAGGCCTGACACATGTATGATAAATAAACCATTGCATCCTTTATGAGAACTGGCCTATCATAAGCTTGCTAGGATTGTCCTGCCCTTGACCACACATACAAGAGACCATACTATTGCTATGAGCATCTACAGCAACCCTCAGATTGTTTATGACTGGAACAAAGCAAAGCGTGGTAAATCTATTCTCGCTGGGATTTTTCAATTAAGATAATGATGTACAAAGTCTATGTTTCTTTTTTTTTTTTATTTGTTCAAACCAAAGTGGTTCGACCGCTTCTAATATAAGCCCAAAAAATCATTAGCCGTGTGTCTAGCGTAGCATTTGGACAGCCTGTGTGGCAGCTTTCTTGTTTCACAGTAGAACAGTGTGTTGGCGTTTCAGGCTGAGATATTGATAAACCATTTTTTTTATTTTATTTTTTAAACGTGGCTCTTTTTTGAAAGGCAGTAGGAGGAAAATGTCTGTTAGGTACTCAATGAGGATGTTGGCTTAAGGAGCCTGCCTGCTATATTACCATTGAACCAGTATATGGCCGAGGTCAGGGTAAGTATGCATCACTGGGACTGTTGGAGTCACTGGGAGGTCACTGGAAAGGAATGAACCAGGATATTAAAGTAGGATGATTGTGATTGAGTTTAATTTTTTAAAAAATACAAGAGATAAAACTAAAGACGGATACAAACGCTTAATACAATTGACATTACATGTGTTAAATAATTTGTTTGTCTTACGAATACATTGTGAGCGTAATCTCTGGAATGGAAAAGAACAAAATGACCACATAATGCAGTGCTTCTTAAAACGTTTAATGTATTCATTAATTTTAAAAAAATCATAATACATCAAAAATTAAATTAAAAAAAAAAATCGTAAAGGTGCAGCAGTCAAAAATACAGGAAATGGCTTTTTTTGTTGCCATTTCCTGTAACAGAAAAAGAAATAAATGTTTTGACTCAGCTATTTTTCCACTCCATGTGAAGCATGCATGCTAACGTAAATCAATAATTTTGCACTTCAGTTTCACGTTGCATTCGGTTTCCGAATCTAATACACTCTAATGATTGAATTCTTAGCTCTGAATTTTTGCTTCATTTTTTAGGCTTCTCGTTGTTACTTTCTTTGTGTGTAGGTGTTTTGTTTAGTGTTTGTTTAGAAAGGCATTTCACATGTTTGTCATGCCCCTCCTGTTGTGTCTTCATTCCCCACCGGGTGGGCACCCCACACACTTTGAGAAGCACTGATATAATGAGAAAGAAAGTAATGACTTCTATTGCAGAAGCATATAACTCAGTTTTTATACATTTTCAGAACATGAGTGTCTTTTGACTCACATCGCACGAGTTAAATCGTGAGAAATCTCTTTTTCTGAAAATGTACTTTAAAAAAATCCCCAGCGTTATCTGCTTTTCCAACAGAACTTTGCAAGTGTTGTGAAAGTATTCGGTCGGATAAATAAAACTTCAGTGCGCACATGGGCGAATCCCATACATCACGTTCCCCTGTACGTACGAGCAGTTTTTTAGATCTATCCAGTGTTGACATGTTCAAGGGCGCAGTCTTGTAATGTTGTCTTGATTGATGTAACACTACATCATTTTATCATCAGATTCACTGAAGGTCGCTTGTAGACAGAGCAGGGAATCAGTTGTTAACAGTAAGCAATGCGATGTGTGGTTCAAGATGTCAAATAGAAAGTGTTTGGAGCCGCTCATAATTGGAAAACTGAGAGTGGGAGGTGGTCCTCTGCTGGTTTAGAGACAATCAATTAAAAAAAAACCAAAAAAACAACCTTGTAGAAGAAATAGAAATTCCAATACCTTTTTGTTTACTTGAAACAATTATTTCACAATAAAACAGCTTGAACTAAACTTAAACTGTGTGTGGGTGTGTTACTGAATTAGTTTAAATTAAAAATGTTTTAAATTAAATGCCATTCGCTCACAATCTAACACATTCAAACTCTATTTCAAACACTGTTTCTCTTTCTCCTATCCGCTCACACGCAGATACTATTTCCATCTGCAAATGCTCCGTCATTTTAATTGCAAAGTAATGGAGCAACAGCAGCAGCTCACGTTCGTCGTCTTTATTGTTACCAAACATCATAAACACTTCCGTGACGCAATAAAAATATGTCACGGGCCATTATTGGATGTAATTTGTCTTAATTTACATTTCCGAGGTTGATTTTTATTTAAATAGGACTTGTGAAGCTAATATTCACAAAATAAAAGCTACAAGAAAGGCAACTGCAAATTTGTATAAATATGTTGTTTTTCTGCTCAATAAAACTCGAACAATTATGATGACAAATGTATGAGCAGCTGCTGTGTTTCTGCAAACGAGGTGAAAACAAAATGCAATATTCTGAGCACGGACTGGATTTTGAAAGTCAAAGCTCCCTGACAGCTAAAACAAAAAAAAAAAAAAAAAAAGTAGAGCAAAGATGTAGTGAAGATTACATGCATGAGTTCAGAGCACAACTGTTTATACCAGAGGCGTAGCTCATTATGCACTTCTACAGCTCTCTTGAGTTAAAAAATATACTATTTGTAGTGAAAAAGAAGTCTGGTGAAAATTAACTCCTTGCAAATAGAGTTTTGATTATGAAACAGCTGAAAAAGTTATGTTTTTATGCCTCAGTAACTTCCTTCCTTTGTTATTTTAATCCACAACAGTAAACAAATAAGAAACAATACAAAACTATAGCTGTTGATGAATTTACTCTATTTTGACAAAGGTCAATGATTCTCTCTAAATCCCTCCTGGTACATTGATGTTGAAAAGTGACTTGATTTGTCGCCCATTTTATTTTATACACCTTTATCAAGAACTGTACCGATGGGGACAGAGTGGAGCACCTCTCCATCTCAGTTAACTAGTTACTAATTATTTAAGGCATCTTTGACTTAAAAACGTGTTACTTCTTGTTGTTGTTTGATTCCCAAATGTCTTGTACTACATTTTGGTCCTAATATCTGTTTATTCATCGTCTGCTGGTGCCTATCTTGACCATCCAAAGGCCGCACTACAGGGGGTATATCCTGGAGATGAAGCCAGTACATCAAAGGGCAAATGTAGACATACAGACAGGCAACAACTCACACTCACTCCCACAATCAATCTGGAGATTCCGATTACAGGGGGGTGCACATTTAAGGTTAGTCAGGCTGTTTTTGTGCTGATTTTCCCCCTTCCCAACCAACGATGGTAAATGCAACGATGTCTTATGTTTTATAAGATTGTCCTGCAGTCTGAGGTGTGTTAAGAGTGAATTTATCGGCTCTGAAACGAGCCCGGGTCGACAATTCGAAATAGTAAACTTGTTCGATATCAATGGCCAAAACTCCTTGTGTGTGTGGGGAAAGCTGACGACTTCCATCTCATGACCCTGTGATTTGTAACATGGAACAATATGCTGCCAAGAAGAGAACTGACTGAGAAACACGTAATGCTGCGTTCCAGGCAACTCGGAACTTCCAAGTTGAAAATTCCAGTCTCAGAGTTCAACCGAGTTCAAAGGCTGACCGTCGTAATTTTAGATTTTTTTCCCTTGACTTTATCGAGTTTGAGCTCCCACTTCAGGTGGCGTTCCAAGTGAAGGTTGAACGACTTTATAATTTTAAAAGTCGACTCTGTGTGCATACTAGTTGAATCTACGTCGACAAGTCGATGACGTCACCAAGAGCCGAAGCCGAGCCGCGTGCCAGCCGGTGTTGTGCCAAAATCTGTGACCCAAAAAAATCTGTGACCGCAGGTGGCGACAGTTCCCAACCCCTACAGCTTCTCGGCAGACATATACCATGTTTAAGGGGGAGTAAATAGGAGGTACATAAGTATGAAATGCAGGACCACCAGACTGAGGAACTCTTTCTTCCCCTCTGCTATCAGACTCCTCAACAGCCAATAGGACTGGATATGTTTCACTATGCACAATGAACACTTTATATTTGACTTTTCTATCTTTTCTACCTTGTACATATTTATATTAATCTTATCTTTATTACTTTTGAAATTATTATAGTTATTGTTACTATAATTTCTCTTTATTTGTTTGTGTGGTGAGCAACAAAGACATTTCATTCTACATTGTTTCTTTACTGTGCACATGACGATAAACACTTTGAATCTTGAATCTAAATAAAATAGCTCTTTAATAGCTACAAAGAGGTTTACGCAGTAGCATTCCTCTTCTCTACCGTCAAGAAGCCGCAGCGGTCACAAATTTCTTTGGGTCACAGACTTCGGCACAACACCGCCAGCCCCTGGGACACGGAACATGCTATAGAAGCTAAGTAAACCCAGGAAAGCTGCTGCTTCGCTACACTACAGCTAACGTTAGCATGTATATTAGCCGTAGTATCTGTGTACCAGCTGCAGTTTGACCATAAACCAGGAAGGAGCAAGAAATGCTTGATGTTGTGCTGCCTTGCCGTGCAGAGGTACTAGGACCCTTGTTTGCTGCGTTGTGCCACCATCTTGGGCAAAAGTCAGGTACTGCGACTAGTCGACGTCACGTGGACAGAGTTGCGAGACAACACTTAAGTCGACTATTTGACTAGTCTGTTCAACCCATAGTTCCAAGTCACTTCTCCAAGTAGAAGTTTTGAGTTTCGAGTTGCTTGGGACGCAGCATTAGATCCCATTGCTAGATCTTGTTTGATTTCTGGCTAGGAGTTTGAGCCATGTACCGTAGGCATAGTGGGTGCTGTTGCAAATCCTGTGACCCAACACAATGGTGTTTCTGGTTGTTCTGATGACTAAAGTCCACATTTACATGTAAACTTGGCCACATTGTGTTCAGCCACTGCAGCTAGTAATTGATGATCACTCGACTGAAGCGACCAGAATCACCATGTACTTGGGTCACGGATTGTGTCACAACTCCTGGTATAACATTGCGGTGAGCAGGTCTGATGAAATTACAGGTTCAATTAACTTCCAGCTGCTCTAAAAGAACTTTGAAATAAAATAACCTCTAGTACTTTATATGATCTTTTGATTGAAGCTTGCATTTGAAATTCACTACAGGTACCCTTTCACGATTGTGGGAATCTGACACTCGCATGAGCAGTAGAGTGACTCCCCTGAAAAATCAACAAAGGAAGAGAAATCATTTATCTCTAACACCAACACACCGAAGGAATAAGATGTTCCGCTCATGTTCCAAAAAGATGTACCTTAGGCCTCAATTTGAAGGTGACGTACGGTCATAGCTTTGGTTTTTTTGTATGTATCTTTCATCTTTTTCTGATTAGTGAGTATTTCTCCTTCCAAAGAAAAAGTGAGTGTTGTGCTTTCAGAGATGGGCATTTTTAGTTTTATCCTAATAATCATTTGTTTAGTCTGTAAGCTAAAAAATTTGGAAATAAAACTTTGATTTCAATAAACAAATTTAATAACAATACTAAATATTTATGGTGAGTTTTTCCATATAGCCTAGCAAAGCTTCCTTATCTGTAAGATGCTTCTGGTGATGCAGCCTTAATGTGGAGCAGTAACTATAATTTTCTGTTTATTCAATGAGGTTTTTTATGTAAAAGCTAAAAGCCTCACAAAAAGAGGTAAACAGACCGGATGGTTGAAATCAGATAACAGTTTTAGTGTAATGCAGTTTGGGGCTCTCTGTTCCATGAACCTGGTGGAATAGAGCCCATGAATAATTCACTGATTTAGAGGGACTATAACGTGTCTCTCAACAACCAAAAAATAAAATTTTTAAGCCCCTGAGGAAAGACCTCATCTAATTCAAAATTCTCTTTACTGTTCCTAAATAATCATTGAGTCATCTTGTTAGTTTTCCCTTTTAACTACTTCCTGCATGCGGACTCTGCTGATGCTGACACTTTAGTGCCTTTGAGAACCTCCATCTGAGAGGAACTTTATAGTGTGCCGCTGCACATCAGGAAAGCTTATTCCCCAGGGACAAGGGGACAGTCAAAGCCATAAAACTTCCCTCTCAAAGACTCACACACGCACACGCACACACACACACACACACACACACGGTAATAAAAATCTCCATCTTGCGTAACTTCCATTAGTACACGGACTGAGTGCAAATGAGTGTCCATCCACGTAGAAGTATGATTGAAGGACTCGATTGCAACGCATTTGCTCTTAGATCTTCCTAATGAATGCATGATAACTCTATCTTTATATCGTCCACGATGTGAATCCTACCCATAGCACATCATACGATGGTCGTGAAATACATTCTTAACCATAGGCGGAGTTTGAGATTCTTGCCGGGGGGTGTTGGGGGTGGAGGGACGTGGAGCAAAACAAAATAAATAAACATTAAATATCTAGAACGTCACCTGTTTCGCTTCACAAATAAGGAATGAAAACAAATGTATCAATCTCACTGTTTTTATTGTTATAATTATTATTTCTCATTCATGTAACATTCATTGCTACATTCAATTGTACACAAATTGTAAATGTGCCAGATTATAAAAAAACTGCTAATTTACATCTGTAAAACATACATTTCTAAAGCTGTATTATGGACCTGCCAAAATAAATCCAAAATGCAGCATGAAATGTTCAGCCCCTATTGTAACTTAAAGGTATTGTAGACGATGTTTAGCTTCCGGGTGGACCATCAAGAATATTGGTCCTCCTAATTGTCAATCATGTTTACGAAAGGCCGTCGTACGTGTTCGTGCCCGGTGCGCACCGGGTCCTTTGAAAATGGATTTTCACTTACCGGTGGCGAGTCTGACATAGTGGGAAAAGTGCAAATCTTCTTTTGTAAGGTAAGCTTGTATGACCGATGTCCACACCAACTTGTAAACAGAGCTGTGCACGAGGAAAACGGGGCTTGTGCACGCTCTCCCGCACACGTTGGCGTGTTGCGCGTTTTTTTTCAAAATGAGGAGAGGGCGTTTCTTTTTTAAACGTCGTCCACAATACCTTTAAAGAATGAGAGAGTAAAGTTTCTCAAATTAAGCAGTGTTATTATTTATTATGTATATCATACAACACTCGATATGTGAGATACACATCCAAAAATGTCGATTATGGCATTACAACGTAACAACGTAACTCCACCTTCGCTGATTGTCTATGTGCTCCCGTGGCCGGTGGATGCTGATTTTGTCACGGGGTAGGGGGCGAGTAGACAACAACCGCTCAATCTACCCCTTTATATCCAGACTGAGAGCAGGGTTTGCTCATTCTCTGTTTCAGTCAGCTTGTTTTCTCGTTGCATCACTAAAAACAACAGATTTATGAGACTACTGAATGCCCACGGTGTCCGTCATGTTGTAAACAAACAAAGCTCTGATCTGCTACGGGAAGCAGGAGGGTCAAATGTCATTGGCTGCAGCGGTCTTTTAAAACTTTTTTAGTTGATTTTATTTTGTGAACCTTTGAATTTTATAACACAATTTTATTTTTTATTTTTTTATCATTTCCTAGTCACTGTGTTTTTGGCACAAAAAAACAGGAATATTATGTAATTTATATTAAGAATTCTATTTTTTTAATGAAATTGGGAAATGTTAAATGAAAAGTTTTGACCTGTCCCTGTCACCGCAATTTCCACGTATGCTCTTACCTGAGACAAAAAAATATGAGGAAAGAATAAGCTTATTTCTTTAGCAAAATAAAAAGCACCACATGTAACATCACTTTATATAAACAGCAGTGCCAGTGTTTGTCCATGTGACTCTCTGAACAAAAGTGTGACTCAGCTGCAAACGAAAAAAAAAAAAAAAATGTGCCAGAACTACTTGTTTTCACTCCAAAAACTCTGCCAAAGTGACTTCCCACCACATTTTTGGTGTTTTCATGCAGTGGAAGTTGTGGTAAAACAATGGCAGACATTTATTTTGAAAGATCCAAATCTGGCCTAAATTGAAAGTCTAGCGGTGTGAGGTGATATTACAGGGAATACTGAGAACAAACTACAACAGAAACGAAGTCAAATCAATCACTGTCCTCCTTTTCTGGTGAAGAAACACAAGAATTCACTGTAAGAATGAAGTAAAATTCCCTTGGATGCATCTCCAAATTAGACCCCAAAATTCGACTCTCAAAACTTTTCCAACAATGTCAATAAGAGAGTGTTTACAGTGGAGTTGAAATCAAAATTTAGAGTGACAATATAAACCTTTTACATCTTGTTTTCATTCTAATAATCTTCATTTTATTGATATATTGTCTTCGTCTTCAGCAGCTTTATCTTTTATTTAAATAGTAAACTTAAAAATTTGTTGGAAATCCATACAGTGCCTATTCAGAAGCTCCCTTTCTTAAAAGTAATCAAATAACAAATAATTTTCACAAAACAAAATGTAGCAATGGAGGATAACAACTGTGTAATTACAAATGATATAGTTCAATGATGTTGTTAATAGAATAATTATTGTACACCAAGCAAAAGCTGTATACAAGCAAAGACAGACTTGCTAATATAAAGACGAAACAGCAGTGCTTGTTGTCTTTCATTTACATTAGATTGTAGAAAATTGGATTTGAAAACTTCCTTAAGATGAATACAGTCTGTTTTATTGTCACAACTTGTGCCCCCAGGCAGGGAAGTGTTCCCTGGCATACGATCTGATTACTAAATATTTAATTGATGAAGTTAAAATCATTTTAGAATGCTATCTTACTTTGGCAAAGTCAATTACGTCAACACATTAAACATCAATGAACTTCTCACACGATTATATCCTAGAGGCTGTGTTAGACCTACTTGACCGTTTTTCTTCCCTATTTTTATCTCCTGTGAACTCACACAGACAAAGACCTTCTCTAAAAGACTAGTGGTCCAACAAATCAAGACTAATGTCAGTATCTTCTGCTCCAGATCTCAGCATTTTTTAACCTGCTGGTCACACTACATCACCCAGTGGAAATTACCTGAATTGCATGTCAGACTGAATCAATTGGCTGCACAGCCACTCGTTCAATTAAGATCTCGGGTCGGCCTGAGCAGTGTGGTTAGCACTGCGGTGAGTACAGGCTCCCCGAGGAGCTATAAGTGCTGAAATCAGCTTGGCTTTGCTGGCTATTTGTCATTATCTAATGGTTAATCCATCTGTGTCTGGTAGAGGGCCTTCACCAAATCACTGAGCGATAGCACAGAATGAAAATAAAGAGAGAGATGATGGTAATGTTTTATTGACAGCATCTGTACACAGCTAACAGTTCAGGTAGAGGAAAAAGACCTCACCTAAAAGCAGAGGTGAAAGTAAATGATTACAAGTATGCTTTTGTGGTTACTGTTTTGATTACATTTATTAAACGATAATTTCACTTGTACTTAAGTATATTTTAAAAGAAGTAAAATCATTTGATCATGTGTTACATTTCTACACCAAAATGTTACTGAGTAAATTATCATTTTTTTGTTTTTTTGTTTTAAAATGATCAACAAACATTGTGAAACTACAAAAAATGAAATAACCAGCCATAATCAAATGCATCACATCATAGCCGACCAATCAGATGAAATGTAATTTACAGCACCAAAACAGCAGTGAATGGAGGTTATTTTCTCTGTTTTAGAGTTAATAAATGTATCTATACTTTAAAAAATAAGTGTGCATTTTGACAAACCTTTTAATTTATACAGACGCCTTTGTGGAAAATAAATTAAGTTCCAAATGTGCAAGATTTGGTCTCTTCCTTTTTAAGTTTATACATGAGATGTTTACTGAATGCAAGGGAACCATGGCAAGATTTATTACCAAAAATAAACGTGGGGGGTGAAAGTAACTAGTAACTTTTACTTTAAGTACTATTTAATTGAGCTACTTTTTACTTACACTTAAGTATTTTATGTAGGAATTAGTTGTACTTGAGTATCTCAAGTACAACTACAATCTCAATCTCAATCAAGCAAAAGTACTTCTACTTGAGTAGGATATATCAGTACTCTTCACACCTCTGCTTAAAAGTAAAGTAGATTCAAGTCATAATCACAAGTGATAGAGAGAAGGATTAGAAGATTAAGTAGAATAGAGTGGAATTGAAAAGAGAAACAGCACATGTATTAATCAAGCTATGTTCAGCGTAGAGAGCTGCCTTTGAACGTAACTGTGCTATGCTAAATGCTATACGTAAGTTCACAGCACATTAGTGAATAGATGCCACGTGACCGCTGCTGCTACGTTCTCTAGCTAGTGGGTGGGATAACACTACAGTCAGGATGACAGCGCTAGAGATGATAGAGAAACTTTTTTTTGAGGAAAAACGACAGCTTTTAAAAGATGGAGACCAACACCTGAGCTACCAGACTTTCAGCAGAGGTAAGGTCAGAACATTGTTGGTATTTTCTACAGTGAATGGTACAAAAGGAAGGATTGGCTTTGTGGATGCTCCTCACTGAGGCTGAGGCTGAGGCTGAGGCTGAGGAGTTGTCATTTTCTCTGTGTTTCCAACACAAACGACGGATGTGCTGTCGTGTCATGAGATATATCTTGCTGGGAGAGAATGGAGGCTATATTAAATAATTGTTTCTTTTATGGTGTTTATGATGTTGATTTTGTTAGATGTCTAAATGCTTGTTCATGTGGATCTTGTTGGGTTTTTTCTTTCTTATTATGAATTTTATATTTTGATAAGCGCATTGAGATGACTTTGTTGGAAATTGCTTTATACAAATAAAATTGATTTGAATTAAATTAACACTTGCCAGCAGAAACATATGAATTTGTCATTGGTGGTCTCGATTTGCTACGTGCCTACCCAGCCCTAGTGGTCACGGCACGTCACTGCTGCTGGGTTCATACCTGACTAACATCTCACTGATGTATTTTTGCCAAAACCCATTCACAGATTTGTTCACCAGTATAGTACTGTAGCTGTTTGATGCTCTTTTGGGGGATTCCTGTTTGAAGGCCATTACAATAGTCCAGTCTGCTGGAGATAAAAACATGGACCAGTTTCTCCTGATCTTTCTGAGTCATTAAACCTTTCACTCTGGAGATGTTCTTTAGGTGGTAGAAGCTGTTTTTGTGATAGATTTGATCTGACTGCTGAATGTAAGATCTGAGTCAATCAGAACACCAAGGTTTTTGACTTGGTCTTTAGCTTTTAAAGATCGAGACTCAAGATAATTGCTGATAGCAGTCTTCTTTTCCTTGTTACCAAAGACAATCACCTCCATCTTCTCATGATTTAGTTGAAAGAAGTTCTCACTCATCCAGCAGTTTAGATGACCATAGTCATTTGGGTTCAGTGATAGATATAGTTGTGTGTCATCTGCATAGCTCTGATAATCAATCTTACAGTTCTGTAAAATTTGTCCTAAAGGAAGCATATAAAGGCTAAACAAAAGGAGTCCAAGAACAGAGCCCTGAGGAACCCCACAGGACATTGGTAATCTGTCAGATTAATAGTTTCCAATGCTTACAAAATAACTTTGCTCCTACAAGTAGGACTTAAACATTGCTTTACTTTTCCATTTAGTCCAACCCATGTTTGCAATTTGTGCAACAAAATTGTATGATCTACAGTGTCAAATGCAGCACTTAGATCCAACAGAATGAGAACAGATACTTTTCCTGAATCAGTGTTCAACCTTATGTTTCTGTGCTGTGACGAGAACGAAACCTGACTGGAATTTAACGAATATTTTGTTGAAGGTTAAGAATTGACTCAGTTGGTTGAAGACCACCTTCTCAATGATCTTGGCCATGAATGGAAGGTTGCTAATTGGTCTATAGTTAGCCAGTATAGAGACATCCAGTGTTCTCTTTTTTAACAGAGGTTTCACAGCAGCTACTTTCAGGGATTTTGGTACGGTGCCTGATTGGAATGAGCAGTTAATTATCTGACACAAATCAGTGACAATTGATTTTACAACAGTTTTAAAGAAGTTTGAGGGTATTGTGTCAAGGCAACATGTTGATCGATTCAGGTGCTGAACAGTTTCCTTTATTGTTTTGGGGGATGTTTGACCTTATTGAATGTATTTTTTCATTGAAAATGCAAATTCATTGCATTTTCCACTTGACAGTAATTCAGGGGCTATCTGATCTGGGGGGGTTGTGAGCTTTTCAAATACAGAAAACAATGTGCGAGAGTTGTTGACGTTTTTAGCAATAATTTCAGGAAAAAAAATTCTGCCTCGTTTTGAACAGGCCATCATTGAATTTACAGAAACTTATTTTGTACAGTTCTAGGTGAATATGGAGTTTTGTTGTTCTCCATTTACGCACAGCTCTTCTACAATTAGATTTCAAATTCTGCATTAGCTCAGTCCTCCTCCAAGGTGTTTTCTGTGTTTGGTTTTCTCTTAGTTTTGATTGGAGCCATCACATCTGTGACATTACCAATTTTTGTATTAAATTCATCCAAGAGATTATCAACAGTCTCAGCACTCAAGGTTGGTGTCATCATTATGGCTTCCATAAACTGTGCACGTGTTGGCATGTACAATATGTACCTTTTCTTAAAACACACAGAAGCAGAAGGAACAGATGTTACAGTCTGTAACAGATTAAGTCAGATTTAAGTGCCAGAATAAATTAGTGTTTGAAGTCCTTGAGAAAGAAATGGATGCAATACGTTCTGGATGACCAAATGAAGATTCATTTGATAGAAAAAATTAATTGAAAGTGACAAAAAAAGTGGAAGAAACTAAAAAAGTGGTTGGAGATTTTACTTAGGCATGATGTGTCTCTTTGAATGAATATTTCGGATCGGGGGAAAGTTAGTCATTTGCATTTGCCTCTGGAAAAGAATCAGTCAACTATATATATAGATTTTACCAGTGTGTGTATGTGTGTGTGCGTGCATGTGTGTGTATCAATCAGAGTCAGCCACACTCAGTTCAGCTGTCAGTTTTTCATTACTTTCTAAGTAATTGTTCGGGTATCATTGAAATTCTGTCCGAAGACACCAATCATTTTTATGTCAACGCTTCATTAACATTGTAAAAAGTACATGGAGATTCTTACACTTAGAGAAGATGGACATTTAGGATGAGTAGGAAAATAACATATTTAGATTGGGGGCAAATGGGGACAAAATTCAGAGTTATAACAAGTATAGTTTAAAGAGAGGACTAATGTGTATGATAAGACGGACATTTGTTTGGGCATCAGGGAGCAAGAAAAGTAAACTGAGAATATAAGTTTTTTTCTCCCCATATAGACTAATGCTTACAGTCGCGAATAAAACAATCTCTCAGGAAAACAACCAATCGAAACAAATTAAATGTGTTGCAGAGAATGCAGCAGTTGCAATTATTAATACAACATGTTTGCAGCTTTAAACAGTCTGTTCAGATCCAGTGCATCTAAAGGTGTCCCAACACAAATTTGCACTTCTAATACAATACAGATATGAATCCAATACAATATCTGCCAGAATCATGAATACTTGTATTGCTTATTTTGTAGTGCAGAATTTTAGAAAAGGCTTGATCAAGTAATATTACTCAAACAGAGAACAACAGTCAGCAACAGTAGAGATGAGAAAAAAATGACTCATGTATTATGAACCAATGGGATACATACATTTTAACCATATATATGACAATTTTCTAAAATTGAAGATATATATATATATATGAATATAAACAGAAAAAGAAAAAAAAAGAAAAAACTATATAAAAAGGATAAAGATATACACATATTTACAGGCGGGGACAAGGATATATATTTACATATTTACATAGAGTACAATGCCCTACATTGTTTTATTGTACAGTCGTACAGCGGTAGCACTCAAAGACAAAACAAAAAATAGAATTAAATAAATAGAACGTCTTGAGTTTTGCTTCACAAATAAGGAATGAAAATAAAAATACCAATCTAACTCTATTAAATATTTCTCGTTTCTGTAACATAAGTAGATTGGAGCAACAACGCTCAATTCACCGCTTGCAGAAAAGCACACACTGAGCACTGGGTTTGCTCATTCTCTGTTCTAGCCAGCTTGTTTTTTTCGGTGCATCACGACTAATAACAGACTAGTGAGTCGTGATTCTACGAAGCACCCGCGGTGTTCGCCATGTTGTAAACAAAGCTCTGAGCTGCTACGGGAAGCAGGAGGGTCAAATGTCATCGGCTGCTGGTCCTATAAAACTTTTTTACTTGATTTCATTTTGTGAACCTTTGAAATTTATATCGCCATTTTTATTATGTCCTGGTCACTGTATTTTTGACACTTCAATTATTTGTATATTATTTACATAATATTAAGAATTGTATGAGAAAACTGTAATGAAAACTTTTGATCACTGGGGTGGTAGTGGGGGGGGGGGGGGGGACTGCCCCCCTGCTCTCCGCAAACTCAAAAAGCAGACAAAGACTCCCTATCTATTTTTTAAAAAAAAAAGACAAAAGTCCTTTGCTGTTCAGCTATTCTCCACACTCTGTTTTTAATGATGTTTTTCCCCAATGGTGGTTCAGTAAACAACAGTCATAATAACACCTCAACATCTACATTGACATGAGAAAAGTGTACTATAGCTCTTAGTTGGCAGAACTGTTCCCAGAGGACCAACAAGCTTGGTCGAGTCCTTGACCTTTTTCTTCTGTGCAAGCTTTGCAAAATCACACACCTTGTGAGAAGTGTTGCAATGGAGTAAGCTATTTTAAAATAACATTGTGATCTTTTTAATATATTAGTCTTATGAAATACTTTACATAGCATTTTTTTTTCTTTTTATTTATAGAGTTTAATTGGAACCTACCTGAAAAAAGGAACAAAGGGGGAAGAAATGGTACTTTATTTTATTCAATAATGTCCTAAGTATTTCTTGAAAATCCCACATTCTTCCTCTAAATAAAGCCAAAATGTTTGCTGATAACCGCTTTTTAAAGGAAAGAAAAATGAAAAAGAGAAGATAATTATTGAACATGATTGGTTTGGATATTTTCAAAAAGCCAAATAGCTTACACAATTAAATTATTCACAATGTTATCATTGACAAATATTCATCTTTAATTTCCAAAGATCGATTATTTTTCAAACTTATACTAACCAGTACCTTTAATTCAGATATTTTAATTACACTATACAATATTAAAGGTCCCGTAAGGTGTTACTCAAAAGAGAAGTCAAAAAAATTCAGCAGCTGATTGATGTTAAATGACAGATAAACAATCATTAATAGATTTAATAATCATTAATAATAAAAAAAAAAAAATCTGATTTAATTTGCATCAATATTTCAATATTTAGCTCGAACCAGGAAATCGGGTTAATTATATGCTTCATGGACATTTGTTTTCTCTTTATTCTTTATTCTCTAATATAATCCATATTTGTTTTTGTTTTCTGGAGGTAATGTATTTTACGCTAAGACACACTGTCACACAATGAAAGAAAATAAACTCTTGTTTCCTTTTTTTTTCAAGCAGATAGTTTCATATTTGGTTTCCTATGCTTCCATATTTACATGAGCTAATCTTTAATCCCTTGTTCCCTTGTTCCCTGAACACTGGGTGCATTTTTATGTTCATAAACCAGGTGTCCTTTTTAAACCCTGAGAATCGGAAAATTAATATGCACTCAATTCACACCAAAGCTGTGATTTCACAGCACAGCTGTAAATTATATGAGTAAGTCTGAAGATACAGAGGTGTTGCTACTTAATTACCTATTCAGCACTCGGGGTGCTAAGCGGATTTATATTACGATATCAGCGTTAGGAAGCGTTCGTTACAGATATCAGGAGTTAAGCCAGATAGTACAGTAGAAAAGAACCTGACAAGCTGTCAGAAAAAAATGTGATATGAGGGTTAGGTTACGCAGTATTTTCATGTAAGGCACTGGATAATGACACAATGGAAAAATGACAAACAAAAATACACAAAATGAACCCAAATACATACAAAAAGACTGAAAAATAAACAAAACATCAAGAAATAAACTGAATTCCTCTAAAACACACAAAAACATAAAAAAATGACAAAAAAAAAAACAAAAAAAAAATACTCCAGAAAAAACAAAACAACAACAAAAACACATTAGAGAGAACAAAAAAAAGATACTAATTACAAAATACACAATTACTTCAAAAACACACACGGAAAAAAAAAAAAAAAGTCCTCAAAATTATTAAGAAATAAATGAAACAAAAACAAAAAGACACAGAACAACAAAACTATACAAAACGACAACAAGAACACACAAAACAACAACAAAAATCCACAAAACACACAAAAATATTCACAAAACAACAACAAAAATACAGAAAAGGACAATAAAAGAATACTAAGCACCTTCATTCTTCCCTGTATCAAAGCTCAGATTGGTCATTATTCTAAATACTGACACTGATATTGATAATGTGGCTCTCAGATCAGACAATCACATTTCTGTGGCCCGTACTGTAACAAAAGTTACTCATCTGGCAAAAAAAAACAATACTAGAAAGCAAATAACATTACCATAACTCAATTAAATATGAAGAATGATGTGTGTGATTTTTTTGGGGTCATTCAGTGGTGTATTTTCAACAGTACTTTATAATGTTCAGCAATCCCTAAAATGAGGACCCAGATAACCAGAAAACACTTGTCAACTAACCACAAGTTCATTGCTTGATGATGCCATTAGCTCTACATCAGCTTAGCCTTCAGGCCCAAATCCTGGCAGCACGAGCAGCGACTCTCTGACAGTCGTCCTCTTACACTGACCTAATGCTCTGTGGCTGCTAAAAGATATTGTCAAAAGACAAATCCACAAATACTGTATACGCCAGTATTCTTACACTAGCATATTATATTGACAAAAGAGGCATAAAGGCACAGCACTGAGGGAGAATTACAAATGTCTGGAACGTCATTAAAGCTAAACACAATGTTACAGGAAGAAAAATAGAATTAAGTAAATGTGGGTATACGATTCTTGCATTAAATGTCTGTGTGTTTCTGTACTAAAAAAAAAAAAACACATTAAAAATGAAACCTAATCGGTTTTGCATACCAACATCTTTGCATTACAACTGTGGATAATGGAAAAGTTAATGGTTAAAATATTCCCGTTTGATAAATTCTGTGTTTATTGGTAGATATTTTAATAAAGGATCTAAGAACCGAACATTTATAAGTGGCTGAGAAATTATTGATCTTTAAACCAGTGGTTCTCAAACTTGGGCTCAGGACCCCATTTGGGGTCGTGAGACATTGGAAGGGGGTCACCAGATGCCTTCAAGAAACTTTGAATATTTCCAGAATCCAGAATTCTTCATGCTTTTAATGCAACTACACCAAACTTGCCATATTTTAACCAATTTTCAACACTTTCTCTTGACATTACATGGTACATTACTTCCATTTTTCCATTTTCAAGACATTTCAGCACTTATAAACCCTCTCCACCATACTTTTCTTACCTAATGTTGCATATATTTTGACTTATATTTGTCACTTTTACCCTATTTTCAGCATATTCCATGCTTATTTTTGCCCATTTATCCACATTCACTATTTGTCATGTCAACTATTTGCTAGTTTTAATTCTTACTTTTTTATGCCACTTTTAAGCCAATATTGACTGTTTGAACTCTTTTTTTTTTTTTTACCACTTTTTCTGTTTCTGACTATATTTTGCATCTTTTAATCAATTTCTGTGATTTTTAAAATTCCATTTCACCACCTTTTCCACCAATTTTGGTCACTTTTAACCCATTTTATTTCAGATTAAAACAAGGATTTACATCTTTAGGATGACTACAGCATTTATCAGGCCCTTAATATTACTAAACTTCCTGAATAACAGTGGATATTATTCAGATCAATAAATACATGTAGTTATCACAGATTCATAGAAAAATGGACCATCATTTATGGATGGGCCCCAAAAAGTTCTCCCCTTTATTCCCTCTTATAGATGGCCCCAAAAAGCATGACTGTTCTTCAATGTTCATGTCTGTGTTCAACCACCTGCAGGTACAGTGGGGTTCTCTGGCACCTTTATTTTGGGGGTCACGGGCTGAAAAGGTTGAAAACCACTGCTCTAAATAATGAAAAAAACATTTTTTTCTGGAGTTTTTTCAAACCGTGAAATCAAGCAATATTTAAGTCACTTGCTGATCTGTGAGCCTCCACCTGTCAGACCATGGGTCATTTATGAATATTACATGTACAGTAGTATAGATCAGGTTTTGCACTAAAAAATGTGATTAAAAGGGGGGCTAACTTCAGTGAAAGCGAAAGCTCCTTTTTCCTGAAAGGATGGGAGGCAGGCTGAATAAGTTATTTATTTTTCATCTGGAGATAGAAAGTCAAGAGCAGCATGGGAAAGTCCCGGTGGAATTACTGACTGGAGATGTACCCTCCCGGGGGCTACTATCTCTCTCTTCTCCATCTCCCTCCTCCCCAACGCCTCACTTTCCATCTTCCACCTTTCTGATCTTCCCCAGAGAACTACCACTGTCTTTCTCTGGGAGTAAAGGAAAGAGAAGAAGAAAAAGGACATATGCCATATTTGCCTTCCTCATTGTCAAACTCTATACATCCCAGAGCTCTGCTTGCCTTACGTTATATACTGTATGTAGTAAAGGGCAGGCTGAGCTGGACTCTTCCATGTGGGAAGCTTTGCATCTCATCCCAAGCCTCCTTATTAACAAAAGTCCCATTAGACCCGTGGAGTCATTACAAGCACTACGCGTCCTCTCTGTTCCCTCTGGCATTTTATTTTCATCATCTCATTTTTCTGTTTGGATAAACTCAAAAGGTTTGAATGTGTTGGCTGACACCTTTACTCCACCTGGACCTGAGTGAGTTATTGTGTGGCAGAGAAGTGAGGCTACATAAGCTTTGTAAGGCCACTCCTCCACGGCCTGTTCCAGACATTGTGCTGCTGTTGTCATGGGAGCCAATGAATAAAGCTGCTTTCCTGTTCCCCATTTCTCTTAATGAACAAAGGTGTCAAAAGCATTCTTTCATTCGGGTCATTTGGGAGGCTTTTCATACCTGGAGAAAAAAAAAAAAAGAAAAGAAGTCAAGATGCTAAAAATAGGAGTGCTGCAAAAAGTATGCAGGGCATCTCATACTTCCTTATCAATCCCAGATAATCCCTTCCCATTTCTAACATCAAGGGAGGGCTTGAGTCTTCGTGCCGGTGCAGCTTTAGAACAAGCACATAATTAAGATGACATTGTTCCTGCATTAATATGCTCCTTAGCAGCTGAGCCGCTCGGTAAGAACTCTCACTTGGTGAAAGTGTTGGAGCCCTCAAGTTGTCCTGTGGTCTAGGTGACTCTAACAGCTGTGCTGCTGCACTCCTTATTTGAAATTGGGCCACAACCTGACATGAAAATGCCTGACATGTTTTGGGACAATATCATGCAGTTACACACTATTTTTCACCAGAAAACGAGTGGCTGAATGTCCAGTAGAGTGATTCTCAAGCCTTTTTGGCTGAAGTACCTCTTTTCTCTTATTTTTCAATCCAAGTACCCTCTTTGTCCCACTACAACATTTTAATCAGAATACTATGAAAAAACAGCTTTTGAGCATAATGATGTAATGAATGAGCGATAACGCACATTTTAAATAATCTTATTTTGTAAGGGGAAAGAAACAGTATTTTGTGCTTTCTGAATAGATTTATTTCTTTGTATAATTTCTGCTCATCTCCTGCATGGTGGAACCCACACTGACTGTATGAATTGGAGGCCTGTGGTGAAGGCAGGAGGCACAGTCAGTCTTCTCATTTAAACCTTTTATTTTCCTTGAACCACAAAGTGCTGGTGCAATAGTGTCAAAAACAGTGCAGGTAGATGCAGAGAAAAAATCAGAGATATGCAAAATAATCCAAAACGAATGTAGAATTGAACAAACTATCAAAAAGTAACCCAAACTAAAGTAAACTTGCATAGCAAAAAATGAGGCATTGACAGGCCTCTGCTCAGATGCTCTGTAGCATACTGCTCACTCCAGGCCCAACTGCACTGCCAGAGGAGCTTCAGCCACTCCTTATATACTGGAAGCTTCTCCTACAAGACAAACCACATGTTAGTCATTAAAAATAACTAACAATTTTAATAATTATCTTATTTTGAAATATTGTTAACATCAATTATTTATACATATAACCACGGCAGACATTTCTGAAATAAAAGTATACATTTATTTTAAGGCTTCCACTAAGCATAAACATTTAACCCAAAATACCCCTGATTCCAGTTTATCAATGGTATGATCCAATTTACCTATCTCTACTTGAGTAATGGAACCCTCCTACCTCAGGTTTGGTCATCAGCACCAGGAGCTACACACAACAGGTAACACGGAGAGTAGTGTTTGTATTTTCAGTTCATGTTCTAAACAAGATCTTTTCCTTCGTCATTATTATGATTTTTTTCTTTTTTTTTACTAAAATAAACATAAAACTCCATGTTTTTAATGATTTCATTTGTTAATCTTCAACTCTTGTCCTCTCTCAAGTACTCCCTGTAGTGCCATTGCGTACCCCCATTTGATAAACACTGGTCTAGAAAATGTGACAGAGAGACAAATGTGTCCAAATCCGCTAACTCTAACCTGTGTTATGGTTTGACTAGTGATCATGTTATCCTGTGATTGAAAATGACTGCAGAGCTTCATCTAAAGCAGCGGAGTCAAACTCAAGGCTCGCGGGCCAAATCTAGCACACTAGAGCTTTCTCTTTGGCCCACGGGGGGATTTTAGACTAATAAAGAAAATATATAATTTTCACTAAATCACGTGTGGCCCAGGGGCCAAATCTGGCACTTCACAGCATCCGATTTGGCCCACTGGAGAAAGTGAAAATGACAGAGAAAATATAAATCATTGTGTAAATTATCAAAAAAATTTGATTGTAAATTGTTGTTGAAAGAACCCTACATTTTTCCAAAATCCTGCAATTTTTCTAAATAAATAAATCAATCAAAGGATTATAAAGTACCCGTCACTTATTGCTCATATATTGTTGATGCCTTCCATACTTTGTGTCTAATTATAACTGGAAGTGCAAATCTGGCCACATTAATGTTGAAATAGTTGGTTTTCCAGCCTCAAACATGTGGCCCACTTGTGATCAAACTGGTCCGTATTTGACCCTTGAACTAAAATGAGTTTAACACCCCTGAGCTAGATGGTTCATTTGCTGATATTTCTGTTCTAATTTCACAAATTAAATAATTTTATCGGACATATAAAAGCCTGCAATATTTATATGCTAATTATTTAAGGATTTAATCACAAAATGTGTATACATTTTTTTTTTTTTGCTTAAAAACTTATTAATTCTTGCAAATAGTCATGTAGAAATTCCTTCAATTAACTATTTTTTTTTTTTTTTCTAATACAGTGCCCATCAGAAGTATGTATTCATATAGTGGGAGCTTAAGTAAAGTTAGCAATTATGGCCAAATGAGTATGTTTGAAGGTTGGATGTGCAAAGAGGTGTACATACTCTGTACTCTGTAGTGTTATAAAGGTTTCCCTGGTTTAATTATAAATAATGCAGTTGTTAAAAGTTGTGTGTTGTATTTTAGTGTTAAAAATAATCATTATTTAAAAGAAACAAAAGAAAAATACATTTTTAATCAGTAATTCATTTGATCAATTACTAGACACTTCAGGCGACCCCATTTAAATTCCAGACGACCCCACATTAAGTTATGACCCCACGATTACTCAGCTCTAATTACGACTGCATTCCAATCAGAAAAGGCTAAGGTGCAAAGACAAGTTTAGCAGTTCACCTGGTGATGAGTTTACCTGGTGACACGTCATGGCAGAAGCAATAGACCACCAATCACACGGCTGCACTGGGTTTCGTACAAAACTTGAGTGATTTCCATGTTGCTGGTAATTAAAGGTCTGAAAAATAATGTTTTGGGACCATTTCACACATTTCCATTGGATTTTTCCTGTTAAACAGGAGTTTTAGGGTCTAGCAGGTTTGCTAACATCACTCTAGAAACGTAATCTTGTGTGATTTCAGTGTAACATCCTGTAAATCTTCAGTAGTACCGTAGTTGACTATTAACCCTATTTAGCGTGGTTGGCATGATGTCGGAGAGTTTAATAGCCAGTAAAATCATCTAAACACGAACATTTTTAAATGGAAATTTGGTAAAACACCCAAATTATTTCATACTTCACATTTCTAGAGAAGGTTGGATTATGTTTTAGAGGAGAGAGTGGAAACATTAGTGTGGAGGGCTGGATGTGTGTGTGTGAGGGGGGGGCAGTAATGCCTAAAGCTTCACAATCATCACCATTCCTTGAATAGAAACAAGCTTAGTTTCTGCTAATCTCACTCACAACAGTAGAATAAAAATGGACTTAGCTTTCACCGCCTCTTCAAACCACCAGCAAGCAATGAATGTAAAAGCAATCAAAGCCCCCGCCCCCTGAGTATAACCATCTTTCTCTCTTTTTTTTCTCTCCTTTCCTTTACTACCCTTCCCTCTCCTCATTTCCTTCCATTCCATCTCTTGCTACTCTGTACCCTAATCAACTTCATTGGTTGAAGAAGAGGAATGCTGACACAGCATAACTTAAAGAAGCATCTATTAGATTCTAAAGTAAGGCCTTTTTTTTTTTTTTTTTTTTTTTCAAACAGCCCGGTGTGCCAAATTAAATTAACTGGTATATGTTTTTTTATTTCTTTAAAGCACAATGGGAAAGTAGTGCTCTTTAATTATCCAGGCAGAACCTCGGTTTGGTTCAAATCTCACTTGACTGCAGCAGTTTGCTCCGACCGAGCCTGTGATAGCTTGGGGCCATTGTTTTCCTGTCCTCAGAGTACAGTTCACAAAAACGGGTCTCCAGTAAAATTATTGAATCAAGTCATGCATTTTTGTGAAAAATGATGCCATTTTCTCCACAAAAACAAACAGATTTGAACTATTACCCAACAAATGGTTGAAAATGGAAGGACGAAAAGCGACAAAAGGCTAGAGCTCATCTGCACAGTGGTTTTGTAATCCTGCCGCAAAGTGACGCGGATATGCAAAGCCTTCCTGTGTGGAGTTTGTCTGTTCTCCCCGTCTTATTGTGAAATTTAGGTTTCCTCCCACAATCCAAATTCATGTTTATCAGGTTATTTGGAGTCTCCAAATTGCCCAGGAGTGAATGGCTGAATAGCCAGTGTGAATTAAACCTGCGAATTAATAAAAATATGGTAATTAATAAAATGTGGTTTTAACTAATTGCAGGATTTATATATATATATATAAAATGTTATCTAAAAAGGGACCATGCTCATGACCAAAGGTTGTACATGACTTCACATTATTAATGTATGCTGTCACTGTCAAAGTGCCTGTGATAAGGAAGGACTCTATAGTTTAAGTAAGAGAGAGATCCTCATTGATTAGATCTAGTGTCATGGGTAAAGATGAAGATCAGGGGATGAATAAAAAAAAGGGAGATTTAAATAAGGGTGAAGTGAATTAAAACCTTTAACTTTGTTAAAAGCAGAAAATTGTGCTTCTTTAAATCAATTTAAGGCGGCTACAGAACCAAGATTCATTTATACATGGTAACAAATGTGATTATAATAGTGAGTACAGGTTCCAGTAAGAGGGCAAATAGAATATTACTATGAAAACACGGTTTTCTGGGTCATTACAAACATGCTCCTCACGAACAAGTATTCAATAATTACACTACACAAATTTGCTGATGAAGTTACCCTTCAGATGACTCGGCCAATCAGAATGAGCAGATAGTCGGGCTGCTATACTCCTGTTCGATTCAGAGATTTACGTGTATCCTGATGAGTTTCAACTGAAGAGTTTCCTTCTTCACATGAACTCACCCCCTCACTGCCCCACGTCTACTGATTAGTCAATTTACAGCTCTTTTTGGTGACTTTTTACTAGAACCAGACTGAAACACTGCTTTGTCCTTTCTTCTTACCATAGAGCGATCACGCGATCGCTTCTAAACATACTAAACATGTTATTTGGCAAGTTAATGCTGTTCAAGTTTATTTCTATTACAAACTAGCTGACTTTTACTCTATCCAGGCTGTTCTGATCTTCGCTCCATCGTCGTCTGTCATTCTCCGTAAGCTTCTCCATCAGCCACAGAGTCCAGAGTACCGATTGCACCTGACAAAACTAACGCGGTGATTTAACAACTTTATGCCATTTATTCAATTCAATTTGATTCAATTCAATTTTATTCATACCGCGCAAAGTACAACAAAAGTCACCTCGAAGCGCTATCAAAATATAAAATTTGTAAGAAAAAAGAAATAATCCAACAAATCCACATGAACAAGCATTAGCGACAGTGGGAAGAAAGAATTCCCTTTTTAACATGAATAAATATCTAGTAGAACCAGGTTCAGAGGTGGCAGCCATCTGCTTTCATATGGAATGAAGATGATTCCATTTATTATTACCTTCTATTACAAACTGGCTGACTTTCACTTTGATCAGGCTGCAGCAGCGTTGTCTCTCTCTCTCTGTCTCTCTGTATCTGACAACATTTCTCTGTGTCTTTGCTATGGTGAGGGTGTGTGCATGACAAAATGACTGATCAGAATGATTGAGTGGGAGCATGCTCAATTTATTGTAAACAGTTCCATTGGTCCACCTGGTCTAATGTGACGGTGCTAAATTTTTTGGCGGCATGAAGCTTGTAAAACCGGAAAAAAAATTCTACAAATTAGCCGTGTCATTGTTTAAGCCGCAGGGTTCAGAGCATGGGGAAGTTATAGACCAGAAAAAAACGTTTTTGATGGAATTGCTTTTAATTTTAAACAAAGGCTTCAGAATAAAAAGTATGAAAGGTAAGCAATCTATTTCCCAAAATTGATCTGGCTACAGAGTTTGTTGGTGTGCACTTAGACAGGATACCAGAAAGTTGTGAGGCAAACGCTCAACCATCTCTAACTCAATATTTTCTCAAAACATTGGCTAACCAGTTAGAAGAAGAAGAAAATACTCTGGCATGTTTCATACCATCTATCTATAAATACAAGAAATGTCTGTGTGCGTGTGGAGAGAATATCTCCCTAACGCAGTGTCTGATTGACCTGAATCTTTTTTTAACAGCTTGCGCATGGCACGAGGGTGTGCATCCATTTTGTTTCAAACATTTATTTTCATTTTATTTTGAAATCAACGCGGGTTAGACCGGTGTCGGAGTTTACCTCCGTACTGAGATTATAACCCCAGCCCTAACCCTAACATAATCCAATAAACAAATAAAACACCTGTCCGTTCACTTTGAAAACTAAAATAAACAAAATTGAATAAAAAAAATTTTCGCAAAAAAAACATTTTTCGGTAGTGCGCTCACATACAACCTCAGTACGATGTAAACTCAGACCATGACACCAGACAGACATGAGAGGGGGGAGGGGCGTTTGAGCCGCAGGCACACTGATACTACCATGGATACTACTGTGCGGTGAGCGCTTCTGCTATATTTATAACATGCAGGAATTAGACGGAGCCGCTCACAACCACTGCGATACCTGGCGGCTGTGATGTCACAGGGCTGTCCGGTAGGTTACCTGTGTGTGACCGACAGCTGTCATGTGGTTAAAGACATATTAAAGCGGGTCAAAGTGATGATGATGATGATGATGATGATGATGAACAGGTATGAGGAAGAGTACGTTTGATGATGAAGATGATCCTATTTTACTTTGCACCGGCAAATATACCAGTTTAAAACACGACAGAGTACACCACTTTGTACATCCATAATTGACAACTGTACTTAAGCTCCCACTATATGAATACATACTTCTGACAGGCACTGTAATAGTTGTGTAAAAGCAAAGAAGAGAGAAAAAAAAAAAAAAACACAGTCTCTATTTCAAATTGGACAAGAAAACAATTTAAAGTCTTTTCATCTCTAATCCACTTGTGTTTCTCCATTTATTAGCTTCAGGGTAACTGTAGACCCACATTTAAAAAGCTTCAGTCTCTGTCCATTTGTATCAGGGCCCTCTGGGGGCGAAAAATATATTCAATGTGACAACCAACCCCGCTCTCTCTTAACTCCAGAACTTCCTGGGTTGGCTCCAAAACCATCTAAAGGTTCGCTGAGACCATATAACACCTCCAGAGGAAGACATCCAGAAGGCATTTTCACCAGATGCCCGCCCACATGATGAGAGGGTTGTAACATAGATTGAGTGTGAAATCGAGATGATTCCAGCCAAAAATACCTTAACTCATCAACTTGAGCTTCAATCAGATTTTCTATAGTAGCCAATGATATGTAAAATGTTTTTTTTGTCTCTTACTTTACTTTATTGTGTTACTTTTTGCTGGTTGGTCATGGACGGATACACTTGCTTTACCAAAGGAGACTACAAGTAAAAATCATTAAAAGCATTTATTAAGAGTTCTTTAAAGTAGTTATTTTAGTTACACATAGTTTATATAAATCCATTCAAATTGCTTAACATTGCACAAATTGCCATATCGGTAACAACACTTTAACTTAACTATCTTTAAGTGCAAATTAAAGTGCAGGCATTCCAGTGAACTATAAATACAAATATAATATCTGGCCAACTGTATAGATTTGCACAAATAAACATATTGCCTGAAAGCACCATTTGAATGAAAAGAAAACTATTAAAAACCAACATCATCAGTGAAACTGGAGACGTTCTAAATATTTAATGTGTATTTATTTTTTTGAGCTTCACAAAATGAGCTCGGATATACAGTATACAGAGGGACACTAATTACACTTAAACGTTTTTTAAACAATTAGCTTAAAAAAAACAAACAAACAAAATCATGTTATACGACAATGGATGTTGCAGTTTATCCAGGATATCCCTGGAACAATGCCAGTCCATCACAGCGCCACGCGCGCACACACTTACTTTGAGTAGAGGCAGCATATCTCTGTTTTTCAGTGTTGTAAACAAGTTTTCACAGGTGACTATCGATGTTTCTAAGGTTAGAGGAAGGCAGTAGGCTGTTAAAACTGTCGGCATTGCCTGAATACAGAGTTAAATGTGCTGAGGACGTTGCTGATTGTCCATTTGTCATCTTTGTGGGGAACTGTGGTGTCACTTATCTTCCTCATCAGGAATTTACGCGCTACAATAAATTCAGTTTCAACCACGTCGTTTCCAGCCAATCTGACACTGGCTGTGCTCACGTTAGGTATGACAAAAGCATGTTAGTGTGAGCCATCCCAGAACCCATAAGGAATGCATTGTAATGACTGAAATTGGAAAAAAAATAGATTTAACATGGAAGTCTATGAGAGCAGTCTCGGCAATTTTCAATTTCACTGAGGTCGCCCAAAAGGGGCGACGTCATGGTGATTGGACAATGACATAGAGAACAGCTGAAACTGTCAATAACTGTCACAGCCCTGTAACATGGTGGAATAAAATGAAAATCACTCCTTTTTCCCCTTAGGTAGGGCATCGCCTTGATCGTTGACCCTTATGACGCAAATGTCCATGCTTAAACCACAGGATCATTTTATAGAGGATACAATAATCTAGTGTTTGCCGTATGTGGTTGGGAGAGGGGGAAATCGGGACAAAATCCTAATTATCTTATATTGTCATGAATATAGTGTAAGGAAAAAAAAAATGTTGGGAGGTAAACCCACTGACTAAAGTATTGGGTCAATTGCAAGACAAAAATAACTAAATATATTTAAAGGTTCTCAATTCATGCTTCAATAATTCTTGTTAAAATATTAAACTACTGCAGTTGACATTTGTTTTACATAGAAAACATGTCTATGTCCAACATTCTTACATCTGATTTCCTTTCAACCACAAACCAATTACACAAGTGAATCACTGTACTGCAAATCGTTCTGCATGAGCTTGCTGGTTCACATCAGTGACATTTAATATTAAAACAACGCTATGTGAACGCTGTTAAAATACGACGGTTGGCTCTCTCCAAGAAACAGTGCTTAGGTGGTTTGTAGAGCTATTTTGGGAACAAGTGAGAGAGAGGAATACTAAGTGAAAGAGGGAGAGAGAGAGTTGAGCGATGAAGTCAACCAAAGAAGTACATCTCCCCTGCCGCATGCCTGCCGTTCAACCCTCAGAGTCACAAGTGTCTTTGCCACCGAGGTTTCCTGGTTGCACAATTGTCTTGAGGGCGTGTGCTCTAATTTGGCATCAAAAACACAAATCGAAACAAGTGTTTACACAGATTTGGCTAGCGGTTGCTAACAAAACTGGGTTAGCATATCCTATTACAGCTGACAGCAGAGCATTGAGTTTTACATGCTATAAGCAATGCTCAGGTCAGGGCTGTAGCAAAGGATTGTCATTGTTACTTGATGAATGTATGTGTTTGGTACGTTTGCTAGAACCATCCTTATGTGCCAATAATAGGTCATGTTATCAGACAAAAATCTAGGATTTAATTCTATAGTAAATGCATACGTTGTATTTTATAGATGAACTTTTAAGGCAAACTGTAGTTTTGTCCAAATTAAGAGACCTGTCAAATGTAACAAAGATAAAAAAAAAAGCCATTTATTCCATTTCTGACGAATTATTGGCAGGCAAATTATTGAGCTTCAGCTGGCAATGAACAAAAGCCCAACTGAGAGACGAGCTCAGCTGGCAGACATTTAACTTGAGCTGGAGACTCCCATCATTTGTGTGTGTGTGTACGCGTGTGTGTGTGTGTGTGTGTGTGTGTGTGTGTGTGTGTGCGTGTGTGTGTGTGTGTGTGTGTGTGTGTGTGTGTGTGTGAGGGAAAGAGAGAGAGATAGAGAAAGTCTCCATGTTAGCAGTCACATCACATCACAGCTTGCCACAGCGTTGAAAGAGTAACCATGCAGTGCCATTTAGACCCGAAGAGGACAACATTATTATCTTAATCTCCTGACTCCCAGATAGAAAGGCACATATTTTTATTTTAATTGAACGTTTATGTAACGTGGAAAAAAGTGGGAAGTTTTGTATCATTTTGTTTGTGTCCATCTGTCTATCTTGGTGAACTTGAACTTAAAATGTATTAGCATGCAATGCATGGACCTTGGAGACACTAAAATGCATTGATAATGTAAACATCAAGCTACCCTGGAACTCCAGGGGTCAAAGCTATTTAACTGTGCAACCCATTTCCTCCATATATAAATAAATGAATTAGAGCCCGACTTCCCCATGGAATCTGTAAGCAAAACAGAGATCAAGAATGTTATAAAGCGATGGAAAAGCATGAAATGAGATGAAAATTAGAAAAACAAATTTAAAGGACTCGTAAATACAAGCATATTGAGAAACAGGGTCAAGTGGTTTGATAAAACAAAACCTGGCAGGTTTCTGGATCAGAAATCCTGATCTTGGTACCATGATTATTTATACTTCAAAGCAGGGGTGTCAGACACATTTTAGTTCAGGGGCCAAATATGGTCCAGTTTGAGCTTTACCAGGCCACAGATATTAAATGGGAAAAAGGAAATTCAACATTAATCTGCCCTGGTTTGCACTTCCATGTATAAATTATAAAATATGCAAGTATATCAGTCCCTGCAGAATATTCACTTAATATTCACTTATTTTGGGGAAATTTCATGGAATATTTTGAGGAAAATGTGCCAGATTTTGAAAAATCGAGAGTTCTTTCAACAATTTAAGAAAAAAATAAAAACTGAGCTCTGCAAATATAATCGATTTATTTTTTTTATTTTTATTTTTTTTGTTTTTGAAGTATCTGAGATATATAAACTGAATTAGTTGGTAATTTACAAAATGTTTTATGTTTTTTCTATTGTTTTTTACTTTCTCGAGCGGGCCGAATTTGATGCTCTAAATGGCCACATTTAGCCCGAGGGCCTTGAGTTTGACACATGTGCTTAAAAGGCTTGGGACAAATTTCTAGACATTAATAACAATACGATTAGGGATGTAACGATTCACTCAACTCCCGATACGATTCGATTCCTGATACTGGATTAACGATATGATTCTCTCACGATTTATTTTACAAAATGGGACTGTAGACAAATTTTTTTTTTTGGGAAAAAAACTAGAAAATGCTGGACTATTTTCCTTTTATTTTTCATTGTCAAAAGAATTCCTTGATAAACTATTCAAAACAATGCAATTTAACTAAAAATAAATATTGAATGAAATAAATAAAGGAATAATACAAATGAAAATGAAGCCTATTAATTTAAATTCTGGTTCTATAATAAACAACTGAAAATGTATTTTGTGCCTTAACAATTGGACTTAAAAAAAAAAAAAAACGTGATTGCACTAATTTACGTCATATTTGTTTGGACCAGCAAAGGGCGCTGGTGGTCGGTTGGCATGCAGATATCTTGCAGTGAAGAAGAGAAGCTACGCTAGCAGACAGAGCTAATAGAAAAACGTGACTTTTACAGATATTCAAGTAATATTACAGATATTCTTTCAGTGCTAAAGGGGTAATGAATCATTTATTAACATATTTAAGAGTAGAAGGCAGCCAGAAAGAAAGTATTAGCAGACTCCGCCCGCCGCCTACACCACCTCTGCTGGTTAAAAAAAGTACTGCGATTCAATTTTCAGAAAATCGATATCAACCGAGATACCTATGAATCGATTTTTAACTGCCTTACGATTAATCGATACATCCCTAAATACGATATGTCTTTTTTCGTAAATAGCAATAAATCTGGAGCAACCCAACATAACTGAGTCAAACTTCCAAAAGATCAGTCAATGACAAAAGCCAGATATACATTTTTGAAATTTTGCCATTAATAAGATATTGTGAATTTTCAATTTTTTAAACTGATCCAGAACCAGTATATTGATCAGGGTGCCCTCCACTTTTATGGAATCTTCAATGGTGTAAGGTCTATCTTTAGTTAAAATGCCATAGAAATCAGCTATATACTACTACTGATGTAATCCTACCAACAGACAAATAAACAATTACATAAATATATCCATGAACACAACTGAAAATACATTAAAAAAAATGAAATGCAACCAAACCAAAACACATGTTGAACACTGATTATTTCTGAGAAGTGTATAACACAAGGACAGAGGGGCTGTGAGCCCTGTGGTTATCATCTAAAGGGGCTATAATTACTGTAAGTGGTTGCACAAGAACCTGAATCCACACAGCTGTCTCACGTTTTTCTTTTTCTTTTTTTACACCACTGTCATCCTCTAGGAATGATTAACCCAGAAGAGCTTATTATAGAAGGAGAGGAGGAAGTAGATGGGAGAGGGAGGAGTAAGAAAAATAGAGGGAGAGCAGGACATCGAGGACATTGGTAAATCCCTCAGAGAGCGTTTTTCTTTACCTCTGAACATCAAACCGTGCTCTTCCCTGTTTAGCAATCTGTCTGCTAATTAATCACACGCACTAATCAGTCGAAGGCATCAAGAGTAGGTTTGTGTTTGAGGCGATGTGAATACTTGTGTGTGTATGTTCCTCAGCAATGATAGAAAAAACAAGTTGGAGTTTGCTGAATACTTTTCAGCCCACGACCCCCAAAATAAAGGCTCCAGAGACCCAGGACCCCACTGCACCTGAAGGTGGACATGAACATTGAGGAACAGTCATGCTTTTTGGGGCCCATCCATAAAGTCAGCAAATTGATGGTCCATCGTTCTATGAATCTGTGATAACCACATTTATTTATTTATCAGAATAATATCCACTGTTATCCAGGAAGTGTATTATTTGTGCCATAGTATATAGTCATCGTAAAGATGTCAATCCTTGTTTTATTCAGAAGTAAAAATGGGTTAAAAGTAACTAAAAATGGTGGAAAAGGTGGTGAAATGGGATTTTAAAAACCACAGACATTGATTAAAACTTGCATATTAGAGTAGCCAAAAATGGACAGAAAAAGTGATAAAGAAAGGTTGATTTAGTTGATTTAAACTGGCAAATAATGGACATGATAAATGCTGAATGTGGTTCAATTGGCAAAAATAAGCATGGACTATTAAAAGGAGCAAAAATATGGCATGAAAAAGTGTTTAAAATAAGCATGAAATATGGTGAAAAGAGGTTAAAAGTGACAATAATGGGTCAACATATGCAGCATTAAGTGGGAAAAGTGGTGGAAAGGGTTTATAAGTGTCAGAAATGTATTGAAAGTGGAAAAAATGTGCAGAAAAGGCATTGCATATTGATGCATTACAAGGAGCAAAAATATGGCAAGAAAAGGTGATGAATTGGTTAAAATATGGCAAGTTTGGTGTAGTTGCAGAAAAAGGGTAAACAAATAAAAACATTTTTTAAAAATTGGCTCAAATTGTTCAAAAAATATTCTTAATTTCCTGAAGGCACCTGGCCACCCCCTCCACCCCCTCCCAGTGTCTCGCAACCCCAGGGTTTAATGTAAAGGAGAACAAAGCCTTTCTTCATTTCATTCAGTTTTGATCGTATGGGACATTTGACTCATTATTAAAAAAACTATGTGAACTTGTTAGCCAGTGAAGTGTGAGTGGTGTATTTTCTGATTCCAGCTAAGTATATAATCATTTAGTTGATGATAACCAAAGTGATACTCATTATGATCTCCAGAATATCAGCATCGGCATGATTGGAGATAGATTGACTGCATTGCTACGAGGCAAGTAATCATGTCTGCAGCTATTCTGGCAAATTGTGACATGGTGGCAGTGGCAGCCGGTGGCAGGGCAGGGTTAGCGTCCGCCACTGAACACCAGCCAACACTGCTATCTCACATACAGCCATCAGCTCTAATCTCCTGCTAAGCGCTAACAATAGCGCTGATGTGCTTGCTCTTTAGGAGCTTTGCTTCCCCCCAAAGCAAAAGGGTTGTTTTTTTTCCTTTTAAAAAAAAATAAAAACTACAATTCTCTAGCTTCCATACGCCTTTAGCTTCCTATAACGGAGAGAACAAAGGATCTGAAGTCAGCCAGGGTATCGTTGCTTCCTTGAAATAGATCAGTGATCAGATGCAAAAAGGTTACCGGATTTCGTATCACATGCACTAAGAAGGGTGAAGGATTTGGTCTCTAAAAAGTTACTTTGCATGAAGGTGATTCATTTAAAGAGGAAATATTAGACTAGATGGTGAAGAAGAGGGGAAAAAAATCACAATTGTGTTCCTCTGAAAAGTAATGAGATAAGACAGTTTGGAAATCCATAAATAGACGGAACACAAAGAGACTCCCGGGTAAAGGCAGAAATAACCAAACTCCTTTCAGGATATATTGCAAGGCAGAAGTTAAAGTGTTCCAGACTGTTTATTAAAATAAATCATGTAGCCAAGTAATGTGCTTTTTAAATGATGCAATAATTCTCCTTAACATCCTCCATCACACACACAATAATACATAATACAATTTCATTAATGGTATTTAAGAACAATAATCAGGACTAAACTAAATGTAATTAAGTAGGTCCACTAAAGTAATGGCCTGTGCATTATTACTTGTATCCCCATTAAATCTTAATTACACTAAACATATTGCTAACAACAATACATAAGCCAATATAGATTTTATCATTGAAATAATTACTAAAAGGCAAAAACAATACTATTCTCAACTGTTAGAAACATTTATTTATTTATTTATTTTTTAGGTGAGCTGTTAACCCTCCTATTATCATTGGAGTCAATTTGACCCCATTCAGTGTTTATCATAAAAATAAAAAATAAAAATAAAATAGTTTATTTACTTATTATGATGATATTTTTTCAATGTGCTGAACACATTGCACGCATTGGTGTTCTTCAGGTGATCATTTTACCCCACGCTGTTTTAGCAGTGTAAAACTGTCTCAAATGTGCCAAAGTAGAACTGATATTCCCCGCGCTGTGAGGGGTGGGGTATTACTGCAAGGACATTGGTAGTTTATGCAAACTACGGGAGGAGCACAAATATAAACGCTTGCAAGGCAGCTCTTTATCCTAACCATTCCTCATTGTGTTATGTATGTATTGCAATCTGTACAGTCTGTTGATAATTTGAGAATATTTGGATTAAAATGATTCAAGAAAATTTCATTCTAATTTAAAAGTCTTGCCTGATGGTGGCATTTTTTTTTTTTTTTATCAAGGGGTTATTTGTGTAGTCAACAAATAAACAAAGTGTTTTCTAAATATCATTTTCTGGAGGCTAATAGCCCTGGGGTCAGGTTGATATATATATTTGAGGATAGAAGGAGGGTAAAGATTAGTCAACCCACCATGAGCTGAAATTGTGGGTCCGTAGTTGAATAAAGGATATCAACTAAACAGTTACAGAAGCATCCATGTATCTGTGCAATTTTAACCTTTTTCCCTCCAACATATCTTTACAGGATTTTCATGTAAAAATATCTATGTAAGGAAGCTGCAGCATGTAGGTCACGACCCATTTTAAACACATTTATCACACTTACTCATTCAACTTTACGTATTTTCACAGAAAATGATTGGTATTTTAAATATTTACCGATGGTCAACCCTGCACATTACTGCTCGTCTTCACACTTCAAGGTAACAACAGTGTGGGATGTACCATTTAAAATCATGTCAGATATAGGATATGATTATTCTCTTCATTTAAAACACACTGCATTTCCTGTCGGATAAGTCAGCAGAAGACAGCTGGAGTTGAAAGAGTCTTTAATTCCTGAAACAGCCTCTGGGCATTGGGCTTTTAACGTTACAAATTGCGTTGGAATCAGGTGCAGTGAAAAGGCAAAAGCTCCCAATGGTACGTCATGGTGTAATCCTCAGATTTCACACACTCCAAAGCTTTCTGTATGTGTGTATGGGTAGATTGTATTTCACAAACATATAGCAAAACAAAACACAAATAGGTTTTTTGTGGCATCATAGCGATGTTTAATATTTATTGAGCTTTATGAAGCAAAAGACACAAGAATAATGAGACTGTGATGTCCCATTTGTAACAGTTTTTCATCTTAATGGTATTTTTCATGGAGGGTTATGGGTTTTACGGACGTGGATTTGTGTTTTTATTATTCAATTAAAAAAATATATTTTTTCAGTCAAAAAAATGAATAAATCATCTCAATCAAAACAAACAAAACCTTTTTTACTCAAGAAAAAAGTGTTCAAATGCAATTATTTGGGTCTTAAATATTAACTTTTGCATTTGAACATGTTTTCTCTTTGAAAATGAGTTTTTTTATTGAAATAAAAAGAACTTGATTTTTGTGATTGAAAGTATTTTTTGATTGAATAATAAAAGACATAAATCCACCTCCATAGGATTGGCGCTTTACGTTCTTATTTTATCTTTAATTTTAAAAATCTTGAATAAAAACTCTGATATATAACAAATTACACTTTCTAACACTGAAACAGGCTAACAAACATTTATAAGAATGTATTAATTTGCCGTTCACGGTTCACGAACAGGTCTACAAAACCCAAAGCAACTATATAACTGAAAACCACCATCAACGTTGCCCCATAAAACACATTCGCCTTCACAAGTGCTTCTCCAAAGATTGCATAAGCTAATTAGCTTAATAGCAGCTTGGCTAACGCCGGGACCAAAGTGAACAACGTACATTAAAATTTATGTTCAGCAAAACGACATGTGTAGCATCAGTAATTCATCGCTTTGTCAATATTTTAATCCAGAAATATCCATATGTATAACAACTAAATGAGGCAAAAGAGTTAAAAGATAAGCTAACCTTTTTGTTCCAGGAGTTGATAATATCATATGATAAATATTGGTGAACACTATTTTATAGGAGCTGAACTCTATTCCATGAAGAGTTAAAAACCCTACTTTCCTTTTTTAGCACTGCGGCATTGTTTCATCAATTAATTTGGATTAGGGTCCACATCAATGTGGCTGTAATCACAATGCAGCTGATCCTTTGATGTTTGAAACAAATGAGGAGGAAAAAAAAAGGGCTTTCAGAGATTTGTGCTACTATTTTACTACAGAGATATTATATCTCTGCTAATTCTGTAAGTCTGTTTGCCTCACTCTGATTAAATCCTCCATTGTTACATTAAATGAGGAGATAGAAATTTCTAGCATTTGCAGAGATGGGGGAAAAAGGCTTATTCATAATTTCCTCTGTTTGCCCAGCCATCCATTGAAGACCATTTGCATATTTGACATTTAAGGATGTGCTTACAACTGTTCCAGTAAAATTTTTATGACTTGTACAGCTCATTTACAGATTGATAGCTGCCATTCTAAACTACCAATAATGAACGCTTCATTACTCCCCAAAAGTTTCCATTCTGGATCTGACTTAGACTTCACAAATATTCTTTCATCCTTCATTTCAATGTAAATTGTCTTTAAAAGGCAGATTCCATACACGCCTTCTGATTTTATGCACCTTTTCTTTTGCCTTTAGGGAAAAAAATACACATCATTCAACAACGAGAAATGTAATGAACAAATGACGTTTCTTAATATGCTTATTAAAAAGAGCAAAACACGTTAAAGGTTGTATGCTGAATTATTTGATACACATAATTGGATTGCAGTGAAACAGCAGATCTTACGTTTAATGCTTTGATTTGAAGGCAAAAACAATACTATTCTCGACTGTTAGAAACATTTATTTATTTTTATTTTTAGGTGAGCTGTTAACCCTCCTATTATCCTTGGAGTCAATTTGACCCCATTCAATGTTTATCATAAAAATAAAAAATAGTTTATTTACTTATCATGATGATATTTTTTCAATGTGCTGAACATATTGCACACATTGGTGTTCTTCAGGTGATCATTTTACCCCAAGCTGTTTTAGCAGTGTAAAACTTGTCTGACCAACTACTCAAACGTGCCAAAGTAGAACTGATATTTCCCGCGCTGTGAGGGGTGGGGTATTACTGCAAGGACATTGGTTTATGCAAACTAAGGGAGGAGCACAATTATAAACGCTTGCAAGGCAGCTCTTTATCCTAACCATTCCTCATTGTGTTATGTATGTATTGCAATCTGCACAGTCTCTCTTTCTCTCTGGAAAATGTCCTCTAGGAAAAGGTTTACTGTCAATGAGGTTTTGGAACAGCTCTTTCACAGTGAAAGTGACATAGAGAATGTAATGAACAAATCACGTTTCTAAATATGCTTATTAAAAAGAGCAAAACACGCTAAAGGTTGTATGCTGAATTATTTGATACACATAATTGGATTGCAGCGAAACAGCGTATCTTACATTTAATGCTTTGATTTTCAGTTTTCTTCATCACTTTACATTTTTCTGTTTCGTTTCCGTTTTATCATCTTTCCCTGTTTAGATGACTTTACTGGCTAATACACTTCCTGAAAACATACCAAACATGCTCAATAGACACGGTTGATAAGAGTCAACTCCTGTTATTAATTTTCCATTTCATATGCTTCAGATGATTTAAGAAACCATTACGCTAAAATCGGGTAAGATTTTGCAGCTTAAATTGTCCGTTACCCACAATGCAAGACCCCCAGCTCCTCGTTTTAAGAGAATTGTACGATAGAAATGAAGGGTGTAAGAAAAAATAGATTTAGTGATATATCACAATATTTCACCCCACGATTATCATATTGATCCTAAAAATGTCAAAATCTATTTTTTTAATCATGTTTTTCAACAAAAAAAAAAAAAAACATTTAATTGCACCACATCAGACCTTGTTAAACTACCTCACTCAATGCATTTTAGCTTGGAAATTAATTTATTATTAATAATTTATTTTCATAAAACATGCTGAGAACTTCTATAGATGTACAGTATATGGTTACTTTTAGGATTTTAAGAACTGAACAGAAATAGAATCTGTTGTAGAATCAAAAGTCAAACTTTTAAATCTAATTTGACAGTTTGATAAACATACCACTTGTTTATGATATCGGTATTTGAATTACTGTTAGTTACCATTTGTTCTCGCAAGTTTAAAACATGAAATAAATTGTGTTTCATACCATTTTGTAAAGGTGAAATTTGTAATTATTGATATTGTGATATATCGCAATGTATATCACACTGTTTAGTTTCAAGATGTATCGTATTGTGACATTGTATCATATCGTATCATCAGATTCATGGTAATGAACACCACTAATAGGAATGTGTGATATGGTCCCAAGACATTCGTTTCCACCAACCGGCAAATCACCTTCACGTTTTGCATGAAATGCTGTGTGATTGGAGTTGTAATGCTTCTGTCACCAGGTCTAAACTCACACCGTGACTTATGCTATTTTGGAAAGCCCTGATGGGCAGGATGACACATCACTAGACATTCACAGCTGTTTAAGTTTGCAGAGGTTGTTGAAGCCTCAGGCCAAAATGGCAGGATTCTCCCACTGATGCTAGTCTGTTGCAATGCAATACAGCAGTTCATGACTTACATCAATTGCCTACAAGGTCTCACATCAATATGTCCTTTAAAAGACCTTGTCCTGTTTTATCAGTCAGCCAGTCATGTTAATTGTGATCTGGATCATTCTGCATTGAACATATTTTGTATCTGCTCTCATTTCCACTGAAGCAGTTTCACCTTTTTTTTCCGCCAAAAGGGACATCTAACATTCATATGACCTCTTCCACTATTCAAGCATCACATAAAGATATGGCAGAATTCAATCTTAGAGAAATGGAAAAACTGCAATATGATGGATGGGACTTGAATCCATGTACTTTGGTTGTTCTGTTTAAAAACCAAATTTAAAATAATAATAATAATAAAACTTGGATTTATATATATTAAAAAAAAAACAAAAAAAAAAAAAAACAGGGTGATTATTTAGTTTGGTTGACTTAAAACCAAAACAGAAATACAGAAACTATAAAAAAAAAAAAAAAAACCGATAAGCAGTGTTTTTCCCAATTTAAAATTAAGATATTAAAAGCTAAATCTTGTTCTGTTTGTCAGATATTTGGATATTTATGGGAAAACACACATTCTGTCCAAGCAAACAGGACCAGAACTGAAGCCCACTGTGCCTGGTTTCCCTCCACAGGTCCTGGACCTTTTCTCCTCACACAATAGAACTGTTTAGGATTAATCTCAGCAGTTTTCAAGTTCTGCTCCTATTTTCATGCAGTCTGTAGATGTTTCAGCGTAACAAGCTGCTCACAGTTTTGTTTTGTGGTATTACGGTCCAAATAGTGTCCATATACACTGGAAGGCTGGTGTAAGGAACAATAGATTTTAGAACCTCTATGATTTGACACTTTTGCAAAAAGAATTACAGCTTTTTTAAGGAGAGTGAAACGGCAGCCCTCAACAAAGATGGAAGTTGATCACAAGAAACAAGGAGCACCACTAGATTCATTACATTCCCAATGGTGTGTACTTTTTGTAACGTCCTTTTTTTAAATTTATTTATTTATGTATTAATAATGTATCAATTCAGCAGTTCATCAGTAACGTCCTTTTTTTAAATTTATTTATTTATGTATTAATAATGTATCAATTCAGCAGTTCATCAGTAATGTGACTTATGGGTTGCTCCTTTCTTTGTCCGGGAGTAAAAGTCACCCCCGTTTGTGGGTCCCCTCTGTGTGGTGAGCTTAAAATATGAAGCTATTGTCCTAGTTTCCATGTAAATATCCAGATATCACACAAACAGAAAAATACTTGTCTGCTTGTCTGGTCTTTGATTTTTCTGTATTTCTGTTTAGGTTTTAAGTCAGAAAAAAACAAATGATCACACTGTGTATTTGATATTTTGAATTGGTTTTCAAACAGAATAGCCAAAGAACAAAGGGTACACGGACTGACTTTATGGGTCCCTATGTAGAATTAAAATAAAACCTGACATGAGTATCAGTTTTTACGGTCAAGTATTTGTTATTCAAATGCTGATTACATATTTCAGTGTCAGAAGGAGCCTTGCATGGCTGGGACTAGAAGAGCTCCACCTGTTTGATCAGACACAGAGGACTTTCCATCAAAACAAAACACGGTCCAAATGCTCTTGTGCACAAATACAACAACACTTCAATCTGGTTTGTTTTACAATTCATTATCAACCACCTGGTTGCAAAGGGTGTTTTTCTCCATTTGTTTGTCAAACATGATGCCGCTACAAAGAGAAGCCCTTCCACTTGTTTGTGGAGCTGATGCAGATTTTAAATCAGCGCTCCTCTTTTCATATATTTGGCACTGGGAAGGGGGCGAAACCTAAATAGTAAGAAGGAAAGCGCGGTGAGTGCTTCACAGAGATCACAAAGGAGTAAAGTGAAGAAGGTCTGTACACAGTAATCAACCTTTGTTCTCGACACCCACGCTTGCATCCACATCAACTTACAAACTCATTCATGCACATACACACACACACACACACACACACACACACACACTCATCAACCTCTGCACTATGGAGGCCCTCAGAGGAAAAGCAATCCTCACACCTCATGAATATTACAAAGAAGCCAGATCTGGGTCATTAATATGACACAGTCGTTACACTGGAGCCCAATTAGCAGTCAACATAGAGCCTGGAATGTTCCCCAGTTACTAGACATAATCACTATATCAATGCAACAAACTCTAACGCACGAAAGGATTATCCAAGCATACAAGGAATATCAAGGACTTGTGGAAAGCTCGACATCATGTGGAGGTCATAACTATCAGATATTATTTCTAAGTATGCTGCATGAGCTTTATGAAATGAATGAATGGATCCGTCGCAGAAAAGAGATACAAACTTATGAGGAGTTAAAAACATGTTTCAAAGCATCTCCTCTAATCTGTGTGGTGTTCACAGTCCACAATAGTTGGATCATCTACCGCAGCTCAATAAGCATTGATGCATTCAATAGACACTTTTCCTGTTTGAAGTATTTCCTACTTTCATGATTTAACTTTCCGTAAATTTAAATATGTTCATGATTGTGAGTTGGTGGTTGTTGTTCATAGTTTCATTTGAGGTTAGTATTTGTTATCTTGGCATTTAGTGAAGTCGTGGTAGAGTTTTATGTGTTTTTTTTTTTATCTTTCAGACTATGTACAGACTGCAGGCAAATGAGTGCCAAATCTGATTATGTTGGCCACATGCGACCTGTATCAATTCTATTTGATTCAGTTTGAACAGCACAAATCTGATATTTTCATATATGGTCCTAACTCCGATACGTATCTGATATTTTGCTAGGCAACTGGACTGCCAGGTTGCATTTATCCACCCTTTACATCATTGAAATGTGATAAACGTCACAAATCTGCATCCCAGGAGGACTGCCGGGGGTCAAATCAGCCATGGGGGAGGACGAAGTGGAAAGTGGACAGAGGAAGGAGATGCTTCCATATTTACTTCTGTAAACACAGTCCGTTCCTGGGTGGCCACGTATTACCTCAGGACCAGTTTTGTGTATGCATGTCTCTTCAGCGACACATTCAGTTCCGACTTTGACCTGATAGAAGTCAAATTTAATGTGTAATATGAACGAGCACATAAAACAGTGATTTTTCTAATAAAAACTGAACTTGGCAGTAAGACCTGCTGTATAAACGTAGTATCTGATTTGAATCCCAAAGGTGCTCCTTTTTCTGTTGGGTTTTAATTTATTTTTCCTGTCAGTTCTGGTTTAGAAAAGTAGCTAATGATTGGTCACGTGTTCTGTTAATTGTTAGCTCACTCTTGTCTTTGTTGGTAATGGTTTCCATTCTTTGTATTCACTCCCTGGCTCTGTTTGAAATATTATACTAACGTACTACTCATAATACGTTTGATGTCAAAATTAGTATGTAGTGCGTTCACATTTGATAGTTAAGTAGATAAGATTGAGTACGTGAGAAATACCCAGATGTGTACTCTATGGATAATTGTTTTTAGTATGCATCAACCATATAGTAGATAGTATATACTCATTGGTGCAGTGACTCCCAACTTTTTTTGGATCGTGACTCCATTTTGTATCAAGAATTCCAGGTGACCCGAACAACATTTTTCTTCTAGAATTAGTGCCAGCTCAGATATTTTAATACTGCATAATAATAATAATAATAATAATAATAATAATAATAATAATAATAATATTTGACAAAGTGAAAGTATACAATACAGTTGTTTAAGATTGTGTGTTGTTTTATTTTGTAAAATAATACAATTTTAAAAGTAAAAATACATACCAGTACATTTTCAATCAATAATTTTCTTTTTTTTTTTTTTTTTTAATCAATTGCTAGACATTACATTTAAACTCCAAGAGACCCCACATGGGGTACCGACCCCAAGGTTTAAAAAACACTGGTGTTGTGTATAGTACATCAGTAAGCGATTTTGAATACAGCCCCTGTCTTGTCATTATGTTGATGTATTAGACTGAGTCATCCTTCTCTTATACCTCCTGTTCCCACACAGCTAATTACCTTCCCCACTACTTAAGGATGGTTTGAGCACTCGGTGAGTCTCGGTTCATTGTCCAGCTGATCCTTGCCATGTGTTTTCTTCCTGTTTGTGTTTGGAGTTTCATTAAAATATGGAGCGCTACTCCTACCAGCTGCCTCTGAAACTGTGGGTACACACACACACACATACACACACACACCCTGACAAACATGACACATCAAGAACACACCACCCTAACACCAGCAGCTCTACTACAGTATGGTGGAAGAAAACCAGTGATCACATAAAACACAGACAAAAAAAAACAAAAAAAAAAACAATCTCACATATACACCCACACGCAGAGGTTAAATTCCCACTATTACAGTTCTGTATACATTCTAGAAAACACCACCATTTCTCATTAAATCCTGGCTTTTTTCAGCTTAACCCTTATTCCAGCAGCACAGCCGTCAAGTCTTTTAAGTGTGATTCTTAGACTCTCTTTATGCTGCAGCCCAACACTGTACAGAGGTTCTTTAAGGGGAACAAAATACACCAAAAATATTAAAGGTAGGAAGCAGCATCTGGGGTTTACACACAATACTACATTTATAAACAAAAGGTCACTGAAATAAACACGCTACTTTGTATTGGATTATCATTTAGGGTGGAAAAACAAAATCAAACAAAAACAAATAAAAAAGGTTCCAGGCTTAGATGTAAAATTGATATCAATAGCCTGATGAAGGGAAATCATTAACATGGAAACTATTAAAATGTTCCTCTACTACGATGGTGCTGATCAGTGGTGTTAAACTCATTTCAGTTTGGGGGCCAAATACAGATTAATTTGATCCCAAGTGCGACGCAGATTTTAGGTTTTGCAACATTAATGTGCACAAGTTTGCACTCCCACATAAAAAATACATGTAAAGTATGTAAGAAACCAACAACATCCAAGCAATAAATAACTTTACTTCAAATTTCCTTGATTGTGTGGCATATTTTTATTTGAGAAAAATCGCAGGGTTTTACAAAAAAATTGGAGTTTTCAACAATTTGAGATTAAAAATGAATGCCATCATGTAATATAAGCATGGGGACTTTCTGGCCATGTAAATACGTTAACTGATAAAAAACAAAGTATGTTGAGGCTTTGAATAATGTGTCTATTCCCATTGACGAACTGGCTCATACAAAAACGTGAAAAATGCACACAAACGCAAACAATAGTGCCATATTTCTTTGATCTAGCACTCTCATTCAAAAACATAACACGCATTCATAAATTGCCTTGTTACAACATGCACAGAAGTGATGTGATGTGACGGGATTGTTTGCCTTTTCATAACTAGGTGTTGGTCCTGTCTTGAATGTCAAATTAACGTTTAAATTCTGTCTTCACCTCGCCTTTATTCAGATTGCTTTGTAGCATTTGTTGCTTTATTTCCTCACACTATACAGCTGAGGAGAAAACGGACAGCTGTTGTCATAAGGCCTTGACCTGAGCAGTGAAACCGTCTGATATCTCAGCAGACCATTGAGGCACAAGTTCAATTAAATCAAGTGTAAGTCAACCCTTGTCAGACCAGAGGCATACTTAAAGTGTCTGTGCAGTTAACATTCTGATTTAGCCCTTTAGAGCATCCAGAAGAAAGTAAAAAGGAAAAGATAAAAAAAAATGTATCATTGTGTAAATTAACTTGAGGGTCTCAGAGTTTTACCATGCTTATATCACGACTGCTTTTTTTTTTTAGATTTTATTTTATCTATTTGTATTTATTATTTTTTTTTAACTTGTAATTTGTTCACAAAAAAATAAATAAAAATAAAATAAAATAAAATAAAATATTGCACTGCATATAGCATGAACCTTTTTATGACATATGCAGACTAAATGGATAAATAAAATTAAGAATTGCACAAAAATTGGTCTCCAAATCAAGGGAATTAGAAGTGAATATCCTACAGGGACTCAAATCCATCATATACTGAATGGAGATATAATTTACACGTGGAACTGCAAACTTTAGAGCACAATAATGCTGAAATATCTTTTTTTCTAAAATATGTGGCCCACTAGATAATAAACTACTTGGTGTTTGGCCCCTGAGTGAGAGTGAGTTTGACACCCCTGTTCTACAGTGAATGGTCAATGCAAAGGACCTCATAAATCTTTTTTTTTTTTTTTTTTTTTAAATGGGCCTGCTGACCATTGAGGTGCTTTTTGGCGATGGAGGCAAGAAAGGCATATTATTATTTGGTGGTCACAGTGGTGGTCACTAATAAATCAAACTGTATCACAGCTGTAAAAAGTGTGAGTTGCACAGAGCAGAAATGTGGCAGGGGTAGGGCTGGGTGTTATGGACCAAAATGTATCAAAACATCTTGATATATTTCCTCAAAATAGCAATATACGATATGAATCTCAATAACTGTAACTCAATAAGGTCTTATCAGAAATACAGCTGCACAATATGTGCCTCTTTTGCCTTTTTTCTCCTATAAGGAACAGAATGTATGATTGAGTTCTGTAGTGTGGCTTGTTTAGGGGAAGTTATGGTTTGGGACGCACTCAAAAATCAATCTTACTCTCCTTTTAATTCTGTTTTGAGAAGTAGCAAAAGAGAAAATAAGCTATAAAATAAAAAATATATCAATATGTCGCCAAAACAAAAATCTCAATATACTGTATCTTGACTCATGATATACAGTAATACCCAGGCCAAGGCAGGGGTAAAGAAAAAGTAGTTTGGTCTGAAGCCAGATATAATTCTGATATGTGAGGACAATAAATGTATGAGACAAATCTGGCTTTAGTTCACCAGCTTACCACCGGTGCAGTCATTTCCCCACGTCTCCAAAACACTTGTGCTCAAGGGTCAAAGTCAACGTACCGTACGTTTATTTTATTAAATCACAAACCTTGCGTGGAAACCGTTGTGCACATTCATGTCACGTTTTATAGACAAGGCACCAGAACCATCTTGGCGGGGCAGTGATGCCCAGAAGGATGAATGACACATTAAGGTCAGAACTAACAGGGTGAGCAGCTACAGAGAGAATAACTGAAGACTCTGACACCAACAGCACCGCACTGACACACACACATTATATCCACATCCATGCATATGCATTGGTGGGAAAACAATGGCCAATCATGCCTCTGCGATTCGTATGATCTTTCCATCTTGATGTGAGTCTATAATGGGAAGTTCATTACACTGGGATTCAGCACACTGGTATAAATTTAAAAGTGCTAGACTCAGTGGCTTTGATCTCTGGGGATATATACAGATCAAAGAGACATTGTTTGTGTAGCTCAACGGTCTTAACAAGATGACAGCCAGTCGAGGTGTCGCCATGCTGTGTGTTGTGTTGTAAGGTTTTGACTGATGACTAGACACCTGCTGTGAAGCCACGTTGAGCTTCTGTATGACTGCCAACTCAATCACCCTTATGAGATAAAAAGCAGATCTGAGAGACAGATAGAACAGCTTGTTGTATGTGCATGTCCAAGCACTAGTATTTATAGTATTTAGTAACCTTGAAGAATGCAGAAGGAACGGGCACAAGATCGCATGCCAAGATTTACATCAAACTTAAATCATGAATATATCAACTTAAGAATAATCAAAGTCATTGATCTCTGAACATTAATTAAATTTACTCTGTAGGAGACCATGTCCTCCTCCCTTCTCTCTCTCACAACCCATGAACCAAAGGGATGACAGGAATTTATTACCTAACTGTTTGTTTTTCCTCCCTGATTTTTCAAGAAATGAGGCAGAAACCCCCTTCCCTCAGGCTTTTGCTCCAAGAATTAACAAAAAAACATTCTAAAAGTGGACAGATATTTTTGATACAATTTAAAAATGTATTTTTTCTACACTGTCATTAACTCTTTTATTGACGGTAAACCAGGATATCCTTAGAATAAGGTCACATACGGTAAAGTTAGTTTAAAGTGTTCTAAAATGAATATATCCCATTAACATTGCAGGCAATATATCGTGCCCAGTGTCAAACTGACCAGAAAATTATGATCTCTGCTCTCATCTTACTTTGAAGGTTATAATATAACTGTTATGAGTTATTTTCAAATTTCTTTTCCAAAGAATTTTTCATCCTCTCATGAACACACCCATGAATACACCCATGCACAACCCCGCAAATCGCCCAAAACAATCTGATTGGCTGCCGCATAAACGTCAACCAATGTTAATCGCTAAAGCCCAGATACAGTGTGTCATCACCATTATAAGACCAGGCGCAAAATTCAAATCTTTGGATTTTGTCGGCGCAGGACGCTGAGTAACCCCATCGCGATGTACTTTTTGGTTTCTTTGTAAGATCACAGTGTTTTATTTTTTCAAATTTTAACTAAGGTTGTGCGCTCCAGAGAAGAAAACCTCTGGTTCCCACTGCTGGGAGCTGAGACACTGAAAACCATCACAAGAAAGCAAAGCAGTAAGCTGTAAGAAGTCCACTCAAAGTCAGTTTTCAACCAGTGGTGAAGATCACAAGCCAGAACCAGTTGAAACCTGTTGATTCTGAACAAGCCGTGAAACCAGACATGAAACCCGCTGAAAGGATGACCAAGCCAAGAACCGGACATGTCGGACACATTCTGTGGTCCAGAATTGCACCTGCAGCTTTAGACACTCTCTCATCAACCAGTCCGTCACAGAGACGGACCACAGACTCCTTCACCAGAACTCGAGGTACTCTCTGGATCTCAAATTCCAATTGGACCTAATTGGTACTTACAGTCACATAGCTCTCATCTCCATATTGATCTCTCACAGTTCTCTCTCACACACATACACACAGGTACGCGCTGCTCTGTTGAGTTTCTTTCTTTCTTACTTTCTTCTACAAAGCTTTTTACTTTTTAATTGCATATACTTGATCATTTATCCTTAGCTTAGTGAGCTAGCACTCTTTTAGTTACTGTGTAAAAAGGTTTGACTTGTTTGATTAATAAATGTATACACTTTTACTATTTGTTTGTGGTTTATGCAATAATGCAATATAATATGGTTTGTTATTGGAGAGTAGACAGTTTCACAAAAATTCCCGCCCTGAATGACACGGTACTAATAACTATTAATAACTAGTGACCTAAGACACTTTAAACTCTATCTTAGTTGGCACCTCTTTTAAATTCATGTAATATTAATCATCCCAAATATTCATATTATCATTCTTATCCCTCCCTGTCTACACTTAAAACTCCTTTAATTGATGTGTTTTATGTTTTGTATATACTCACAATATTTAAGTTTGACTATCTAAACTGTGTCATACAGAACAAAAACACACAGAGGGGCAGATTCATTAATAAACTGTATAAATTTAGCACGGCCCACAAACAGGTGGTAACTGTCAAAGCTTTTTGCACAGTAATAGCAGCAGTGACATTTGTGAGGAGACAGGGGAGAGGAAAGACGACTGAGGGATGGCATTTTCAGACCTCGAGTATATTTGGGATTAATTTATTCACAAATTTCAGAACATGTTAAACCTTTCCCGTTTTGTCACCCCACCGTGGCAGGGGGGTCACAGCGGAGATCAGCACTCTCCATGGCCGGAGGCTGCGTCTCCTCCGGGGATCACTCCCGTACGCTTGTTAAAGATGGTACCATGTAGGAAGAACAGGTTGTTTTGTTCTTGTAGAGCTGCACTTTATTATCTGGCTGCACTATAAACATAACCTCGCTACCTGTCACGGTCGCCGTGTCGAACTCTCACACATAACGCAAGCGCATCAGCAGCATGTATGCACCCACAATTCCCTACTACGGGATGAGTAAATAATCTATCTATCTATCTATCTATCTATCTATCTATCTATCTATCTATCTATCTATCTATCTATCTATCTATCTATCTATCTATCTATCTATGTTTTTCTGTAATTCATCCATTTTTTTTTTATTAGCTTCATCTACTAATGCCACCAATTCTGCATCAATATATATTTTTTCACACTCAGCTCTCCTTCACGCTCCATGTTCAACATAACACGGTCACCAGCACTTTTGCATGTGCACTAATCAATGCAGAAAAATCTGAATGAAATACACAATCCATATCAAATGGGGATGAAACTTGGGGAGGTAATTGAGGAACCAACCCGACATAACTGAAAAAAAAAAAATCATAAAGATTGGTCAATTATGAGGTTTATTCTTTATTCAAATTTTGTCAAAATCCGTTAAGTAGTTCTGACGTAATCCTGCTAAAAGTCAAACAAACAAAAAAAAATGTTTTGTAAGGGGGCCAGAATAATAAGTACATACAGTATTACATTTATCAATCATCTTTGAAAACATTACACATCTAAAGACAAACACATTTATACACTTTGGAATGGAATCCAGGAAAAGGTTCTAGCAGCACCTGAAGACACAAACGATGTCTTTTCAAAATTATCAAATTATACATTTCAAGAGTTTACCATCAGTGAAAACCGTCTATTAAAAACCTCTGTTTTAGCCAGAAGCTACAAGTCTTCACGATATGCAGCAGCCATAGCTGCGTCAATCCCCCTCTAGTACAGATGTCTACAGTAGCAAACGTTCAACTGACGGAAACCAGGCTGAGAAGATAATGGCTGCGAGCAAGTTCTAACTACTTTCTTTATCTTCGATTTATTGTCGTTCACCTTTATTGAGAAGAGTTCTTAAATAACTACACCTCCACGAGGCATAAAGGAGTAAAAGATAGCCTGTCACCTTTCCCCACCTCATTTAACCTTTTAATTCAGCAGAAAGGATTAATGTGGTGGACAGGGCCAATATCTCCTTAAACAGACACTGCCCACTTGCCCTGAGGCCACAAAGAATGACTCCTCTGTGTTCCATATGTATGCAATAGAGCGCATGTGTCAAACTTGAAGCCTGGGGGCCAAATCCAGCCCTTTAAAGCTCCCAATTCGGCCTGCAGGAGAAAGTAAAAATGACAGCAAAAGCATGGTGTAGATCAAGGATTCTCAACTGGTGGGTCGGGAACCAAAAGTGGGTCGCGGGCCTGTACTGGGTGGGTCATGGACAGCTGGTCAAAAATGTCTCTCATGTTGGACTTGTCTTTTATTTTCGAAATAAACTTTTTTATTGTGACAGGCTTGCTGTGAAATCCATGTTGCACAGGAACACATAAGAATTTTTGTTTAAAAAAATATTATATACTGTGTGTTTTTTCAACAGCTATTTTTGAAAAATGAAATTTGGTTGGTGGAATTCAAAAAAAAAAAAAAAAAAAAAAGTGGGTTATGATTTAATGACCGTGGCAAAATGTGGGTCCCAGGGTGAGATCATTTGAGAACCCCTGGTGTAGATCACCAACTGATTCAGATGTATAAAGCTCAGTACTTCCAAATACACAAATGTAATGAAACTGTACAATTGCTTTTACAGGGCTTAGTTTTCCCATGGCTATATCACACGATGGAATTCAGTTTTCATCTCAAATTATTCTAAGTATTCTAAATTTTTCCAAAATAATACTTTCCTCAAATTATTTCCCAAAGGTTCTCAAAATTAAATAAAAATTGGTCACAAAACATGGACATCTAAGATCCTCTATGGACTGGAATCTGTCACTTATTGCTCTATTATTGTCAATACTTTACGTACTTTAAATACTATAAGTGTTAGTGCAAACTAGGGCAAAAATAATGATTAAATTGCTTGTTTTACAGCCTATAATCTGTGGCCCACTTGAGATTAAACTGGTCCGTATTGGGCTCCAGAACTAAAATGATTTTGACACCCTTGCAATAGAGTATTTAAAAAAGAGCTGGTTTCTATTAACAGTTAATAGTTCTTCACATGATGCCAATTCCTTTTTAGGAGCTTCAGACATAACACAGACGTCAGACAAAAGAAGACCAAAATAAGAGTTGGAAGAGACAATTGCTGAGTCAAAGGGGACACTATCTTTATAACTGGCAAGGTGGGGAATGCAAAGAAAGCACTGAGGGATGATTCATCATGAATTCAGGTCAGTACTATGATTTGGATTTAAAAAAGGATGCAGAAATTCAGAGACTTGGCTTAATAAAGTCCTTTCTAGGCCTGCACTGTAACAACAGGCTGCAATATTTCAGGAATACAAAAGCAATCGACAGTGCGGCTTCGTCCATTGCACTTGTCGTTGTTTTCTTTAATCCACTCCTGTTCCCATGATAAGAATCGTACTAGAAAGAAAATAGGTGCAGCATTCCCTGGCCTCTAGAATGATAGAACGGCATTTTTATGATGTCTCCCAGATTATTTGCTGAGATGGATGGGCTGAGCTGGAGCACCGATTGATTAATCCATCGACTGGCGGAATGTGCTGCAGCCGTCCTCCTGCTCAGCTGTTCTTTCCTTGGACGGAACATTCACAGAGACAAGCTGTGGAGGGTGACTAACGAGCAGGGTTACTGCAGATACCAGCCGTGTTTGTCCGTGTCTGTACACTGTGGTCAAGTTGCTCTTTTTTAACGGCTTGATGGGACAGATTATAGATAACAGACACAAAAAAAGAAGAAAACCACGTGTCTGATCTTACGATAACCATTGAAGCACAGCATATTGCACCAAGACAGACTCAATTCATGTCTGGTAATGAAACATGCACATTTTTAGTGATTTTAGAATGATGAACTAAGTAATTACCATATATAATTTGGCACAACACATCTGCCGATGATGCAAAATTGCATCAGCGTGTCAGCAACTATCAGGTTAGCGATAACAGAAGCATCTTTTGGATGTCAAATCCTCTAAGGTGGAATCCTCATCCTGACTGCCAGTGAAGGTATGCATGATTGGTCAACATGTGATGTGGCTGTGCATTGAAATTAAATAGAATTAATCAATCATTATGCAAATTTTCTCAATTCTGTTTCAGGGTTTACACATTTCCACGTCATGTTTGCATCACTTTCCATTTTGTTTTTGTTTCATCATCTTTTCTAATTTAGATGATTTTACTGGCTAATAAACTTCCTCAAATCATTCCAAACATACTAAATAGAGTTAATAGAGTCAACAAATGTTACATTATATGCTTCAGATTATTTAGAAAAATGGGAAGGTTATGCTGAAATCATGCAAGATTACTACGCAAGACCTTATCATATCGGCTAGCCACACTGCTAGAAAAAAACAAAAAAAGGCTCAGATTGTTTTTCCGAATATGTTATGGTTTCGTTTATTCAGACAACTTTTCTCAAGAAATCTACTTTGATCTCCTGATATGTGTCAACTACCAGTCTTCTTCAGAAGCATCTACTGTAATAATTTCACCAATAATTGCTGGCATTATTACATGAAAGTCATGGACAAAACTGTGTTCAAGAAATAACTTATAAGGACACATCAAAGCGATAAGGAGACAAATCTGAAGAAGACTGGCAGTTTATAGTCGAAACATCTCAGGAGATCAAAGCAAATTTCCTGAAAAGACTTGTTTGAATAAATTAAACTAAGGATGTCCCGATACAACGTTTTCACTTCCGATACAATGCCGATAGTGCAGCCTTGAGTATTGGCCGATATCAGCATGAATCATACATGCTTTTATTACTTATTTTGCAGTGTGGAATGTTAGAAAACGTTGATCAAGTGATGTTACATTATACTCTTGAAGTGCAAACAATTCAAGTTCTTTTCAGTTATTTTTTACTGTCAGTATATGATGGGAACAAATGAGGGCGGGGACAAAAAAAACAAAAACTTATCGCAGCGCTTATATCGGAAATTTTAGATGCAGTCCGATAAAATTCGACATTCATTTCCTGACTGATATCGGACCGATATCCAATATCAATATCGGATCGGGACACCCCTTAATTAAACCTTAACTTGTTTTTCAAAAAGATGACAAAATTAATTTGCTTGAATTGCTTTTTCCATTTCAGAATGTGAATTTTGTTTCTTTTTTTTCCGTCTAGCGCAATTATAGAAAATTAGAGGCCCTACATACAGGATACACCCATTCTATGTTGCTCTGAAAACATTAGCACTTGGAAAGTGCACATAATAACTGTGTAGATTATAGCTTTTTTACATCGTTGACCAACTGATATGATTAGGCATCCAACAGATGCAACAGCATAGAGCGTTTCATGGTAACTGACTTTTCTTATGCAGTGATTTGTCTTTTCAAGGCTTTTTCAAGGAATGTTAAGGCCACGTTTAGCCATTCCGATGCAAACAGCCTCACACAAGTGGTTACAAAGCCATTAGAGAGGATTCAAGCTCCTCCATTGTGAGACACTTGGACAGATTGAGAGTCTTGCCTAAGAAACCGACGGCCAAATGTTTCTGAAACAAGGACAGCCCACTTATTCTATTGTCGACCCTTTGTATGCACACAAAGAAACATTCCTCTGCAAAATAACGCATTTATTTCTGTTTTTGCTTTTGTTACATTCAATAACAGCAAATAAAATACAACTTTAAATTGGCTGCTAAATAAATGTACATTGCTTCCCATACCCAAAGACAGTTCTTTACCCTTTCAGTTAGCAAAGTGTTGAAAGAAAAAAGAGTTTTATAATAGCTGTCAATGTGTTCCATATATGTGGTGTTCCTTTGCCTCCAGCACTATGCTTTCAGCTTCTGTCTGGCTTACCACTGCAGACCCCCTGCATTGCACTGCTGAAATCCCATACAAACGACTTGATGAAAGATCAGCTGTATCTGCTCCCTTTCTCACTAAATGAAGCAGCCTGGAAGTGTTCATGCCAAGTAAAAAACAAGAAAAAAGGAGTAACTATTATTGAAAAATGAATCCTAATAGTGTCATTTAATACAGAAACTAATCAGATTAGGGACAAATGAACGTTTTATGATGGTACAGGGTTTTTGGCCTTGATCTGAACTAAACCACAGACTGATGAGTGTAAGAAAAAGACAAAGATAGTTTGATTACGAGTATAATACAGTAGTATGGAGCGAGTCTCCTACCACGTCCCTGTACCTCATTATAAAACCACCCTTTTCAGGATGACAAGTTCATACAGTTTTTGACAGAACACCCTGAAAGGATTTTCAATAGATGAGTAGGACAACAATAGCTTATGAATTGGATATAAAACAAATATTTATGGTATGAACATATAAGCTGTTTGAGCAGCATAAAGTCACACTCGGTCCTTCAATGGTTTAAACCAGGGGTGTCAAAATCATTCGAGATCAGGAGCCAAATATCAGCAGTATGATCTTAAGATTTTTGACTAGAAATCAAGTCATTTCAAACCAGGTGCTTTACTTAAATTTCCTTCACTTTTTATTTAGTTTGGAGAAATATTGTGGAAAATTATAGGATTTTGAGAAAACAGAGTTTGTTTAACCTTTCAGATCAGAAATGACGGCCATCATGTTATATAAGTATGGAAAAACTGTGACACCTGCAAATACTTTGGAAGGGCTGAGAAATCTACAACTGAATTTGTTTGTAATTTAAGGTTTTCTTTGTGTTTAAACTTTCTCCTGTGGGTATAATTGGATGCTCAGAAAGGCCAGATTTGGCTCCCGAGTAGTCCCGAGGTTCATTTTCCCAAACTCACCTGTTCTCCAGAGTTTTAGCCTCTGAAAAGTCACTTTCTGAGCAACTCTACAAAAACGGACTGATATGCGGCCTACTTATGCATATTCATGAGTGGGCGTGTCTATAGACAGGACACTGACTTCCTCCTCCCTGCACGGTGACGTAGGGTCAGAGGATGGCTCGTCCTCCTCCCACCCACTCTGTAGCTGAGCTCATGCCGCTTTATAAACACGAGACAGAGTGTGGGGGCGGGGCGTTCGCCGGTACATACATAGACTGTAGAAAATACATACATAGCACTGCGTGAAGGACGCTGACATGCTCACCTTTGTGGGCGTGTCTGTTTTCATGTCAATCACGGCAGAGAGCTTCCTGGAGGCGCGGCTTCTCCAGCTCAGTGCCGCGTCAAATTCGTCATCAAAGTGGGAACGCGTCATCAAATTGGAGCGAGGTGTTTGTGCTCACCCTGCAGTAAGAAAGGAGCAAATCACCCTCTAACTAATGATTGAGGGAATCTATGAAAAACACACTTTGGGCATGTGTATGAAGCCTAAATAGCACTTTATGATGTTTAAAGCACAGAAAAGTCGGTTGAGCATAACATGGGCCCTTTAAGCTCTAAATCTAGTCCCAGATTATTGTCTGACTCAGATGGTTTGAACTTGACTCACATTTGGTCTGTGGTATCTGGGACCTACAGTTCATTTTCAATTCTGGTTGAATTGCAATGAAATATTTGACTAATGGAAGTGCAGTAAAGGTGGACACCCTCTCTGCATGTCACTATAAATCACTCACAAACAACCTCTATGATGGGAATATGTAGGTTGGATCTATCACTTCCAAGCATTTGACAGGGTAAAAACATAAAATTCACCCCCCTCACCCCCGGTGGGATCTCACTCCATCATGTGGAGAGCTTTCCTTTCATTTGGTGAATAATGTTTGCCATGTTTCGCACTTTCACAGCTGGAGGTGCAATTTATGCTCTGTCTGAAGTGTGACGGCCGATGCACCACTACTGGTTTGTCACTAACATGACAAACATCTATTTTTAAGCAGATCAGCCCTTTAGTGTCAAAGAGAAAAGGGGCAATACGTCATGAATGGATAGATATGTCATGGATAAAGTATTTGCACTTTTAAAATCAAGACAGTGGTATATTTTTTTGAATGATTTAATACGAACATAAACACTGTTTTTGCTTCTTTAAAAAAAACCTGATAGTCTTGTTTTTAATACTAATACCAGAGGTGTAAAGAGTACTAATATATCCTACTCAAGTAGACGTACTCTAACATGATTGAAATTGTGCTCAAGTACCAGTACAAGTAAGTCATACATAAAATACTCAAGTACAAGTAAAGAGTAGCTCAACTATATAGTACTCAAAGTAAAAGTTACAAGTTACTTTTACCCCACATTTATTTTTGGTAATAAATCTTGCCACGGTTTCCTTGCATACAGTACAATAAACATCTGCTACTGTATATAAACTTAAAAAGGAAGATTTGAAATCCTGCAAAGTTGGAACTTAATTTATTTTCTACAAAGGCATCTGTATTAAATAGGTTTGCCAAAATGTACTTTTTTTTTTTTTTTAAATAACAATAATGAATTATTTAGCTAAATGTATGAACTCTAAAACAGTGCCAGTTGTGGGTAACAATATAATAAGTAGAAACCCCAACCTGAACTAGAGAAAGTGACTGGGCATTGATCAGAAATGGCATGACTTAGAACATATGGATTATGTGCAATGAGACCATGAAATGGAAATAAAGAAATTAAAAAAAAATCACCAATGTAATAATTTACTCAGTAACAGTTGGGTGTAGAAATGTAAGAAATTACTTTACTTCTTAAGTACAAGTGCAATTACTGATTTAGAAACACACTCAAAAAAGTACAAGTACCCATAAAAGCAACTTGATTACAGTAACTTGAGTACTTGTAATATATTACTTTTACCTCTGACTAATACAGGGGTGTCAAACAGACTAATTTTGGTTCAGGGGCAAAATACAGAGCATTTTGATCTCAAGTGGGCCACAGATTGTATGGGGGAAAACAAGTAATTTCAACATTATTGTGCCTTAGTTTGCACTTCTACATATACATAAAATACAAAAATATGTGAGAAACCAACAATATCCAAGTCACTTAGACTGATATCAGTCCCAACAGGATCTTCACTTTAAATTTTCATTTTATATGAGAAATAATATGTAATAATTTGAGGAAAATTGAAGTATTTTGTATGAATTAAAAATGACTGAAGTTGTGCGATATACAGTAAGGAATGGGAAAACTGTGAGCCCCCTGTAAATATAGTTTAGATTCATTTACACAATAGTTCATGTTTTCTCTGTCATTTTTACTTTGTCCTGTGGGCCAATTTGGATGCTCAAAGGACCAGATTTTGGCCCCCGGTCCATGACTTTGACACAAGTTGACACTAATACATAAAAAAAGAGAAAGAAATAAAAAAAAGTTATACCATTTGTTGCTTAGCTAAATATTGTGAAAAATGATTTTTATCCAGCAGTTTATTGGTGGTAGGATTTCCACAACATTAAGCAACATCTATTAGTGGAAATGCTTCATTTCAGCACCAGGGAAATGGACAGCTCCCTCTTTAGCTCACAGAGGCAGCGAACAAGCGCCTTTTGACTAAATCTCTGAGGAGTCAGGGAAGAGGGGGTGGGGTGGGGTGGAGGGTAGAAAAAAAAAAAAAAAAAAAAGAGAAAACTCATATACCAACCATTTATTCGAACACTCCAATTTGACGTGTTTTTCTAACATCCCGTACTCGTATGTTTAATTCATAAGTTGCATTTCTCTTGGGATGGTGAGGGCTTTCAGAACAAGTGTTATGTATATGGCAGATCTTCGGATACGCACTGTAGGCATACTACAGCTACACGTTCAAGAGCAAAAACGAGGTGAAAAACCAATGCATGCGTGTCCGACCATTATTTTTGTGATGGTTTTGTGCCGTCATGCACACGCAAACTCAAGGGCGCGCAATGTAGGCAAGCAGCTCCAACAGGGTGCGCGCATTCTCCTTCTCTTTTTGAATTCTTTTAAATAAACGATCGATTGGGATCTTTTTTGTCCTCATGTTTTGAATAGAAGACAACCATGCATACACGAATTTAACATTTGAATGACATTGGGTGAAATGAATTAAGCGTTTATTTGAGGTGAATTGAAACTTACCATGGCACGAACACATCAAGCATCTGCAGCCATCCCCAAAAATAGCATCAGAGAGGGAAGAAGAAGAAGGAAAAAAAAAACGCAATTCTCTGTTGGGGATTTGTTGGATCCGATAGTGGCACTTTTTCTTTTGAGGTGTTTCCACTTTCAAAAAACGACGTGCAATGTAATCCAAAAACTAGTCTATAGATGACCTGTTATCAACTCTCGATGAAAAAAGCTTCATTTACCCACAAGTGCCTGAAACCGATCTGTATCGTCTTTGCTTTTCACCGGATTGTGAGTTAGAGCACGTACACTTGTTATGATTTGGGTCCGATTCATTTATTTCGAACGATGCCTTTTTATTTTTCTTATCTTATACCACACCATAAAGCGAGATTACCTCATGTCCAGTCTTAAAAAGCGCGTCCATCCGGATACACGGAAACATCCTTCATACATGGTTTTTTTTTAAGGTCCATGTTTTTTTTTTGTTTTTTTTTTAATTCAAGTCCATGTTACTTTGTGGTCATCAAAGCTGATTAAATTTCCCCGCACACCCCAGTGCGGATTTCAAAACGCGTATTCCTGTTTCGTCGATGAGCTGATATCCTGCAGATCTTAAAAGTAATAAAGTTCAGGAAAATGTCGCCAAATAACGATCTTCCTCCTGTGTGTGTTGCGTTAATCCGTATTTCAGGAACACGTCTATTATGTGGATTGCATAGGGGAAGTAAAAAAAAAAAAAAGATCCAATATCCTCTGAGATTGCGCAAAGCCAAATGAAATGTTGAGGCTGGAACTTCCAGAAAAAACCCTTTCGTGCACCAAAAAAAGCAGAATTCTCTCTCCAATCGCAGTCTTGGTTGGTCTCACCCTCGGTACTCTTCACTTCTCGGTGAATATCGCCGTTAAAAACGTCCCAGGTTTATCCTCCTCCTCAAACTGCCGCCTGTCCCCACCTCCAGTGTGGACTCCAGTGTTCCCAGTCTGCGTACAAATGTGATCAGGAGGACTCAGGAGTGTGTGCCAAAAGGCGCAGAGCGAGCTGCTGCTGCTGCGTCCAGCCGTGCGCTTCACCGCACCTCCTCGGTGCGCCGCGCATTTCTTTATTTATTTGTTTGGTGCCTAAACCTTTTTACGCACTGTGGGTACATGCACATGCAAGACGCGGACGGACGGTGAGCTCAGAAGGGAGACGTTGTGTTGGTTACCTCCCACTAACAGGCTGCTTTCTCCAAAAAAAAAAAAAAAAAAAAAAAAAAGAGCTGATGGGGATCCGTCTGTGCGGTGGTAAAAACAAGGAAATAGTCTCTCTGCGCTCTCACAACTCAAAGTGTTTCTCAGCAGAAACCCTATTAAGAAAGACATCACGTGCATATACAAAAATGACTTTTTTTCTTTTCTTTTTTTATTTATTTTAGTTATAAATTTGAGTTTAATGTTTGCAAAACACACTAAAATGTCAGTTACTGTTTATTATAATAGATAGATAGATAGATAGATAGATAGATAGATAGATAGATAGATAGATAGATCCCATGTGCATCCTAAAAACGCGACATGACTGCCCCCTACCGGTCACCCGTTAATAACCCGTTTAATGCTGTTGAGTTGAATGTCCTGAGGCTGATTGTCGCATAGGGTTGCTCTCCCATGACAGACTAGGCTTTGTTTGTATTGGTTATTTAAACGTTATCTATTTGTACTTTAAAAGACTGCAGGGCACAACAACAAGAGACGCAGTCACACACTATGTCTTTATTTTATTTATTTATTTTTTTTATGGAGGATGGAAGTGTATCCATCTACCTCTGCAGCACACACAGGAGGAGGGAAGTGAATGGTATTCAGCAAGGGTGTCAAACTCGTTTTAGTTCAGGGGCCAAATACGGACCAGTTTATAGGTGGGAGTGTGTGGTGGTGGTGGTGGGGGGCAATTTTAACATCATTGTGTCCTATAATTTTCAATATCCGTTCAATTCACTTTGAAAAATATTGATTTTGTCAATATTTTTTGTGTAATTTAAAGAAATTTTGTGCCATTGTTTGTGAGAAATAGCAAGATTTGAGATATTTCCACAATTTGGAATTAAAAACGACTTCATTCATGTGGTATAAACTAAGAAAACATGTAAGTCCTTAAAAATACAGTGGAGTTTCATATAACTGCTGAATTTGTCAATCTATAATTAGTTTATTTGGTCATTTTCAGAATAATTAATGTTTTCTCTGTCATTTTTACTTTCTCCTGCGGGCCAAATTGGATGCTTAAAGGGCTGGATTTGGTCCCCGGGCCTTGAGTTTAACACGTGTGGTAAACAGTGTGTGCTTTGACAAGTTTGACAATCGAGAACAGTGTTTTTCACCCTCTGCTGTGTCAAGGTATATCTTTTCATTGAAAAAACCCAAAGGCACACCACCACCAACCGAAAATGAAACTTTATAGCCTATATTAACAATATACAGTCATTCTTCTTATCAAAGTGTCCTGAATACAAATCAAACAACAAAACTATTATTTTGTCATCTTTTATATTTTGCATACTACAGCATCGTGGGAGGGATAAAAGTGAGTTAAAAACAAACATGAATTATGATTAGAACTACAATTGAACTTTATTCTGTTGAATATTGTTTTGTTTTATATAATGTATTTTTTAATATTATATCATATGTAAATATATTATTAGTGAGGACACAGGAGGCATGTTGTTATTGTTTTTTTTTCCTTCTGTCACAGAATGCTGGTGTGTTTTAATTCCTTTAGCGTTTGACCGATTTGGACAATTATAAGGTACTTTTGTGACTATTATAATTCCTTTAAAATACATTGTTTTGTTCAAACATCTTCTAATTAATTTCGATTGGGAATTTCAGCGTTCTAAATTTTTTTTCAAATTTGAACTTCAACATGCACTGGTGCGGTTTGCAGCCGAGTTTGAAGCGGCCGGGATGGGGATCAGCACCTCCAAATCGGAGGCCATGGTTCTCCTCTGGAAAAAGGTGGCTTCCCCTCTCTGGGTCAGTGGAGAGTCCTTGCCTCAAGTGGAGGAGTTCAAGTATCTCGGGGTCTTGTTCATGAGTGAGGGTCGGATGGAGCGTGAGATCGATAGATGGATCGGTGCGGCGTCAGCAGTGATGCAGTCGCTGTATCGGACTGTTGTGGTGAGGAGGGAGCTGAGTCGGGAGGCAAAGCTCTCGATTTACCGATCGATCTACGTTCCTACCCTCACCTATGGTCATGAGATTTGGGTAATGACCGAAAGGACAAGATCGCAGATACAGGTGGCCGAAATGAGTTTCCTTCGCAGGGTGGCTGGGTGCACCCTTCAAGATAGGGTGAGAAGCTCAGTCACTCGGGAGGAGCTCGGAGTAGAGTTGCTGCTCCTTCACGTCGAAAGGAGCCAGCTGAGGTGGCTCGGGCTTCTGTTTCGGATGCCTCCTGGTCGCCTCCCTCGGGAGGTGTTTCAGGCATGTCCTATTGGGAAGAGGCCTCGTGGAAGGCCCAGGACACGCTGGAGGGACTATGTCTCTGAGCTGGCCTGGTGTCGCCTCGGGCATCTCAGCTGTTCAGCCATTCTTCAACTGATTTCAACCATTCAACTTTTTCTGCTGTCTGATGGCTAATGCTAGGCTAATGTTAATGCTAGGCTAATGCTATTGCTAGGATAATGCTAATGCTAGTTAATGCTAGATTTATACTAGCAATAGTAGTTTCAGTTTCAGAAAATGACAAGAATGAGACTTTAGTGACATGAGGTTTTCCGGCAAAAAAAAAAATGTGTCCTTTTTTAACACGGCTTTGGCCTGTTTTAACATTTATTTATACCTTAAGACTGATGTCCTCACCTCCATGCTCTCCCTGCACTGTGGCCTCCTAATGCTAGTTTTAATTAACCAGAAATTAGAAATGAAAACTAACAGCATTTTGACAAAATACATTTATTTGTCAATATTTCATTTCAACCAACTCTCCATCTTTTAGCTGGGACATGTCTCATGTTGTGGGTGTTTGTCACAGATTTTGATGCCTTGATGACAGAGGCAGGAGGCTCCCACCTAAAACACTGTGGCCCAAGGCAGTGCTACCTTTACCTCAGTTCTCCTTGTCTGCAACAGAAAGGAGGTCATTAAAAAGAAAAATCATGTAAAAAACATTAAAACATCAAGTGATTTTTGATTTGATGTCTTAGCAGCAGACTCAATGTCCATAGAAATACACTATTACATACAAAAATAATCATAACAGTTCAAATGAACATTAGATTAGACAAGGCATTTGTTTCATTTACTATGTATTTATGTGGATAAAACCTACAAGTGCAATTCAGCTACTAGCAGTGTTCATAACTCTGCTAGTAGCTGAATAAGAGTTTTAATCATTTAAGTTAATGTCTAGCACACATATACACCACATAGGGTGTGGGCGATATAGGGAAAAAAATCATATCACAATTTTTTCTTTGTAAACTCATGATCACAATACGATTTTTTGTCATTCAAATCATTTAGACTATTTTAAAGTTATTTACCAATAAAACAAACCAATTCACTTATTAATATCAACACCCTAAAGGAAAAAAAGGAATAAAAGATCATTTAAGACTCGGTAATTTTCATTTTTTTTTTTTTTTAATTGTATGTAAGCAATTTATCAAACTGGTTCCAAGTACAATTCGCATTAAACAAAAGGGCTGACATGTTCTTTTAGTCATAGTCTTTTTTACTTTGTTTTACTAAGTGGTGTAGAATTAGCATTAGCATCACTTGCTACATAACAAGGCAGTATATTAGTCTAGTGATTTCTATTTGTTATTGAGGTAACACACTCATATTAATAAAATCCTACTTTAAGCAGTGTTTGAACACCTCATTTCACGCAGTGTGGACAATAATATCCTTTACAAGATAAAACGTTACTGCTTTGGTTACATTATACCTGGGTGATATGGACCAATACTCATATCTCTGTATTATCCCTCAAAATGGCAATATAAACCATTTATTTTTTATCAATAGTTTTACAAGAAAAAACAATAATGGGTCAAAGTCAGTGGAGCCACAAAAACCCTTTTGTGAATTACTAGCAGCACAATAACAACATTTTGTGTTACTTTTGACCTTTTTCCTTCATTAGGCTGAAATGTGAATAAATTCTGCTGTGAGCGTACTTCTGCCCTGTTTAAGCGCTTAATAATTATTCGGTTGTCTGTAACGCTGACATGCTGGCTAGCAAATGGTGTGATTTGGCAGAGAAAAAAACCTTTGGATGTGCTGTGTATGGATCACAGACATATGACGCAGGACACGGCACCGCAAGGGTTATAAATGTGAACTACAGACGGTTCTACGATCTCATGTTTTAATCCTTTACGATCTAATATCATCAGATCACACACCCTTATACACACTTGAGTGAGAGAGAGAGACACACACAAAATGTTAGTTTTTTAGACTAATGGTTTTTTTAAGGGTAAACTGACACTAAAACACACACCACAAATATAAACAGTGAACAAAATGGGTAGTTACATACCATCTCAGGCGGAAGTCTGTCCTCTAGAGACTTTCTTTCTGAAATCATGTCGACGAGTCGGTGGTGTGTTGTGTGAGGTGTCTTGAGACGGCTCGTCAAGACCCGCCTTATGTTGCTTCTGATTGGTTTATTATTGTGTGATGCCCAGTGTTGGGAACGTTACTTTAAAAAAGTAATTAGTTATAGTTACTCTCTACTTGTTCAAAAAAGTAACTGCGTTAGTAACTAAATTACTCTATAATAAAAGTAACTCATTACCAAGGAAAGTGACTATTTGCGTTACTATTAAAAAAATAAAAAGTTGCTATATGTCAAATCATTACATTCTTAGATGCTTGTGTCGTTGTGAGGTGCTTCATTAAATTGAGTTGCTTACAACGAATGTCGACAAAGTCTTCAACTCCTGGATATATGAACACTTCACATACACGTTCTTTGCCTTTGACCACAATTAATTTAAATTAGTGTTTGTATCGCCTTAAAAATGTCAACTTTCATCAGACTGCTCCACGCTCACCATCTCTGCTGATTCATCAAATCTGCTGTGTGTGTGTGTGTGTGTGTCGCATGTGCTGGCACGTCGCCTTAGCCAATCACAATCGCTCACCTTGTTTTAACCCGCCCTCCTCATGCTGGCACATGTGTAAAAATACTGGCTCTGATTGGCTACCATGAAACATGACGCCGCCTAAGCCAATCATAATCGCTCACCTTTGTTTTTCACCCACCTCCTCACAACAGCTGAGTCAGAAGTCGGGGATACTTTCGAATAACAGTTTATTCAATCAATGCATGTAACGCACCGCATTTAACGTTCAGTAATGACAACGGCGTTGTAACGGCGTAAAAAGTAATTAGTTAGATTACCCCGTTACTGAAAAACAAATGCCATTAGATAACGTCGTTATTTTGAACGCCGTTATTCGAAACACTGGTGATGCCTGCCATGGTTGGTTAGATTTAGGCACAAGGAGACATGGATTGGTCTGGGATTGGTTATCTCGGTCAATCAATCGAGTAACTCGAGCTACGGCAAGCCGCGAGGACCATAGTTCATTATCATGAAAAAAGTTGAGTATTGAGAATTGAGAAATGTCAAGTGTGGCGTATGACGTGAGAATGGGTCAAATTGCATGACTGTCACGCTCAAAGCGTGGGGCTCGGCAGCTCTGTACTAGGTTAATGCTAATGCTAGCTAATGCTATTGTTAGGTTAATTACTAGGTTAATGCTAATGCTAATTTATCTTAATGCTAGGCTAAAGTCATTGCTAGGTTAATGTTAGGCCAATGCTAATGTTAGCTAATGCTAATGCTAGGCTAATGCTTATCCTAGGCTAATTATGGCAGCTCAATGCATTATTTACAGAGACTAATTTTTAAACCAGTTAGGTGAAATTTTCCCAGGGCACATGTGACAATCTCTCACAGCACACAACTGTGCCATGGCACAGTGGTTATAAGAAAAATTCTGATCTAGAAACAGATTAATGTGTTATAAATTCTATTTGGCCTCAGCACTTTTAGGCCTATTTATAAATGCTGTGGCTGACTGGTATAAATTATGAACCAGGCAGGCACAAACTTTGCAGGGTTTTTATTTTATTCATCTATTTATTTATTTATTTTTTGCAATGGCAGCCGACACTGGAGACTTCAGGTATTCAGATAGATTACTGCTTGTGAGGCGTTTATCTCTGCGAGAACTTGCAGTACCACATTTATTATGCTAAAGTCGTTCATATTGTGAAACATGTGTATTGAAGCTGAGAAAAAAATGCAAGGCATTCCAAATATATATATATTATATATATCTATATATATATATATATATCTATATATATTATTATATATATATATATGTGTGTGTGTGTGTGTGTGTGTGTGTGTGTAGGGCAGTTTGGATGGAGCAATGCTGATCAGAGAAAGAAGATAAGCATTCACTGACTGTAATATAGCAGACTAGAGAAAAAAAAAAAAACATTTAAATGCCAGACCATGCAGGAATCTGCCCATCGAACTGTCAACATCTGATCTCATTTCCCTCAGTGCTGAAGGGTGTGCATCATTCATCAGTCATCATAACTGTCCACCTGCCTGCCTGTGTCTCCAGCATATGGTGGTAAAAAGTCCCACAGCCTCGTACTTTTCTGTTGAAGGAGACATCATTAAATAAACCCACTGCTTCACACTTTTTTTGCCTTGCCTCACACTAAAGCAGACAGAATTACAAGTTAATATTTCTATATAGAGTTTAGTGGGCTACATTTATAAAATTCAAATATTCTCATATTGTAAGTGCAGAGGTTATTCCTCGAAGCTTTTTTTAAATTTGTGTGACATGATGAAAGTTTTACTGCATTGCATAATCTAAAGCTTTAGCTGCTTTTTCAGCTTTTTGCCAGTTCCAGTAATTATTCTTTCTTATTTCCTGTTATATCAGTAAAGTAATTTGTGTATTATTAATTGGGGTGTCCCGATACAATATCTACGGAAGCAAATTAGGGCTAATTTTGATAGAGAAAATAATTTTGGGCAAATCAAGAATTAAGTTGATATGTCGAGATTAAAATTGAAATACAATGTTGAGATTAAAATTTAAACTGAAAATACAGCATTGTGATAAATGTTAAAGGTTCACTAATGAATTATTACCTAAGCGGACAAGGACCAATTGACCAGATATGACAATAATCTCCATCAAAACTGGCCCTAATCAGTTTCCTGAATGCTCCACCTCTTCCAAACTTGACTGTTTTTTCCTTCAAAACAGATTACGTTTTTGGTAATATCTCTTCAAAGTCCTTAAAGAGATTACAACACTGTATTGATGAGCTAAAAAAGGAAGAATCTCTTTGTTATTAAAACCAACTTTGAAGTATAGTTTAACACATGCATTGATACACAGCCTTTTGGCCATGATCTGCTGGTTGTTGTCATTTAAAGGGGACATATCATGGTTTTAAATCCTTCCTTTTTACATATAAATCATACAGTTGTGGTCTATATAAAGCGGAACTGCAATGCTTGGGTCTGAATTCCTCATTATTATAGCTCCACAGGCCCCTTTTCTACCCCTTTTCTGATGTGCTTCTGAGAGCAACTCGTTTTGGTGCGGTCTCTTTAAATGCAAATGAGACACTCCATACCCCGCCCCCTCTTCAGGTGACACTCGGTTCAACTCCACCCTGCTCGGCCATTTTTGTAGTTTGATAGAAGAGATACGGCTATGTAGCGGCGCATAAACTTTTTATTCAGAGGTCGGACCCAGCGGAGCGAGATGAAAATGAAGATGATGAACCTGCAGAACCCTAACAAGTGAGCTAACACAAGCACCGAGCTAACGCTAGCGCCAAGCTAACGTCACGAAATGCATTTTAATACAGTCTTTTCAAAGAACAAAACGGCAAAATGAAATGACTAATGAAAACTTTAGACTTAAATTAAATCACGTAGGCCATATCATCAAGGATCTAAAACAAGCACACTGCGCTAACATATGAAGACGGTGCAACTGCTAATGCTAACAAAACAATGACAGGGACGTCTTATCATCACACTTTTTAGCGTTATTTACAGCTTACCGAAGTGCTCTGTTCGTCGTCTCCAAAGATAGAAGGAATTGAACCCTCAATCAGACAAAGTCTTTCGGCAAATCCTTCTTTATACTGGTGGAGGTTGATGAAGCAGTCATCCTTGAAGTGCTTCGCGCACACAAAAATGACCTTACCCACATGTGGGTACATTTCTGTGAAAAATAAAACTCAACCAGGCACTTTGAAAAGGTTCTGATGCTGGGAGACGTTGTAATGAAGCGTGTGGGTTACTACATCCAACAACTGAACATTTTGACTTATCCTCTCGTAACTTCGGCATCCTTGAGCTTATTTTACAAAATAAAAGCGAGAAAAAAATGGCGGATTGCTCGAAGTGTTGGACCTGGAGTTGATGTCCTAATTTGGCAGTTCCGCTGCAAATACTGATGTCCTAATTTGGCAGTTCCGCTGCAAATACTGTGATGTAATAGTTCAAAAAATGTAATAGAGAATAGAAAAATCGAAACAGGTTGAAAAATATGAGCAAAACAGAATATAAAGATATCTACGGAGCACCTGAAGAGACTAATTTGATTTTTTCTGTACTTCTAAGCACTCTAAATATACAACAAAATGCATTTAAGGGCTAAAAAAGTGGATTTAGCATTATATGTCCCCTTTAATGAATTGTCTCTCGTCAGCTTCCGAAGATTTGACTTAGTAAACCTTTGACTTTTACTACAATATTGTATTTTGAGTTCATTTTCCAAATTTCAACTTTAATCTGGATATTATATTTCAACTTTAATCTCAAAATTTCAACTTTAATCTCGGCATTTTCACTTTATTTTTGACATTTCGACTTTATACTTGATTTGTCTAGAATTATTTTCTCCAGCAAAATTGGCCCTGATTCATTTCTGTAGATATCAGCAAATAAAGAAAAAAACAGATTGAACAGATTATATCAGACTGCATTTACATGTAAGAAATCTAATACAAGCAGAGAGAGATGTCACTCCAGCACTTCTATCAAGTAGCTAGCAGAATTTGAATTATTTTGAACTAAAAAGTATAATTGGTTTTGAGGTTTTTTCTCTGGGTCTTCTAATTTTTTATATATATATGTATTTTTCCATTTCATTCAAATGTACAGTATTCTAATGTTTATGTTAAACTCGTGATTATGTTTCACTTTAAAAATGTAACTTTTTATTATAGATATTATCATGTTTTTTTTCAGGGTCTTCTCATTTATACTTATTTTATTTTATCAAATTGTAGAATATTCTTATGTTTGGGGTTAAATTGCATAGAAACCTTTGTTTAATAATAGATAGGTCAGTTTATCTCATCCCTACTGTTGCTGACTATTCTTATTTGTTTGATCTTTTTTTTTTTTTTTTTACGAACATTACAAACTACAGAATAAGTAATAAAAGTTATTGTCCAATACTCAAGGCACATTTAAAAACATGTAATCAGATTACCGGTATGTTTTATAAAAATGGGGATTACTTGTGGGATTACATTTTAAAAGCAAGCTGGATATAAACCGTGCAGCAGATACACATAGTGCGCACGCACACATTGCGACGATTCACAATACTTCACCATAACAATGAACATGTGAAACCAACGCACTGCCTGCCTGGCTGTGTGTATGTGTGAGTGTGAGCGTGTGTGTGTGTGTGTGTGTGTCATCATGAACCCGGAGCTTTCACTGCATTGCAACTCCGTCATTTTTCCATTTAAATTCGAGAAAGGAAACAATATCACAGTACAATGTGAAGGATGACTGCCTGCTGTTAAAATGTTGTCGTCATCCAGGGATTTGACGTCCAATCTGAAGGAGGCCAAATCCTCCTCTAAGGAAGTGGGTTCAAAACTATCAACTGTTGGTCACATACGCAGACATCAAAACCATTGAATGACAACAACAAGAGAAGCAGAAGTGGCTCCCTTAGAAACAGAAAATCCTTTATGTCTGCAGACAAAGTCAAGAATATGCACTTTAATATGTGGGTGTACATGTTACCATGTCAACGCAGAGGGAATTATGGCAGCAACAACTTCTGAGGATATAGAAATGAAATCCCCTGCAAGCCTTTGGGAACAAAAGAAAATATGGTGTCGTTTACTCATCTACTCAAGTAACGATGGAAGTTCTGTTATTTACAAAAAACAATCCCATATCTTTTTAGTTAGCAGAAGGAAAACAAAGAACAGCTCAAAAACGTCTGGTCTTTTATTAAAAAGACCACAAACACATCCAATAAACAGCAATGATAATGTGTGATGGATTGAAAGCCGCCAAAGAAGAAGAAATAACAGGAACGCTGGTGCATTCATGACAAAGATGCACCAAAGCTTACATTTAGCCATATTTTGTTTGTTTCTGGTTAGATTTTGGCAAACATATCGGTTTTGACAAATTAACTATCAAAACTTTCAGAAAGTTCCCGATATTTATGCATGTACTTTTGAGTTATCACATTTTTTGTGAAACTGCATTAACTTTTCAGCTCTGATCTCATGTTTAGAGTGGACAACATCTTAAGCTAGAGTGGAGCTGCTCTAGTTTAACCTTGTAATCTTTGCAAACAAATTATAAACCATTCAACCTTTAACATGTTCAGCTAATACGTTCAACCCATTTCAACCTTTTCAACACATTTAAGCCTTTTAAAAAAAAAAAAATGTTCAACCTTATTGCCAATGTTTAGCTATTGCTAGGTTGATGCTTAGCTAATGGTAGGTCAATGCTATTGCTTGGCTAATACTACTTTAGTGCTAATGCTAGGTTAATGCTATTGCTAAGTTAATTCTAATGTTATGCTAATGCTAGGGTAGTGTTAATGCTAATACTAGGTTAATGCTATTGCTTGGCTAATGCTAGGTTCATGATAATGTTAGAGTAATGCTTGGTTTGTATTAATGTTAGGTTGGTGCTTAAGCTAGGTTATTGTTAATGCTAGGTCAGTGCTAAAGCTAGGCTAATGCTAATGCTAAATGAAAGCTAATATTAGGCTAATGTTATTGCTGATGTTAGATTAGTGCTAATGCTAGGTTAATGTTATTGTTAGTCTGATGCTAACGCTTGGTTAGTGTTAATGTGAGGTTAGTGCTAATGTTATTGTTAGGCTATTGCTAGGTTAATGCAAATGCTAGGTTAGTGCTAATGTTATTGTTAGGCTATGGCTAGGTTAATGCAAATGCTAGGTTAGTGCTAAAGATAGGTTAATGATATTGCTAGGTTAATGTAATACTAAGTTAGTGCTAATACTAGGCTAATGTTAATGCTAGATTAATGCTAATATCAGGTTAATGGTATTTCTAATGTTGGATTAGTGCTAATGCTAGGTTAATGTTATTGTTAGGTTAATCTAATGCGTGGCTAGTGTTAATGTTAGGTTAGTGCTAATGCTATTGTTAGGCTAATTCTTGGTTAATGCTAATACTAGGTTAATGCTAATACTAGGTTAGCGGGCACTAATGCTAGGTTAATGTTAATGCTAGATTAATGCTAATGTTAAGCTATTTCTAAATCTAGCTAATATTATGTTAATGCTAGGTTAATGTCAATGCTAATGCTAGCTAATGCAATGCAATTTTATTCACATGTGATGGAATCATTAAGGATGGTGCTTTGGTTTGACGAAATCGTTCCACACGAGGAAAAGAGAAAGATGACCAAAGTCGAAGAGGAAGAGAGGAATTAAAATAGATTAAATTAAATACGTTATTATGGAAGTGCATTTTTATATTATTCTATATATATATTTTTTACTATTCTGTAAGCCTTGAGTTTTTTGTTATAGTTTTAATTTCTTAGGAGGAGATGTTTCTCATTGTTTCAATGTTTGAGAGATTTTAAGATGGTAAACATTTGATTTTACAAGTACAGAATGTTAAAAAATATAACAATTGTACAATATTTATATTGTATAAAATCTAAATTCCTTTTTAAATCTTATTAACAATAACAACTCATTTATTTATTATATTGCAGTTTGCCATTACAAAGTAGATTGAAGAAAAACGTTCTTTAAGTATGACGAGGTCGGCCCAAGTGTCCTCTTTCTTGGAAATCAAAATATGGTCACCCTTTTGCAGCTAAGCTAAGCACAATAGATTCAGGTGTCATTTCTCCACCTTCCAGTTTGACTCCCACAGCTCTGCCAAGTCATGTTCTAAATTAGGAAATTGTGGTTTGATGCAATTCTTGGCAAATTGAGCCGTTGATCAGCTTCAGTGGTAGTCGAAACATGGAGTGTATGTAAGTCAGGACACATTTTAAAGTGTATGCCAGTGACGACTTTATTGAGCTCAGTCTTCCAGCGCTATTGGAAGAGAAAAAAAAAAAAACATTCTTCCCTGATAGTGTTAAAGCAGTGTAAGGGTTGCCATTGTAAATAATGTGTCCTCGTCTTTTTTTACAATCTCAGGGTACGTTAAAAGACTCACCGTGACAGTGAGCAGCACGGTTGAATAAAAAAGAAGCAGAGAAACATTCTTATAGGAAGTACTGGCTCTAGAGTCCTCAGAAAGCGATGCCATGTTGAGTATAAGAAGCAACAACTTAAATGATGGTTTGGAGCCACAAAATGTAACAAAAGTGAGTTAGGAACACAAATGACATTACTTTATTTTCACATATATATTTATACATACATTAAATGTTTTTCCCCTATATTTAACCAATTTATTCAGCCACAGTTAAAGCGACCATTAGGCTTCCATTGCCCTTGTGCTCTGATCTGTTCACTGCAGTCAATAACTGAATAGTTTGTGTTTTAGGATGCAATAGGACAGACATGGACAACTGACGGCCCTTGGACAAATATTGTGTGGCCCCCAAAGTAAATTCACAAAACGTAGTTAATAAATACACAAAATGACACTGTTAAAACATAGAAAAGTGCACAACATGATGACAGAAATACACAAAACACAACTACAGTAATCGTAACTATTCCTAAAACATACAAAGTTACAACAAAAATAACACAACAACAAACACAAAAAATATAAAATAGCAACAAAGATGTGCACAATTACTTCTGTATTAATGGTCAGATAGGTCATTACTCTGACATGATTATAGATAATGTGGCCAGGAAATTAAATTAGAAACAGAAATGGTGCCTTGGAGTCAATAAAAAAAAAACAACCCTAACAGATTTGATTTCGACTGTTGGCGAAAACCCAAAGAAAAAAAAGAAAATCTGGGCACTTCGCACACCTTCTACAACCTAGTTAGAAGCAGAATGAAAATGTGATGGTGTGCAACCAAAACAAGCTCAGAATACATCAGTCATGTGTGTTATTTATTCTTTCCTTCCTTCATAATTCATGATGCTTTTGGTGGGTACAAGACATCACCATGTCGGGCTCAACAGCAAAATAGAAAATAAAAATAAAAATGTACACAGAGCTACAGATTCACCGTCTTCTTAAAAAAAAACGACAAAAAAACAAACATTTTGTGTTCTCAACAAGTTCTCAACAATATGTCGCCAGATTTTGAGGAACTCAAAATCACAAAACAGTTGTATATCTTATTATATTTTAGCATGTGCCAGTGTGATAAACCGGTGAATGTAGCTTGTCTTGCAGCTGAAAAACTAGTGATAAGCTAATAATTTGGTGTTGGGGAAACCTGTTGAATCCATCGATTGCAAAGAAGCTGCATTAATCAATCCAGATCACAGTCCAAAATCGATTACAACTTCCTGTCAATACAGGATGCTAGGTAACTTTTTGTCTTGCTACAGTTTTTTCTGAGTGTCAGGGAATGTCTTACTTGGCTAAGAAACACTGCATCATTCTGGCTCACAGACTGTGTGTGAACCGGACTAAAGATCAACAGGCTTGGGGAGTAACGGATTACAAGTAACGGCATTATGTAATCTGGATACAAAAATAATGTGACTGTAATCCGCCACAGTTTATTTAAAAACATGTAATCGGATTACCTGTATTTATTTATTTTTTTAATAAAAATGTGGATTATTTGGTGGGATTACATTTTATAAACAAGCAAAATATACACCGTGCAGCAGATACACATAGTGCGAGCACAGACATTGCAACAATTCACACCACTTCACCATAACGATGAACATGTAAAACCAACGCGCTGCCTGGCTGTCTGTGTGTGTGTGTGTGTGTGTGTGTGTATCATCATGAACACAGCTTTTCACTGCATGGAAACTCCAACGTCATTTTTCCTTTGAATCCGAAAAAGGAAACAATATCACAGAACAATGTAAATGATGACTGCCTGCTGTTAAAATGTTGTCGTCATCCAGGGATGTCCAATCTGAAGAAACCAGGTAATATTTGCCAAAACACACAGAAATACAGTAAGAGAAAGTGAAGCTTTGTTAGCTTGCTAACCCATCAGTACTTCCACTTACTACTAAAACAGTATGACATAACTAGTATCAGGGGGAATGGACTGTAGGTGCTGAAGTTAGTCCACAAAAAGCTTAATCACCCAGTTTATATCGTAACATCTGTACGGACGTTGTTAAAGAAACTGGGCCGATTCGTAAACACAAGCTCACGCCGTTATTATTGGGTCACTGTCGGCCGTGATCACCACCAAATTAAACACCGTAATTTACCGCTCTGGTGAATTACAAGGATGAATCTAATTTGAGCTCTGAACAACCCTCAAACACTAAACACCTCCAACCCTCCTCTCAGTCCCCTGTACCCTCGTGTTGCCTTCACTGATTGCCAAACTGCAGGAATTAGGAATGTCTACAACAAACACATCCAACAAAAGCAAAGCTGTTACAATATAAACTTATTATTATAGCAGTTAACTTGGGTCATAGTGTGCAATAACATAACGACTGTATGTGTGTGTGTGATATGTCTTATATTTTGCTTATTATTTTATCTGCACTGTGTTGTAAGTTAGCAGGTCAAAAAATGGATGGATGGATGGATTGTAAATTATAAACATCCAGTCTTTTAAAAGCTCTTCTTAAGGAGGTTTAAAATAAGGCTACAGGATGCAGGTTAACTGCATTTGTTAGTCAAGGAAATCATTTTCACAAAATAGTATTTGGCAAACATTTAATTAAAGCACCTGTACATTACATGACACATGAAACACAATGCTAACACCAGTGTAGAAAATTGACTTACTTTGGAGCATGTTAATACCTAAAACACTTATTTCAGGTGGCACTTTTTTCTAATATAACTGACAATTGTTGCTATGTTTTGTACGTAACTAATGTAGCTATAACTATAGAACTTGTTAAAACCTGACATACCACTTTTAGGTGGTGCTTTTTTTGTTTTACATATGTTACAAAATTGTAACAATAACATTTTTTATATACCATACAATAATCATTATTGTATGGTCTGTCATCTAGGTCAATGATTCAACTGAATTGCTCATAATTAATGAGTAAATTGTTTGATAACCTTATTTATTTAAACTACTGTTGGTTCTATCAATCAACTAAAACATTTTCTTTAATGTAGTGTGACCGTAAAAGGTGATTTTATGTTTGTCTAAAATAATACAGTGAGCAGGTTACGTGTATTCTATCCTTTTGTGTCTTTGTTTGCATGTTTGGTATTGAAGTAATCCAAAAGTAATTCAAAAGTAATCAGTTACATTACTTTAATAGAGTGATACTTAGAGTAAGTTACTGATTCATTTTTAAAAAGGTAACTTGTAATTGTACCGGATTACTTTTTTTTAAAGTAACCCAGTCCCAACCCTGAAGATGAAATACTGAATATTGCGATGAACTTTATACCAACAAGGTTAGCTGTTTGGTGACGCGCCATACTAAACAAAAAGATCCAATCAGAAACAGAAAAGACTCTGATAAGGGACGCCTTAAATGTTTTAATTTGTGCCTAAATAATCAAACTTTGTAAATAAGTGGAATGAAACAGTATATAGTGCCTCCTGAATAGAGTTATTTCTATAGTTTTTGTCATATCCAGTCATCTCGCTCCTGGTGTGGAACCAAGACTGACCCCTGTATTTTCCTGTTCTTGTTCTAATCAATATAATTTATATGATCATTATTATGAGTACAGAGGTAAAAGTAATGGATTAAAAGTACTCACGTTACTGTAATTGAGTTGTAATTGAGTTAATTTTTATATTTCTATTTCTAAATCAGTAATTTCATTTGAACTTAAGTACATTTTAAAACAAGTAATCTGTTACATTTCTACACCCAACCGTTACTGAGTAAATTATCATTTGTTTTAAAATGACCAACGGACATTGTGAAACTCCAAAAAAATAAAATGACCTGACAACAATCAAATGCATCACATGATAGCCAACCAACCGGATTAAATGTAATGCACCGCGCCAACACAGCATTGAATAGAGGTTTTTGAATTATTTTGTCTTAAAAATATTTGTACATGACAAATATTTTATTTTATACATATGCCTTTGTGGAACATAAACTAATTTCCAAATGTGCAAGATTTTGTCTTATCCTTTTTAAGTTTATACATGAGATGTTTACTGTATGCAAGAAAACTGTGGCAATATTTGTTATCAAAAATAAACATGGGGGGTGAAAGCTGCTTTTTACTTGTACTTTAGTATTTTATGTATGACTTACCTGTACTTGTACTTCAGTACAAGTTCATTCAAATAACAGTACTTCTACTTGAGTAGGATACATCAGAACTCTTTACACCTCTGATGATTATTATTTTTAACTAAAAACAAACATTACAAACCTAAATGTTATGCTTTTATTTGTATTTTTTGTAATTTTTTTCTCCAGTACTCCCTGTAGTACCATCACATACCCCCATTTGAGAAACACTAGGCTATCTATCCATTCTGTAAGTGCTGCTGCTGTCTTGCACATTTTTAAATACTTAGCTGATGCAACGCACCTGTTTGTGAGGAGCAGGTTGTTATCACACCTTCCGCAGAGCGACATGGTGACACACTCATCACATTCAGGGACTGAGCTTTGTCACCCCTGCTCCACTCACTGCCCTTAAGATATTTCAAGGAATTCGACAAATCCCACAAAATGCCTCCAAATACAGTTTTGTAGAACTTAGTGCATCTAGATTAAAACCATAACATGGTTTGCATTCTGAAATGTACAATTCTAATCCAATACTCTTCTACATCTTAGGATATAAGCTTTACTTGGTTGTAATTATTATACTAAATTAAATTTTGTACAATCTGAGCATATTTTGTTGTTGATTTTTACTGAATAATGTATCTTGTTCCAACCAGCACAACATAAACCCTTAAACCAAATTTTCCAGAACTTTCCTCTTTATCGCAACAGTTAAAGGTATAAAATTATGCTAAATAATTTGGTGGAAATAAACTCTTTGCCCAGTTTTATAATTCCATACATCTTTAATATTTATACACCAAAAGTAACCTTCATAAACTGCGATATGTTGGAATGGTAAACATTTTGCCTTCATCTTCTGCAAAAACATGCACACAGAGAAAAAAAAAAAAAAAAAAAAAAACATCTCAGGGAGACATAGATCCAATCCTAAGCAGTATTTAGATCTTCTAGTGAATATACATGCTTTTTGAGTGAGACAGAAAGTAGAGCCAAATAACTTCAATCATGAAGATTCAGAGCCATAGGTGTTAAAAGTCTCACAGAAGCCTGAAAAGCATTGAGTTTGATCAAGGCCACATATCATTGTGGTTGTAAAGAAAGCTAGAAATGGCAGAGGTTTTTGGTTCTATTACTCAAATCAATCAAAAGAAACAGAAGAAAACCCTAAACACTTGTTTTAATTATGGTCAATGAGTATAGGTTGGTTGAGATTAGGTGTAACTTGGAGTATTCATCAGAGGAAGAGTTCCGTAGCACTCACTGAGATATGGCTGGTCATTTAGGGAAAGTACTTACTTAATGTAATCACGATCGATGATCACATAAAGTAAGCTCAATCCTTTGGTTGTAAACCTGCAGATGAAAGATGTGACCACACCTTGGACCTTGACATTGCCAATAAAAACAAAATGCATTCTGCTTACATCTTCACATGAGATACATTGTGAGTTTAAGCGTTCCTGAATTCTCATCCTTGAGCTAATACTTTAGAGACAAATATTTAAGTTATCAATGATGGCAGTATCAAGAATCACTCTATAACACACCTACTTATGCTAACGTATGAAACATGTCTTCTAAACCCACTTTAGCAAAGGCTAAAAAGTTCTCCACAAGTCTAACCTGGTACATATCAAGTATGAAGCCAGATCAACCTATCTAGAAGAAGAGCTTTAATTGGGCCCAAAAAGTAGACAAAACATGGCCCGAATCCATCCCACTCACATGAATCTAATGTCTCTTTAAGCCAAACCTTTCTTACATAACTCAGCTGTATTTACTATCATTCGTATCTGAACAAACGATCAAATTAAGCCCAAACTCAACAAGTTCGGGCAAAGATTTAAAGCTCTAATCGAGGATCTATCACAAAAACCAATAACCCGTCTATCTATCCATGCATTTTCTGACCTGGTCTCGGGGTAACTAATAACCCAGTAACCCAACGTTTCCACGGCATTTATTACTTTGTTTTCTGTTAGCAGGATTAGGTCAAAACTGCTTAGCTGATTTTGACCAAAGATAGACCATATGCCATAGAATATTCCATTAAATTGGGGAGAAGATCCAGATCAATATACTGATTCTGGATCAGTTTAGTAAAACAATTAAAAATCCCTATCGCTCATCAAAAAAATCATATCTCGGTTCGTAATCGACTGATCTTTATGAAATTTGACTCAATGTGTCGGGTTGTTCTTCAAATACCCCACTGAGTTTAATCTGGATTGGATCCGGATTGCATAATTCATTGTAATTTTTTTAAAATATGGGGGCGTCCATATATTTGGACCTACTGTATCGTTATTAATGGGGAAAGAAATTTCTTCCAAGCTTTTAAAATGTGAATGATAATGGTACTATGATCAGGATCACTAATCCAGATAACTGTCAAATCTTGTCTTTTCCAGATATTTTCAGAGATTTGCCTCTTATTTCTCTTATTAAACAAACTTGTATCCTTTTTTTAAACATCAAGATACATTTGTAAAAAAAACTTTTGCCAGCTGATGTATTTTTATTCATTTATTCATTTATCTGTTACCCTACATACGTCATTGCACAGAGGAATTTTCCTCGACAGTAACAGCAAAAAAATCACAAACTTGAATCGGGCTAAAACTGTCTAATAATACACAACTATCAAAGGCTTACAAAGTTTGTTACTGAGAGAGAAAGAGACAGAGAGGGAGGATGAAGCTTCTGAGCATGACATAACCCATGTAATCCCGTATCATAGCAGATTGTGTCTGGGTGTATTTTCAGTTTTTCCTTGTTCATCTCCTTACCTTCATCCAAGTTCATGTAAAGCATGCACGGTACTTCAGACAAAGGCCTACCTATTCACATGTGGGGCACGAAGCAGATTTGCAGCATCTGGATGTGATGGCCGATCCTCTCCCCCTCTAATCCTTCCTGTGACTGTGTTTTTCTGCACAGGCATAAAGCGGATCAACGAGGCTGTCAGCTTGTATCCTTCCTGCCATTGGGAAGATTGAGGAAAGAAATGACAGTGAGTGACAAATGTATCATTTTTAAAGAAACATAAAGAATTATAAATTCAAGAAACTGTCTGTTGGCGTGAGTTGGTTTTATGACATAAACATGCAAAAATTGTTTAATTGAATAAATACATTATTCACTTGCAATGCTACGCATGCTAATATGTGGTGGGCAATCCATTGTTGAACTAAAAATGGAGAGCAAATAAAACAATCTGATGTTAAAGAAGTAAATAGTAGTTGTCGTAGATAGATAGACATTGAAATGTTCAACTACAGAGTAGTTTTAATTTTCAAGTCAGATTTAAAAAAAAAAAACAAAACAAAAAAAAACAAATCCACACGATCTACTACACACCAGAGTGTTATGGTTTGTTTTTGTTTCTATGATTGTTATTGAGTTGGAAAGTTCATACCCAGAGTATGTACATATGTCCAGAGTTAAAGTTCATTAAACTACAGTTAGTACTGACAAAGTAATTTGATTGGACAAGAGACATTGCACAAGTGCTGATATAGAGTAACAACAGCACTGGGACATTGTACAGACATAATCACTCTGCTGTTTAGGAGTTCTAATAACTATTAATTAACTTTCAGTCAGGAAGTGTTTGTGTTGCCTGGCAACAGCCTTGGTTCCCTTCCAGTTGTGAACCTTTTTGTTTTGATGCAGCCAAAAAAATCACAATCTCTTGTCGCTTAATACTGTTGACTAGGGATGCACCAAAATTAAAATTTGTGGCCAAAGCCGAAGCCGAATAAAATATAAACGCTTGGCCGAATCCGAATATAGAATGAGGTTGAAGTTTTTCACTATTTTTTTTAATAGTGCATAAATAGCCTAGAATGTTTTTTTAAAAGAAACTAAATGTTAATTGAATATTCTGACATGTTTTAAATATCCCAGGTGCCTTTGCTTTTCAAAAAAAGGACAACAAAGTTTTTTCATTTATATTAGGCCTTCAAACAAAACAAAACAAAACATGCATTCCAAAAAAAACTAAAGTGCATTAAAGTGGATAAACCCACAACAAATGAATTATTGTCCTTTTGGCACAAGTCTGCTTAGCCACAGTAGATCGGCTGATAATGTAAACCTAGGGCCCTATAAAATCCGTTTAATTTTTTTTTTCTCCGAATTCTGTTTTATTTTTTTTTCTTTAAATAAAGAAATATTAGTTTTTAACTCCTGTGAGGAAACCAAATAAAATCATAATTAAACAAAAATGTATGTCAAAAATAAAGTAAGATACAATTAAAAAGTAGATATAAGTTGTAGTGACATGGATTATTCTGACTTCTCCTTTTTAATTATTTATTTGTCATATAAAGATGTATGAGAACAGAATTAATGTCACGTGATTTCCTCTCAGGGATCAATGGTTTACTGAATCTAATCAAGTTTATTGATTACATTTTGATCAACTTAGTTTAAATTAACCTAATTTAAATTATCCTGATGACATCATTCCAGACCGTAATGATTAAACAAAACTAAATGGACACAACGATGCATCAGTTATTTCACTACTAGGGGGTCAGAATATTTGACAGTATCAGAAGTTATCATTAACCTACGATGTTTAAGACTCTACAATCCCTGGCATCGATGGTGTCGTCCATAACAACTTGTCCCATGGATCTTCTGTTGCTCTGATGAGATGTTGTTCAAATGTAACATTCTAATAACGTTGCTCCTACCGACTTTTATTTTGTAAAGTAGAAGCTCCACTGAAACGGTAGTACTTGAGGTAGCTTGCTGACCTGTGATCGTGTACCTACAAGGTTATTCTTAATTAGCCAGGCACAACAGTTCGAACACTGAGCAGGTGAAGATGATTAAAGCTGATCATGTTCTCACTAGTGCCCGCTTAACAAAATTAAACGGGCACTAGTGGCTCTGTATTTAGGAGTCAGTGATGATTTGCGTAGTTTAATGCAACCAGGACAGGGCGGTGCACCTAATAAGCGGTCCCCGGAAACATTTCCCCATAAAAAACGTCCTTTGCCTCAAGGTGACGGCGATTCATGCCGATTCTGTCCATTTCCGCAGTTTAACCATTTTTATTGGTCGATTCCGTCCGCAATTCCGTTAATGCAGATGTGCCTGTATGTCAAGCCCCAAATAAAATGCTTAAGGAACTGTGCGTCGGACACCGCGTCACTGCACGTTGTTTAATTTCGTCATTGCGTCACACGCTACTTTTCAGCCTTGCTCACTCCACCGAAGGCCGAATATGGCTTTTTTGCTATATTCGGCCAAAGTGTCAGTGCATCCCTACTGTTGACTAATAAAATGCATTAGTAGAACTGTTATATAAATGTTTTTTTGGGCTTTCTGTCTTTCCAAAAATATTGTAAGCCCATTATTGTCTATTGTACCGTATTGTGAACGCAATGTATCATCCCCACCCTTTTATTTTGTGTCATTTCCTCTGCCAAGGAGGTCATATTGTCACTGGAGTTTACTTATTTATTTGTCTATTTGCAGGTTAGCAGGTTTAGGATTAGTATTTTATTGAGATTTTTCCAAAAAAAATGAGTGTTCCCACATTTGGCCCTGTATTGTTTTAATGGTGATCCATTTCGTCCAAGCCTTTTAAGCAGGGGTGTCAAACTCATTTTAGTTCAAAGGCCAAATACAGAGAAGTTCATTTTATGTAGGCCCCAAATTTTAGGCTGGGAAATTAGTAATTGAATCATTATTGTGCTCTAGTTTGCACTTTTACATATAAATAAATGGTAAAATATGTACGCCACTGATAACATCAAAACAATAACTAGCAGATTTCAGGCCCAGCAGGATCTTCACTTTCAATTTATTAGATTTTTTGACCAATTTTTATGTAATTTGGGACAATTTTGTGGAATCATTTGAAGAAAATTGCAGGATTAGGGAAAAATTGACATTTATTTTATTTATATATACAAGTATGGGGAAAATGTGAGCCCTGTTAATATTATGGTGTTTCATTGAATTTGTGTATTATTTCGGAGATATCAAGACATGTACAACTGAGTTAGTTGGTCATTTACACAAGGATTCATGTTTTTTCTGACTTTGTTGCTTTCTGCTGCAGGCTAATATGGATGCTCTAAAGGGCCAGATGTGTGAATGATCACAATACCATGATCAGGATCACTGATCCAAATAACGGTCAATATCTGCAAAGAGGAGATTTGGCGCTTGGCAGAGGTTTGCAGTTTGCACCTTCTCAGTTTTTTTTTTTTTTTTTTTTTAAATTTAGATGATCAGTTGGGTCTTTAGTCTTGTGACTATCTTGTCATGTTTAGTAATTTGAAATATGTTTTGTGTTAGTCAGCTGGGCAGTGGTTGCATATCGGTTAAGGAAGGTCATGGGTTTCTGTCCCAGTGTGGTCGTCTTTAACTTTGGTTTTCATTTTGATTCTATTTGTCCTGCTTCAGTCTAATTTCTTTTGTGATTTGCTCTGTTAGTTTCTTGCTCTCAGTTTTGTCTGTGTCTGTCAGTAATGGATTCCTGTCTGTGTCTTCACACTCTATTGTCAGTATGTTTGTGTGAGAGATTGGATAGTTCCTCCCATTTCCCCACAGGTGTTCTGGAGTTTCTAATTACCTTGCTTGCACATTAAAGGTGTGGTTAGACACTGAGTGAGTGTTGCTGCATGGTTGGCTGTGATGGATGGCTTCCCCCCTTGTGGTCCTGCCTGCTGCTTCCTGCGCCCCCTCAGTTTGTTTCTTTGAGCTAATTTGGTTTTCTTAGCACGAGTGACTACCATACTTTTATTCCATGGCTCGTTATTTATTGCTGGATTTTGGAGTTTGTAGTTTGGTTGTTCATTTTAAATAGACTTACTATTCAGGAAAAAAAAAAAAAACATCACTTTTATCAGTTTTTTTTTAACACAACATAAGTAAATAGAATCTTATGCTAAATCACAGAAGAATTTAGGTCCATTTAAAAATACTCTCCCTTACATTCAAATTATCACAACTTCATAAGAATACTGTGAATGTGATAAAGTACAGGCAGTACTCAACAGCCATTACAAAAACTCAAATGACATTTTCTGGCACCAAACTGCTCTTTCACTGATATTTTGCTTCACTTCAACTCAAAACCACTTTTGGCAACAACATGCACTTGATCCTTTCCACTTGCAAAAAGAAAAAAAAACAAACATGGAAATACTTTTATGTTTGGAGAAAATGAAAGTGGGGTGGGCGGAATATCTCGAGACAAAAGTATATATTCACAAGTGGCAAGTGACACAAGAATGTGCTGAAACTTTTGAAATCTTGTGTCAAGATCATGGTTTACCTGTAGTAGTGTGGAATGTTTATCTTAAAGAAAAAAAGTGAAGAAAATAAACTATAGGTTATTTACATAACCCCGGTTCTCTGAGTAATATGAGTGAGATGTCTCACTAAGGAATATACACCTCCGCGTCATATCTCAGGAGCTCTTTCTCAATACGCCAACTTGTTTGGCTGATGAAATGTATTCATTCGCGGCAGATAGTCCCACCTACTATAAGTGGAGTGGGCGGAGAATACATTAGCATTCTGTAAACACCTCTTTTAGCTCAGTCAGCAAGAAGGGTTGTCTTTGTGCGACATCTCACTCATATTACTCAGAGAACCGGGGTTATGTAAATAACCTATAGGTATCATTCAAAACATTAGTTTCAATGTCTCACTATGGGATCTGTTAGCTCCCATATTGCAAACAAGCAAATTGCAAGCCACACCAGCCCACAGGCCATGTACCGAAAAGACAGGAGAACCGCCCATGCCACACACGAAGCGGAGACATCCAGTCGGTAAAATGGGACAAAAGTGACCAACTCGCTGCTGCACAATTATGCTGAACAGACACTCCCCTGAACAAGGCCCAGGAGGTGGCTAAACCCAGAGTCGAATGTGCACACAAGTCCACAGGTGGCTGCAAACTCTGACTCGAATAAGCCAGAGCAATCGCCCCCACCATTCCGTGCGACAGGCGTTGCTCCTCCTGAAGCTCCCTGTCAAATCCACGTGTGCATCACGTGCACAGGACACAACAGATGAGGCCGTTGCTCACCCTGTGAGGCAGAGAAGGCCATAACGTCGATAAGAGAACACAAGCCCAATACCTTCGGCGCAAATGCCGGGTTGGGCTTCAGCACCATCCGAGCGTCACAGGGGAAGAATTGAGTGCACAACAGGTGCACTGACAGTGCATGGATGTCACTAACACACATGGTCTACGCCAAAGCCAGTAGCAACACTGCCTTTAGGGACACAAACTTCAAGTTTGAGCGTCTCAAAGGCTCAAAAGGTGAATGTTTAAGTACTTCCAGGACCACAAGTAAATCCCATGGTGGCACCAGCGGTCTGGACACAGGGAGGAGCCTGTGTGCCTCTTTCATAAAACAAACAATCAGCGATTGCTGGCTCGCCGTCTCATCCCCAAAGCCCACATGACAGGCAACGATAGACTTTCACCATAGAAAAAGCCCTTCGTTTGTCAACTAGCTCCTGAAAGTAATGACAAGATCACTTCCACGAAGCACTGAAAAGGAATGTGTCCCGCCCGGTGACACCACTCCCCAAACACCCTCCACTTGCAGTCGTACAGTGGTCTGGTGGAGGAGGTCCTAGCGTACGGAATCGTGGCGATCACATGCTGTGAGAGTCCCACGGCTGACAGATTGCGCCATTCAAGAGCCAAACCCATAGCGCCAGGCGCCTGCCTGCCTTTGACAGTAAGTCCCTCTGCAACGGGAGTTGCCAGGGGAGCGCACAGCAGCCGGTAAATCTCCACCAGCCAGTGCATGGCAGGCCAATGCAGAGCCACCAGGATCAGAGTGTGCCCACGCTCTGATGCATGGGGTGCACAGGAAAAGCAGGGTGCGCCAGTGGCACAGGGCCCCACGTACTCAGGTGAAATCATCATCCTCCGTGCGTCATGACGCACTGGATTCTCTGGTGTGATCACAAACCTCTGTGCGTAACGAGGAGGCGACTGAGCAGATTACGAGGATGACAGACGCCACCAGCTTGAGTAACCAAATACATACAGTCCCCCCCAAAAGTATTGGAACAGCAAGGTCAATTCCTTTGTTTTTGTTGTATACTGAAGATATTTGGGTTTCAGATCAAAACATGAATATGAGACAAAAGTTCAGAATTCCAGCGTTTATTTCATGATTTTTACATCTAGATGTGTTAAACCAGTGATTCTCAACTGGTGGGTTGGGACCCAAAAGTGGGTTGTGGACCTGTACTGAGTGGGTCCCAAACAGCTGGTCAAAAATAAATAAATACTTTAAGTCTCTGATGTTGGACTTGTCTTTTATTTGAAATAATCTTTTCATGCTTTGACGTGCATGTTGCACCGGAAAATATATAGATTTATGTTTTAAAAAAGAGAATGTTTTTGAAAAATGTGGGTTGCGATTTAATGGCCATGGAAAAATGTGGGTCCCTGGTTGAGACCAGTTGAGAACCCCTGTGTTAAACAACTCAGGACAGAGCACCTTTTGTTAGAACCCACCCACTTTTCAAGTGAGCAAAAGTATTGGAACATGTGACTGATGGGTGTTTCTAATTGCTCAGGTGTTGCCTTATAGATTGATTGCTTAAACATTAAATAGTTCTTGTTTTTGGCTTTTGTGTGAAAACTGATTTTGCTGTTAAGCAAACATGAAAACCAGAGAGCTGCCTATGGGAGAAAAGCAAGCCATTTTGAACTTGAGAGAAGAGGTAAAATCAATCAGAGCTATTGCAGAATCGAACACATTTTCCCGAATGGAAAAGCACGAGGCATGCCAACAAAACTGTCACCCACCTGCCAAGAGGCACAACGTGAAAAGCACCGAGCGCAAGGAGAGCCCCAGGGGGGTTATATCCTGCGGGGGGCAATTTGATTTCCGAGTTTATCTGTGTCAGCAAGGCTGCTCCAGAAAGGCCGAAAGGGGGCACGCGGTACTGTAACACATCCCCAGGGAAGTAGCATACTTACCCTCAGGTAAGTACCCCTTTACTTCCTTTCAAACTTACCTCAGGTGCACATTCGAAAGCAGAACAGGCGGAGCTGGAGAACATGGGAACATCCAGCTGCATCACAGCGGGTGTCGACACCGCGCGCTTATGGTGACAATCTTCTGTCTTTATTGTGTTTCATTTGCAGCGCCCTCAGCCTTGGGCTTGGGTGCAACAGCGGGCACACTTTATTTATGGTGATGGAAACATGTGTGGTGTGCTTTTGGATACTTTTCAGAAGGGCAACAGCCAAACCTCCATTGAAAACGTCAATTCCTCCCGGTAGCCTTTGCCGAGCCGTGGTAGTGAGGAGGGCGGGGGCGTGGGGGATCCTCAGGTGCACATTCGAAAGCAGAACAGGCGGAGCTGGATCACATGGGAACATCCAGCTGCATTACCAAAGAAAACAAGAGAAGAGCGTCAGGCACTTTGCGGGCCATGACAGCGGAGCTGCAGCCAAGGCCAAAGTCTCCCTGGACCAGCCAAACGGTCGTGCTGAGACGACGAGGTGGGACTGGTAGAGCGCGGAGCTCCCAGCCGCTACGGGAAGAGAGAGAAGCAATTTTTCCTCCCTGATTTGGGTGCCCTGCACTCAGGGGGACACCAGTGCTGCAGCTAAGGTCAAGGCTTCCTGGACCACCCAGACCGGCCGTGTTAAGTAGGTGGGACTATCTGCTACTTATGAATAGATTTAATCAGCCAAACAGGTTGGCGTAATGAGAAAGGGCTTTTGAGATATGACGCGAAGGCGTATGTCCCATAGTGAAACATCAAAACAAATGTTCTGAAAGAGGACCTCTAATTTACCACTTGTAAGCAATAGATTCATTGCAGGTGGTTGTTTTACCTTATAAAACACATTAAAACGACATGTGATTGCAAAAAAAACAAACTGTGAATCAAAGCAGAAGGTATTTTTAAGTTTAATCATTTTAAGCTTTGCCCTCTTGGCAGAATCCTCCTCATAACCTATAGCGTCTAATATAGTGATAAAATCGTTTTTACTTACTGTAGCTGTTTGGATCATTTTCTTTAAATAAAATAAATCAAAGTTCAACACCTCTGACACATCTGTTCTCTGCCAAAACTTCAGTAAATGCTGAACGTTTATAATATACAGGAAAAGTATTGGTAAGAGGAGTAATATTTCATGTGAAGCGGATCCTTCATCTGTCATGCGACATATTTTTCTGGCACTCATGGTTCTGGTTTTATTCATGCATTTTGCTCTTGTTGAGAATTGTTTTTCAATTATTAATATTAATAGTATTGTTTCACACTTCAGATATACATGGATCTTGAAGTAGGGAAATATATCCCCTTGATTGATATCAATTTATGATTTTATATATATACTGTATATTGTTGGGTTTAATAAACACCTTATTCAATAGTTAACTCATAATAATTACCTTGGCCAAAGAGGTCATAGTCCCACCAGTGTCTTATCATTTGTTAATTTGTCTGTTAACAGGATTACGTCAAAAGTACGTACCAGATTTTGTCAAAGTTAGACCTGACACCATGGATGAACCCATTACATTTTAGACGGGATCTGGGTCAATGTGCTGATTCAGGATCAGTTTAAAAAAAAAAAAAAAAAAAACTTTCATAAATGGGGAAATTTAAAAACGTAGTATCTTGATTTGGAATTGACAGATCTTTATGAAATTTGACTCAGCTATGTCGGATTGGTTTTACAAATACCTCACCAAATGTCATCCAGATCAGATTTAGATTGCACATTTCTTCACTATTTTTTTAAGAAATGGGGGTGCCCATACACTGATATTAATGGGCATATAGATTTCTTAAAAGCCTTTAAAGTGTAAATACCCATTTCTCCATGATCAGAATCATTGATTCAGATAACTGCCATTATTTGACAACCAGAATATTTGGTACTACTCTCTCAGTGCTCTTGTTAATAACATATGTTTAGTTGTATTTTCTCACCACTGCAGTAACTCCAATCAGCCAAACACCAAAATCCCTCATTTATATACTGTATGATCTGCTTATGAGTGAACAGAACTATATGTAGTACACGGTAGAAAGACAAAAGTGTAATTGCTCTGACTTTTCTGGCCAATGTAAAGTAAATCCTAAGGAGTTACACTGATGTTTATTGAACAATCAGTAGAGAAAAACACTGCTAAATGCTCATACATTTTTTTCCATTCTCCTAAATGATGAACAGGAAATGCTGAACACAGTTTGCATGAGGTACCCATGTTTGAATTCACTTACTACACAGAGCTGCAGACTACAGAGCAGGCCTAAGGTCCTGTACCTGCTTCAATGCTGATTAAAGTGGCGTCCACACTGACCCTCCAATCATTTGGCTCTCATTTACATTACCCAACCTAATCAGAGCTGGTAATGTCATTCAGGAGGCTTCAGCTTCTCTTCTGCTTTACACTCATGTGACTTTAATGTTCATAGAGTTGTACTGTGGTTAATAATTGAAAGGCAATCAAGTAACAAGCTAAATATTTCAGTAAAAAGGTGTGACATCCTTATAAAGCAGAAGGTTATGATTTGTGTTTTGGTCAATTTATGCTATAGGTCATGTTACTGGATTCAATTGTAGCTGTCACAGGAAGAAGGAAGATGCAAGTTTTGGGATTAATACGATCCATCAAAATATTTGGTAACACTTTAACTGACGTGTTATACATAAGACTGACATTACACAGTCATTATTTTAAATTGACACCTGTCATTAACATGAATAAGGTGTCATGAAGGCTGTCATTATGTGTTGTTTGTTACCCTAACCCTAACCATAACCCTACCTAACCCCACTATATCCTTCCACCTAACCAAAAATGCCAACATAGCTCCAAATGCATCATATGATTTAGCATAAAATGTCATAATTTAGCAAACACTTAATGACCTTTATGGCACATTATGTATGCTAATGACAGGTGTAATGCACCTTGGTATAAAACTTCCAATGAAGTGGGACCAAATATTCAAATGAATAATTAAATGAATAAAAATGAATGAATATAGCCTAATGACTGTAAAGGGAAAAATAACTAAACTAAAGTCGTAGGAGTAGTGGAACTACACAATATTGCAAACAATACAGATAATTAAAACTAAAGACCAACTGAAACCTTGCCCAAATACTCAAGAAATAAAAGTATTCATACATCAACAATTGTGCACATAGGTTGGATGCCACCACCTCATCTTAAATTACTTCAATCAATCAATAAATATTTTCAATATTTTATCTATAAAAGTGATTTTCATACAAAATAATTCAGCTGAAAGTGATTTACAATGTTTAAAATGTATGTCTCGTTGTTCAGTAAGATGTGTTCAATCAAACATTCAATGTACTAAACTAACCAGCTAAAGTTGTTTTACGATGGAATGCTACAGCCCCGGCGTCAGGGGGTCAATTAGAGGGGCAATGCCCCCCCTGCCGTACCTCCTTGCCCCCCCATTGGCTGTCAGAGTGGTAGGCCTAATGATTTTTTTTTTTTCTAAAACGAGTCATAATTCATTTTGTTTGTCACATTGTATCAATTCATATTCAGCTAACTGAAATCAATAAAATGTAAAATTCAAAAGAAATATTTTAAGATACTCTCGGCTTGTGTCATGTGACGCGTGCGTGCTGCCGCAAGTGACGTGTCAAGTTGACACGTCACTTGCGGTAGCACGCACATGTACTAATACTTAAACGAACAAATTAGACAAGTATGCACTTCTTGGTATGGCAAAATTAAATGAAAAGGAAAATGATCGTGAAACAAAGAAAAATAAATAAATAATTAACTAAATAGATTTAGAAAACAAAAAACAAAACGAGGGGGGTTGAGTATACAGTTTGATTAAATTAGATAAAATTCAAAATAAAATTCAAAATATGGGGGTGCCAAGCTAGTGGTAATGATAATAGCATCAATAATAGCAATAATAGTAGCAATAATAGTGGCGGTGCTAACAATAACAAAGATTATAATAACAGTTATAATGGTGATAATAATTATCATGATGATACTACCAATAATTATAATAACACTAATAATGATAGTAATAAAAAACAATGATAATAATAATAAAGATAATAACATCAATAATAGTAACCATAATAATCATCATCATCAGCATTCCCAACATGCTGCACCCAACCTGTGTTTTAATTTTTTTCCCTCCCTTTGGTCCTAGGAATCCTAGGACAAAGGAAAAACATCCTAGGCTTGGATAGTGAGATGTGATTAAAAGTGGGCCCAGTAGCTACCTTGCGTCCCATTCCGGGTAGGCAACCAAGCAGACGCACTGTCCTGTACACCCATCCAGCCCGAGACATCTGGCGCCCTGGGCCCTCCCTGTTCTTAATTTTCCTTTTATTTTTTTTATTTTTTTTGTAAATAAAAAAAAAAAAAAGTTTGTATGAGTGATTGGTGTTTTACAACTGGTTTTCATGTGCATATGAATTGAAATGTGTGCTTGTCCCGGTAATAATAGAGACCATAGTACAATACCTAAGTACTGTATGCATATGTAGGTGCAGATCTGTGGGAAAATCATCACCCAACCCCCCCCCCCCCCCCACCCCCCCCGTGGTCATCACATGCCCCTCACAATATGGTTCTGGAGCTGGGGCTGGAATGCTACCACTAAACATGTTTAACGTGTTATGTTTAGTGTTCGGTTTAAATATAAAGTGTTTATCTAAGAAACCCACAAATGTTAGCTCAAAAACTACACTAATACTAATGATAAAAATAAAAATAAAATTAGATTTAAAAACGAAGAAAAAAAAAAACCTATTTAAATGTTTTTGAATTTTTACAAGTTTCTTCTAGACAGAAAAAGTTGCACGAAAAAGTACAGCCATATATACCCTTAAACTCTGCACACATAAAGGAAAAAGTGGGAAGCCAAAAACAAAGCAGAGAAATGTTTCTGCCCTGGGAGAATTACCTGAGCATGACGCATAACAGATTTTGGCTCCTGGTTGAGAAAAGGCTTTGGGCTTTCACTGCACACTGATTCAAATTTTAGGTTTGAAGATATTATCATGTTGCCTGGCTTCAAATGTGGCAGTGAGTAAACACAGCAGTCAGAAGCTTTATTTCTGCTTAACTGTAATGCTTTATGTAGCATGCAGCTGTTAGTCAATGAAATATCTTAACTATAATACAACATTTAACACAATCTAAAACTCAAAGCAGCCCGTGGAAAACTATGATCTGATTAAACGCTATAAATAAATAAATAAATTATATACTGTGCCTTTGCGAAAGTATTCGGCCCCTCTTGAACTTTTTTTACCTTTTGCCACATTTCAGGCTTCAAACATAAAAATATAAAACTGTAATTTTTTGTGAAGAATCAACAACAAGTGGGACACAATCATGAAGTGAAACGAAATTTATTGGATATTTCAAAAATTTTTAACAAATAAAAAACTGAAAAATTGGGAGTGTAAAATTATTCAGCCCCCTTAAGTTAATACTTTGTAGCGCCACCTTTTGCTGCGATAACTGCTGTAAGTTGCTTTGGGTATGTCTATCAGTTTTGCACATTGCGAGACTGGAATATTTGCCCATTCCTCCTTGCAAAACAGCTCGAGCTCAGTGACGTTGGATGGACAGCGTTTGTGAACAGCAGTTTCAGTTGTTTCCACAGATTCTGGATTGGATTCAGGTCTGGACTTGACTTTGGCCATTCTAACACCTGAATATGTTTATTTGTGAACCACTCCATTGTAGATTTTGCTTTATGTTTTGGATCATTGTCTTGTTGGAAGAACAAATCTCCGTCCCAGTCTCAGGGTCTTTTGCAGACTCCATCAGGTTTCTTCCAGAATGGTCCCTGTATTTGGCTCCATCCATCTTCCCATCAATTTTAACCATCTTCCCTGTCCCTGCTGAAGAAAAGCAGGCCCAAACCATGATGCTGCCACCACCATGTTTCACAGTGGGGGATGGTGTGTTCAGGGTGATGAGCTGTGTTGCGTTTACGCCAAACATAACGTTTTGCATTGTTGCCAAAAAGTTCGATTTTGGTTTCGTCCGACCAGAGCACCTTCTTCCACATGTTGGTGTGTCTCCCAGGTGGCTTGTTGCAAACTTAAACGACACTTTTTATGGATATCTTTAAGAAATGGCTTTCTTCTTGCCACTCTTCCATAAAGGCCAGAGTTGTGCAGTATACGACTGATTGTTGTCCTGTGGACAGAGTCTCCCACCTCAGCTGTACATTTCTGCAGTTCATCCAGAGTGATCATGGGCCTCTTGGCAGCATCTCTGATCAGTTTTCTCCTTGTATGAGCTGAAAGTTTAGAGGGACGGCCGGGTCTTTGTAGATTTGCAGTGGTCTGATACCTCCTTCCATTTCAACATTATTGCTTGCACAGTGCTCCTTGGGATGTTTAAAGCTTGGAAATCTTTTTGTATTCAAATCCGGCTTTAAAACTTCTCAACAGTATCTCGGACCTGCCTGGTGTGTTCCTTGGTCTTCATGATGCTCTCTGCGCTTTTAAACTGACCTCTGAGACTATCACAGAGCAGGTGCATTTATACGTAGACTTGATTACACACAGGTGGATTCTATTTATCATCAATAGTCATTTAGGTCAACATTGGATCATTCAGAGATCCTCACTGAACTTTTGGAGAATTTGCTGCAACTGAAGTAAAGGGGCTGAATAATTTTGCACGCCCAAGTTTCGATTTTTTATTTATAAAAAATGTTTCAAATATCCAATAAATTTCGTTTCACTTCATGATTGTGTCCCACTTGTTGTTGATTCTTCACAAAAAATTACAGTTTTATATCTTTATGTTTGAAGGCTGAAATGTGGCAAAAGGTCGAAAAGTTTAAGGGGGCACGAATGCTTCACGAGGCACTATATATATAATATATATATATATATATATATTATATATATATATATAATCAATCTGTTGTATAGAATACAAATGACTGCATTGGCTGTGATAATTTTGTTGTACATACATGTATTTTATTTCTAGTTTACTGTATTCATACATTTATATTTTTCCTCAAGGGCTTAACGTGCTACTTTGGTTGGAAATGTCGTTGTGCCTGTGTAAATGAAGATGAATGACAATAAAAGATCCTTCAATCCTATATACACAGGATTTGGAATTCATATGGAACTCCATATGGGAATCTTATAAATCAATGCTGTTTTGGCATTTTCCTCATTCCCAAGGGTGACGTATCCACATATGGAGGAATTACATGCTACATTACTTCTTAATTTCTCCCCGTCCCTTTTTCATATGCTTGCGTCTACCACACAGAGGCTTTGACAAGAGGCTAGGGTTGAGTTGCTATAAGCTTCTTAGCACCTTTCCCTTTTGTTCTGTTTTCATGCTCTTTTGCTCACAAAAAAAAAGAAAAACCTCAGGAGAGATGCATCATGGATGATAATAGCACACCTGTAGAGGGGACACTCATTCATACCAGAACAACAGATCTAGTGAGCCGATAATGACTACACTGTGTGGGCAAACACTCCACAGAGATCATCCTGAGGGGCAACAGCCTTGTGTGTAACTGCTAGCACCAATCGATAGCACAAAATAGCAGCTAGCAGATCTCACATAATTAGGCAGAGAGGCTGGGTGAGAGCGCAACACAGGCCTATACTGATGATTAATAAACAACATTATCACAAATGTGCACTGACCTGCTGTTCACTCACAAAAACACTCATTTTAAAAATCTATCTTCACGATCCATTTCCTTTTTTTTAGATACATTTCCATAAAACTTGCAACAGGTAAATATGCTTTTATATGACACAGTATAATATGTAATATGTAAAATAATTACAGAATATAGAATATGTTGTACTATGACAATCTAAAATCTGAAACCAGATTCTGAAAGAATAGACTCTCTACTTTCACTAAAAACAAAAACATGTGTTTCTAGCTAGTTTTGTTCTTCCATAATCAGTAGTTTGAATATAGGTACTGTAGTTTCATACAAAATGCCACATTCTGAGCAAAAAGCTGAGAAAATTGCCTTTTTCAGTGACTTTGAAACTATTTATTTTTTTTTTTGCTTTAGTGACATCTCAACATTAGTTTCCCTCTTTAAAACTACAAAAGCAACAACTGAGACCGGCTTTTGATGGCAAAATTATTAATATTTTACTATCTGGGTCAGAGTCTCTTCCCCCGTCAGTTCCCACACACACACTACTTCCTCCTCCTCCAGGACATGCTGAGTGACCCGCTTGCCACGGTTTGTTAAGTGTTTTCTCTCACGATCGTGACACTCTCAATAGTTCACTTAGTTTCACACATACTCTGATCGAGAGTGAGCTGCTGTAGCTGCTGGGAGCTTCACAATCTTCCCTCATAGCGCAATTTCTGCCGAGTCCCTGGCTTCTCCCTCCCCAGCGATGGTGATGAACCTGGCTAATCTCTCAACCAAAAGTGCGCTGCTGCCACATAAATGGTGCCAGTTGGTCACTACATCATAGTACAAGGCTGATATTCATTGAAGAGCTCATCACACTGTCTCCTAGCACCCTCATTGAAAAACACAATTGACATGTTTATACGTCATTGGCAGTGAATGAATTAAAGCTGATATCCGGAGTTTCTGAGAAATCTATGTTCATGTATAATTCTTTTGAAATGCGAAAAAATACCTAATTAGTATTTTATCTACTGCCGGTGGTCATTCATTTACATTAATGCATATAAGTCCCTCCTTTGTCCTATAGACCCTATACAAATGGAAACGATTGCTGACTGGCACTCAGCCAATAGGCTTCGACTTCCTGTTTTTGAGACTGTCAATCAAAGTGAAAGCAAAATTGTGCACAGAAACAAGGCGGTGCGTCACAACAGCAAACAGGTAAATATGGTTTTGGCTCTTACCTGACCCATAGACCTATATCAATGCTACCCAATGCAACCTTGTTAAGTTCCGCAATGCGCGTGCAGAAAAGTAGAGGCATGGCTTCTGGTAAATTGCTGAGGCAGGGGGAGGAAGTGGAGCCGGTTGAGGGCGGGACATCTGAGACGTTTCTCAGAAACTTCGGATAGCAGCTTTAAGCAATTCTTAGTGTGTGGGTCAATGACGCGAGACCAAAATATTCTGTCCAACTGCATTTCTTTAGTTAAAATGCATAAAAAGATAACAAATATGTAGTAACTTAGTAAATTCGTTATCTTTTTTTTTTTTTTAAGTTAATAAATTACATCTGTAATTTATTCTGTTATTCAATGGGGTGGTTGCTGTCTGGCCATGACTGCTGTTTAGAAAAAAATCTTTAAAATTCCCTCTAAATCTATTTAGATTTATTTGCTATATTTTGGTTACATTATAGTCCTGTATAAGATTTAAAAGTATTTATATATTTATTCCCAAGATAATATTCATGCAAACCTTACGGTGATACCCATTTAATGAAATAACATGCAGTGAAATCCTCATACCTCATTGACCCATGTGCATCTGTGAGGAAATACTTTTTAAACAAATTTTTATTTGTTGGTTTTATTAGATAGCATTCATTCCACATAAACATTTCTTTACAAGCACCAAAAAAGATGTTGGAGGTAGAGTAGCCTCAGCTACAGTTAAAACAGCAAAAGCTCTGTGTTTACTAGCCTATACCAGGATTTTTTCAACCTTGGAGTCTTGACGCCATGTGGGGTTTGCCTGGAATGAAAATGGATTCACCTGAAATGTCTAGTAATTTTGTAAAAAAAAATAAAGCATAACCAATTCCAATTATATTTTCAAATTACTGTTATTTTTCAAATTAACATGAGATATCAACCAACTGTATTATATACTTCAATTTCCTGAAATAAAACTCTAGTTTAAATAAAAAGCAGTACTAAAAAATGTATTGTCACTTTGTGCACTAATCCTGGCTACTCTGTATATGTAACACACTTTAATAAACATGACCAAAACAAGTTCTAGAAAATAAGAATGTCCCTGGGGTTGCCGGAACTTTGTGATCTGAAAATGGGGCCACGACCCGAAAAAGGTTGGGACCAAAAGGCCTATAAATTATAATAATTAATAATTAAAAAAAAGTTGCTATATTTTTATTAATAAACTACTTTGTCCTGCTCCAAACGTTCCTTTAACACCTCCTCTTCCTTATTTTTATTCACACAAACTATCCCAGCATTTGAAGTTGTGATAATGAATGTGGGCCTAAAATGTCACACCCTGCTGACAAAAGAATCTGGGCATCTCTGTCTTATAAATTATATATCACTGTGACCAAAATAGGTTACAATTGACTTCAACATCACATTTTTTTTTTTTTTTTAGCATAGCACACAAACTAGGACACTACTCTAAGGAGACTAATTGAAAAGTTTTTAATACTTATTTGTCATTAAAACATAAAGATGTACTGTCAATAAACACATCTTTTTCACACATTTTCTCAGTGAAACAGAGGAAACAGCCCTTTATGCATGCTTTGTTTTCTTTTTTTAGTGTTTACATGAGTACAATGAAAATGACACCTATAAGAAGGCATTTTGTGTTTAAATGTGTGAAAAATCAAAGAGTAGAAAATTGCAGGAGAAAAGCAGTGGGTAATCCAATGGTTGCCTTCGACCAGGTTTTTATGTGTTCAGCAACCCTCCATCAATGCTGGTGTGCTATTTGTGCCAGCATGTGGTCTCTGAGATTGGCTATTTCTGTTTTTTATGTTGAAAGAGACACAGAATGCTTGGTGTAGATACTATGTTGTTGAGATCTTAGTACGTATCTAGGTTTCACCACAAAATCATTCGTGCTAGCTAAGAATCTGAGTTGACAGTGGATTTTATGGCAGAAATAAAAACAGTTATACATACTTTAGTGTATTGTGCTGGTGAATGTGTCATTGGAAACAAACAATGGTTTTCACATTTAAGGTTTCCTCAAAGATGGAGGGGTTTAGAATAAGTGAGCCTTTAAATTGACAAAAAGGTTTGTATTAATTATCCAGGATTTATGTACAAGAATATACAATTAGACTTTTTTAAATGTTGCCAAAGAAACTAAATCCTTACAAGATGTTATATGTACTCACACCCCAAAGGGGCAAATCGACATATTTTATGTATTTATTTTTTCCATGTGGGACATGTTGGATGTTTTGATTAGTGAACACTTTGAAACTAAATTACACAACTTTTGCAGTTCTGTTCTGGAGCTTCAAACAATCACAAAACAATTCAAATACTCTTTCAGAAATCCTCTGTAGAAAATATTCTGCTTTGTTAATTGTGATGATGTTATTTTATTATATATTTCATTTTCTTACGACTTTTTCAGCAGAGTCTGTCAACTCGAGCATGTAGGATTCCAATGTGTCCACATAAAAATTGGCCAATAGACCATGTTTGTAACTGTATTTTGATTTTATTTCTTTATTTCTTTATTTTTTTTTTTGTTGTTGCCAAAATACAGTATGTTACTGTGGCAACAAACATACTTATATGAGATCTTATTAGATCATGATGAAATCGATATGTTCGTTTTTAAAAAAATGGCAGGAATAAGAGAGTATGAACTGTCATAAAACATACTGGGCACTTTCATAGATGTATGTGATAACTTTTTTTTTTCTTTTAGAAATTTAAGAAGATAAAAGTAATTTTTTTTTTTAAAATGTAATTTGACAGGTTGATAAATAATACCACTTGTTTTTTTGTTTGTACTTGAAATACAGTTATTTACCATTTACTTGTTCTTGCAAGTTTAATATATATATATATATATATATATATATATATATATATATATATATATATATATATGTAGTATATATATATATATATATATATATGTAATACCATTTTGGACTTGTAAAGGGGTATACTGCGATATATATCACATTAGTATTACAATATATCATTATATATTGTGTCGTGACAAACAAATTGTGAATTGTATGTCAGATTCATTACATTGCGCTCCCACTTTAAAATAGTCTACTCTTCCGCACCTCTTCCGTCGTCCCACGCTGACTCCCTCTTCCCTGTTCCCTTACCGCTCACCTCGGTGTAACACTGCCCTCTCTTTTTATATTCTCCCTCTAATAAAGTGTTTCTTACCCTTCCATAGGGAGGGCTGGTGATGGTGACAAATATGTCGTAAAATAAATTCATTTATTGAATTGCAATAATAAAACATGCATTGCTATCGCAAAAAGATAGTATTGACCTTCGACAGCATGTGCAGACAAGGCAAAAAAAACAACAAACAACCCGTTTATAAATTGTCTTGATGAAAAGTGCATCAAAAAAAAATAAAAAAAATCACCTGTTCAATAAACTGTCAACATGTGAATTGGTGCTCGACAAATGGCGAGTACGACTTCCCTGAAAGCTTTCCAAATACATGTAAATATTTTCAAGATTCATATAGTTCAAAGTTCCACTCTTTACATTATTGCCCTATAGAGTAAATGACCTTCTATGTGCCACATGTGACAAGAGAGATTCCACTTAATCCCAAGATTTTTTCCTATTTCCTTATTTTATTCTTTGTCATTCACAAGAGATACTGTACCTCTTGATGTGACTTGATGGGAGCAATTCTTCCATATCTTAAAAGTACAACAAAAGACGCAGGAAAGGAATCATACTGTGCCTGCTACATTTAACGACTTTTATCATATTCCATATAGGGGTTAAACATGAGTGGATAAAGGAAATAATTGTGAATCAAAAGAAACAATGTAGGAGACAGAAATCAATTTATTCTGCAAATGGATTTGAACCACATCATCAAGACCTGGAGAAATGGTTAAGAGTTAATAATAATGTGAGTATTCTGAAGCAGCACTGCTTATGGTGATAGAATTGTAATATTTGTAGGTAATATAAAGTAATAAAGTAATTGCTTATCCATGCTGTCAGTTTAACCACACAAAGAAGAGGCTTTCTAAGAATAATAATATGAAATTGCTTTTTTTTTTTGCACATTTGACCAAGTTGGTCACACAAGTTAATTTTCAACTCACGAGTGTTCTTTGTAGTTTGCAGCTATCTGATGTCTGCTATGTTTGGGATGCAGTCCACACTGAATGGCACTGTGACATTCAGTCAAAGCAGACTTTAAAGTATTCAGTTTGTTAATATTCACATTACGTCGACTTATCATAATTATGCTTCACTCACTACGCCAGGAAGTTTTTCTTTTCATTTTGTCTTCTTTTTCTGAAATAATATGTTAAAGCTGATATCCAGATTTTCTGAGAAATCTATGTTTATGTATGATTCTTTTGAAATGTCTACTGCCGGTGGTCATTCATTTACATTCATGTATATAAGTCCCTCCTTTGTCCTATAGACCCCTATACAAATGGAAACAATCGCCAAGTACGCCCAGCCAATAGGCTTCAACTTCCTGGAACAAGGACAGTCAATCAACGTGAAGGTGAGTGCTGTGTAAACTGTGCACGGAAACGAGGCTGCGCGTCTCAAATAAGTAAAACTCCGAGCAGCAGAGCGTCATGGAGGAGCGCTCCGAAACTATAAAGTTACAGATTCCGCGTATAAAGCTTTGAATTAAAGACAAAAGAAAAGTCCAGGTACAAAGCTGGTGGATAAACGTCTTTGTGACCGCAACAGGATTTATTTGCGAACGGACCAGGAATTGGTGACATTTCTCATGGACAGGTAATAAACATGTTTCAATCAAAAGTTATGGCACTCTATCAATAAATGTATAGTTTTTGTATTTATGCGACTTTGTTATGTTTTGCAATTCACATGCACAAATGTAGAGGTGTAGCTTCTGGTAGTTTGGCAGAGACAGGGAGGAAGTAAAGCTTTGAGGGCGGGACATCGGACTCTGGATATCAGTGTTAACATTTCATTTATTCATACAACTTTTTTCAAGAAATTAAAGGCAGGGTAGGTGATTTTCGAAAGCGAGCATGATTTTGAATGTAGCCTCCCCAACGGCTTTAACCCCATCGAGAATGAGCAGGGAGACAGGGAGACGTGGTTTAAAAAAAAAAAGGGTTTAGATTTTTTTTTCCATTGGTTGAAGTTATTACAGGTTTACAGCTGCGACAGTTGATGGATTTTTTTCATTTTTTTTTTAGAGCACATAAAATCTTAATTTCTGTCAGGACATAAAGACAATTTCAACCAAAAACTTAAAAAATGTGTCTGGAGAAAATTGCCTACCCTACCTTCAACTTTAACATTTCAGGAGATCAAAGTAAATTTCAAGTGAAATTTCAAAGTAAATTTCAAGTGAAATTTCAAAGTAAATTTCAAGGGAAATTTCAAAGAAAATTTCCTGAAAAAAGTTTTCTTGATAAATGAAATCTTAACATGTTATTTCAAAAGATATTTCAAATTCAAATGTTAATCAATGCCTAGCAGGTGTTTCACCTCTTTTTTCAAAGAATCAGACACATTCGAAAATAAATACAAACTTGTGCAGTACTTGGAATTGCGCCAACTTCAATTTGTTGAATATATTCTTTTTTTTTTTTTTTTTTTTTTAAAAAAAACATATATAACAGTGATCATTTCTGAAAAGTGCAATACAAGTGAGTTTCCCAGGGCTTGACTATATGCTTCCTTTAACTCTACAGCCAAGAATGTCCAGGGTTTCCCAGTTTCATTGAGACTTAAACTTAATATTGTCATGTGTTGTGCTTCTTGTACACAAGGCCTTTTTTTTTTTTCATAACCACTGGCTGCAATTGTGTTATTAGGTTACCCTTCTTCCCCTGATGCTGCCGGCCTCTGTCTGGTCCTGCCAATCAGTGTAAGACATCCTGGAGCTGTTCTTTGATTGGCCCACTCCAGCAGCACTCTGGGCTGTCATTTTTTATTTTGGAAAGAGAGGACGTTTATGTCTACAGACAGGGCTGGATAAGTGATAGGAATAACAATGGCGTCAGTGCACAGAAATGTCGAGCTTTACAGTTTTACTGCATTTTGGCTATGATGCTGTGTTCATACAGCTCAGCCTACATCATAAGGTGGATACTAGTTGTATTTTATACAGCCTGGATTATTTTACAGGACTGAGGCTCTCTGCATCCCCAACAGCGTATATGAATATATGAATGAATAAATGAATTTATCGGTCTGAAAGTAGCAATTGCACGCAGGTTTTATCAGCTGACTAATGTAGGTCAGTCTATCAGATAAAAATCTATATGTTTCCTACAGGGTGACATCGAGTAAATGAAAGGATTACATTGATGCCTAAATATTCTCTCTTTTCTGTCGGATCAGATCCGCACAGCACAGCCTCTTATTAGGCAGGACATTTTTCAAGGGAAATAACTGATCAGGAGGCAGGACTTTCTTACTTGTTAGCGTTTAAAATAATGACCAATCTGAGCATTAACACAAGAAAAAAATAAATATTTAGTCTGTTGTTTATGTCGTTTTGTATAATTTTGTTGTCATCTTGTGACATTTTATGTGCTTTAGTATATTATTTGAGTTATTATGTAAACCTTTTTTTGTCATTTTGCGTGTTTTTGTGTAACTTTTAATTAATTTTTCCCAGTTATGTTTGCGTATATTTGCAATCGTCTTTTGACACATTTTGTATAGTATTTCCTGTTTTATGTGCTTTTGTGTTTGTTTTGTGTGTTACTGGAGTTATTATACAGCTGTTTTGGTTGCTTTTTGTGAATTTGTGTTGTGTTTTTGGATTCGATTTGTGTATTTTTGCTGACACTTTGAAATTACTTTAGTTGTCCTTTCATTTATGTTTCTGTTAATGTTGTATATATTTGCAGTGTTCTTGTGATTTTTGATTAATTTTGTGTGTTTTTGTTGCCAATTTGCACTACCGAGCTTTTTATTTGTTTGTTTGTCTGTTATTTTGTGTGTATTTGCAGTCGTCCTATGTTCTTTTGAGCATTTTTGTGTATTTTTATCTGTTATGTCTATTTGGAGTCAATATCTATGTTTTATTTGCCCATTTTTGCCTGTTAAAATCTTTCACAATGAGTTTTAATTTGTATCCGTCGTGTTGTGGCTTTGAGTAATCTGTATCGGTTTTTATTCTGTCGTTTATGATTTAGTGGCTATACCTTAAGGGCCTATGTTACAAATCTAGATTGAATTAATCTCCGTTAGCTGGCTTCAACTAACCAAACATTCCCTGTCAGACAGGAGCTGTCTTACAACGTTGATCACCGATAATCACAACATGCTAATTTAAGCCAAGTTATTACCGTTATATGTTAAAGCTATGTGCGCATGCACATAAAAGGGGTGGAGATTGCAGCATCTGACTAATCAATGGAGAGAACTGGCAGACAGCTTATGATCTTAAATAAATATATTGAATATAAATCCATAATAACAGTGAAGAGCCACACTGTTAGTGCAGTGCACAGCAGGAAGCAGAGCTTCTGTACTCGCTCAGATCTGATCCACTTCATAACTTGGTACCAACCAGGTTGTTGAAGTTTAAAATGATGAATAATTAAAATCCATAATTCAGACCAAAGACAACACTGTTGATACAGAAAAGGCAGGAATGAGAGAACTCAGGCAGGAAGCTGCTGACACTGTGAATGCGTAAAAGCGCAAGATTATTTGTAATATTAATCCATTAGATGATAAACGGACAGCGCTCTGCAGTTAAACTTTATTACACCACACACGTGTTTCTATTCAAGTAGACTTCTATCACACACACTGGGATGAGAGCACATTATGCATGTTCCTGCTGTAGCAGTATTGCTGCTAGCAAGTTAGTCTGGCCTATTAACAGGGTGGGAGAATAAAAGGGATTGAGTTTCTTCCTCCAACCACTCGTTCCTCCCTAGCTTTTGCTCCTCCCAATACCTGACTCGGGCACTCCTGTTGCACGCTACCGGAACTGCGTGCTCTCATTGATTCTCAGATCGGTAGGTGTGCGACTCGCTCATTTTCAAATGTTTGATTGCCTGATCTTAATGATGGACTCGTGGTTATTACGCATTATAGGGTCATTTAATACCGACAGACGGTGGCGATCATCAGCCCCCCCAAATCTGACCTCGCCCTGCAGCGGGTAGGCATTGATTGTGGCTAATGTGTAGGCTACCATTAGCTGTGGTGATAACGTGTCTGTGTTAAACAGAACCGGAACACACCAGCCGCGCAGGACGGAGGCTCTGCTACCGGGGGAGTAGGGGCTTGACTAGGCGGCAAACAACACGCTCCACAGCTGGCCAGCACTCAAACCTCCATCACCTTCCTCGGACGGTTAGGGAGCGGGCCCCCGCAAGACCCGTTTCCTCACAATCAATTGCCATGTCTGTTTTCTTTCGACCATGGAATTAGGCTCATTCATCTTCTATTGGTGCCTCGTCGGGGCGACGATCAGAGAAAAGGGGGGTGGATGTAGCAGTATTGCTGCTAGCAAGTTAGTCTGGCCTATTAACAGGGTGGGAGAATAAAAGGGATTGAGTTTCTTCCTCCAACCACTCGTTCCTCCCTGGCTTTTGCTCCTCCCAATACCTGACTCGGGCACTCCTGTTGCACGCTACCGGAACTGCGTGCTCTCATTGATTCTCAGATCGGTAGGTGTGCGACTCGCTCATTTTCAAATGTTTGATTGCCTGATCTTAATGATGGACTCGTGGTTATTACGCATTATAGGGTCATTTAATACCGACAGACGTTGGCGATCATCAGCCCCCCCAAACCTGACCTCGCCCTGCAGCGGGTAGGCATTGGTTGTGGCTAATGTGTAGGCTACCATTAGCTGTGGTGATAACGTGTCTGTGTTAAACAGAACCGGAACACACCAGCCGCGCAGGACGGAGGCTCTGCTACCGGGGGAGGGCTGCCGGCGATCGGGACACGGGACCTGTTGGAGAAAGCTAAGTAGAACAAGGAACACTGCTGCTTCGCCTACTGCGTGTCCACGGGAACGCTTACACCCCGAGGCATCGGTAGCTTCGGCTGCTTTAATCGAAGCCGGTGCCCGGCTCGCACTCGGCTGCCCCGGCTGCGGCTGTTAGTGACGGGTATCGCCCGGTCTAGCTTCTGTGTGCATGACGTTGCGTGTCTGTGTCAGTGTGTAGTGTGTAGTGTGTGCATGCTTGCGTGTGTGTGTGACGTTTGCGTGTCAGTGTGGGTGTGTGTGTGTGTGTGTGTGTTTTGCCTAAGGGAAGATTCATCACTTGTGTGTTCTTATTGTTCGGTTTTGCATATTGTTTTTGTCAGATGTATTTGGTTAAAAAATAGTTGAATGTTTTGTTTTCATGACAGAATACCCCCAACTGTAGACCTGATTTGTAAACCTATTTGTGTTTTCTTTTTGTTTATGGAATGTCCGCTCATATTGGTGTTTAAATTTGGTTATATTGTATCCTTACTGTGCTTCTCCTCTCGGCAGCCGCAGCAGTCATCGTGGTGGTGGGTCCGAGGTGGTGGTTTTTTTCGTGTGCGGTGCAGTCCTGGTGTAGGCGTTTGGGCGTTTCCTCCCCCCCCCACATCGTCGTGAGTGTGTCACTTTAATTTGATTTGATTTATTTGGACCCTCCTCCCACGTTGATGGTAGGCCCGGTTGCTGCTGTATATAGTGAGCTTACTCTTTTATATGGACAGTTGTTTTTTTTATTGTTAAAGAATAAACCATTGTAAGTTTTTCCACCAAGAAACGCGTCTCTGTTCTCCATTGTACACGACCACCTGTGTGTCTTCTGTTTACCCCTTGACGGAAGTCTGTTTAAACCTAATTTTGAGGGGTTGGCGTTGTCATTTTTTTCTACCTAACGGGCGCTTCGCCTTATAACGCCACACTGCTAATAATGTCAGCCCCAGCGTATGAATGAATTCATTGAGGATTGCATTTATAATTAATAATCTTCTTTATAAACTCAGCTGTCAGATTTGCACCAACCAGGATAATCTAACAATGGGCAGGTTGTTTTCTAAGAGATCTGATTGGTCAGAAGGCAGGGCTTTAGAACTCGCTAACATCCAAGCCAGAGCAAAACCTGGTCATGACCAGGTTAGCCATTTAGCATTAAGCTCTAGCGAGCTTTATAGGACAGCACATACTGATTAAATCCCGGAAGTTCGTGCGATAAGAGGTAATCTAGATTTGTACCATACCCCCTAAACCTTACAGTCTCCAGTGATTCTCCATCAGGAAGACGTGCCAACTTACATTTTGCAAGGTTGAGTTCAGTAATATTTTTTCTGAAGCGTCTACTGGGGCTGACTACAGCTGGGATGTAGGCTATACAGCCTGACAAAGACACGTACTTTATTCTAATATCAGTAGATCCTTATCATTATCGCAACAAATATACATAGGAAACAATTTGATAAGTTGTACATTTAAAAATTATCCAAACAAGTGAAATACTGCATTTTACAAGTTAGGATATGCAAAAAAATATCACCACTAGCTGGGTAATCTTTTGTATTGAAAGTTTTTTACCCAAGGGGGCATTCTGATATTCCATGAGAAAATTAGGTATAAAAAAGAGCTAATTAATTTGACATCGTCATCATTGTTGTTTACATGTGGTTTAGCTTAAACCGAGAATGAGGATAAATGCAGACTGTGACACACTTCTTAAAAGGGCAGCTACGTAGTGACTTTGATTAATCAGTCTCATTGAAATAATGTCACAAGTTCTTTATGTTTCCATACAGAGTGGAAGCGTAACAGATGGTATGTGGGAGTAACATATTCTCATTAGGAGGTCCCGATCTGCATATATGAAGAGGGAAAATGAAAGAAAAGGAGGAGGGGAAGGGTAGGCTGTGTGTGTGGTGGGGGTGGGGGTGAAGTCCTCAGAGTTTTGGCACACATCAACCCTCTGACCTTCTGTCCAGTCTGCTGGCCGACAGGCAAAAAAAAAGGGAAAAAAAAGATGAAGCAATGCAGGAAAACGAACTTCTCTCAGTGGCAGGGAGCTCGACATCTGAGTCACCCTAATCATTAACAACGTCAATGTTCCTCTCACCTTTTACAGGGGCAACAAAGTTTTTTTTAAGTTTTACCATCCCTACTGTGAGAATAAGCAGTTCAATGAATAAATGACCTTAATACTAACCTAAATTAAATGATCCCATGGAGTGTTTTAAGTAAAATAGGATCGAAAAGTGATGCAGCATAACAGACTATTAATAGGAAGTCAAATTGAGTAAACATGATTTTATTTTTCACAAAAATGACCCAAAAAACATACAGGAATTACAGAAAAAAAAGAAATAAAACAACAATCAACACACAAAAAAAAAAAAAATTATAATGATAACAGAAATTCACAAAATGAACCAAGAGTTGCAAAAGACAACTAAAACAACACAGGAAAATAACACAAACATGTAATAAATGACAACAAAATTAAATAAAATGACCTTAAAAACAACAACATAAACAAACAAAAACAACACCAATATATATATATATATATATATATATATATATATATATATATATATATATATATATATATATATATATATATATATATATATATATATATATATATATATATATATATAATGTTGTACAAGACAATCCCATGGGGTATTCATTTTGAGGAAAATAGGATTTTTTTTTTTTTTTTTGCATCAGTGCAGCTTTGTTTGTATCCCTTGTATTTATTGTGCAGACATGAGTACATGTGGCCCTCAGTCTAATTTTTTGCAACCCATTATAGTAAACAAATGTCTGTTAATGCATCACTAATGACACGTATGCCATCTCATAGGGGCAATGTCAAGGATGTGCAGTCAACCTTTTTTTGGAGCCAAAATGTCAAGGTCAAGGTAGTGTCCAGTGTCAAAAACCAACATTTTCAATATCCCTATGAATATTTATCATACAAATTTGATGCTTAAATTTCTAAAAAGGTAATCTCAAATGGAGTATTTTATTTCAGTGAACCGAAGCTGTACCATCTACAAGTAAAAAGATCAGTAGGGGTCAAAGTTCATGAAGTCGCAACAGAAAAAAAAAAAAAAAACTAAAACAATTTTTTTTCCCTATAACTTGGCCACTGGTACCACTGGACACCATTTTCTTTCAATGTGTGACCTAAACCTTCACTAAAGGTCATATTTAAGGTCAAGAACTGCTCAGAAAAAAGAACAAAGTGAGACCTCAACGCTCTCAGTACGATGAAGCTCAGCCAAAAAAAAATGACAAAAACTTTTCCCCTATAACTTGGCCACTGATACCATTGAACAACATTTCCTTTCAATGTGTGACCATGACCTTTGCTCAAGGTCATAGTTAAGGTCAATGTCTCCTCAGAAAAGTGAACAAAGTGAGACTCCACGCTCTCAGTATGACAAAGCTCAGCCAAAACTAAAAAAATACTTTTTTTCCCCTATAACCTGGCATCAAATTGAGATACCATGCTCAGACTGGTACCATTGAACAACATTTCCTTTCAATGTGTGACCTTGAGCGAGATCAAGGTCACGCATTTAAGGTCAAGGTCAGTCTTCTGTTTTTCCTGCATTATTTTGGCCAATTTTCAATTGCCAAATATGTATTTGCCTTGTGAATAGAGGTCTTATAGTTATTATTGTTTCAGTACAGCTTTGTTTGTATCACTCATTATCTTTTTGCCAAATTTGTAATTAAATAAATATGACTGATCTAATAAACCATTACTGCATCCTCTGGGTTTAATTTCTGTATGTGCTTAAGGATTTCCTCTGGGTCGTCTGATTTCCTCCCTCTGCCAATAATAGATACAAAAATAGTTACAAAACATCATGCCTATTTTGATTTATTATTTTTTTTCTCCAAAATTCCTCCATAATTTTTTTAAACATTTTTCTTTTTTTTTAGCAATTAATAAAAGTTAGTCGACTTTTACATTTCCTCTCATCTCTTAAGGTGACACTTTGTGACACTATGGAGCAGCTAGGTTGGTTTTCAGATGAAAATGGCAACCACGTCACTCCTCTTCTATCTAACATTGGTGATCTTTAAACCCCTCAAAAACCTATATCGTTTTGAAAGCTACATTTTGCAGATTTAGTTATGATTGGATCATGGAGGCATTATGATTTAATTAATATCTGATTTGATATTTATTTCAACGCAGATATTTGAGGTAATTATTATCTTTGTTTTTGATGGATGATTATTTTTGCATATTAACAGTGATTAACTTGAGTCACATTTAATTTCAAATTTTTGGTCTTTTCAAGGTTTTCAAACCTTAGTGCAAACACAAACGACAGGTGGGTCGGGGCCACGTATGACCCATGATCAAAATGTTTGCAACCCATTAAAGTAAATTAACAAGAGACCCATAAAATTACAGAAATATGAACAAAGATATAGGAAAATACACAAAAATCAACACAACAATATATAAAATTGCATCGGAAGACTACATAATACACAAGATGACAAAGAACAAAAAATAAAGAAAAATTTTACGCAAAAAACAAAAAAAAAAAAAACTTACGAAGTTCCAAAAAAATACAAAAAAGAACAAAAAAGTCAAAATAAACTATAAGTTGAAAAAAACAACTATAATATAACAGAAATGTGCAAAGTTTAAAGTGAAACACACAAGACAAAATATACAAAACTAACACCAAATATGATGTGACAACAGAAATACTCAAATTTAACCAAATGTTGCATAAAACAATATAGTACCAGAAATAGGAAAAAAAATGCAAATGAAAAAAAAATACCAAAACAAATATAACGCATGCAAATATGCAAATATAGAAAAAAAAATAACAACAACAAAAAAAACACACACACAAACCCTTTTGTTTTATTGGTCACATCGATCATTATTCTAAATGCCAACATGAATGTCAACATTGTGGCCATCAGATCAGACAATCACATTTTTGTGGCCCCCACTGTGATAAAGGTTGTGATACAAGTTCTTTTTATTTTTTATTAAAGTTATACGTATGTTAATTAATTTGTTGAGTGTATGACAAACTCAGTCCAAGTGTCCTCTTTTTTAATCAGAAAATTCTCCCCCTACATTGAGAGAAAGTCAAGCTCAATTAGTTTGAACAGTCACTGTTTGCTAAAAGCTTTCTATCAGATGATAATGTTGGAACTGCCACACAAAACGAACCATAGACATAACTCAACTTGTAAACAAACTCTAAGCTGTACACATTAAAAAAACAGACAGATTCCAATCTGAATTTTCAATACCAAATCAACTACCTAATTTCCCCATAAATATTCATAAGCTGAACCTCTGATGAGTTTATTTCACCTACACAAGCAGTGTAATCAAAGAGAAAATGTAATGCAAGCACCTGAACCATATTTCAAATAAAGGTTTTCAGAGTTTATGCTGAGAAATCTGTAAAGAGTTCAAACATCCATAAATAGCTCACAGAGCCAGAGGCAGACCTGCTCATTTGAATTGAAAAATGTCAGTAGAGGAGAATCAGGCATTGATTGGGATTCCTTCCAAGCTTCTCCCAGCAGACGCGTTCCCGCAGTGCCGAACTTGGGTTGGAAATAACCCTCTGGTTTCCACATCAAGTGGGTACCACTGTGCAGTAAATCATATCCTTATCTGTTCTCTGTTACGTAAAAAGAAAACCTGCAAATTAGAAATGGCCAGAAGTGAAACTGAATAACCTGCTTGGTACTGAACCCCAACAGATTTGAAAACTCTTTCTTGATCCAACAAATAACTTCAGCTGCTGTTGACTGTTATGAAATTGGTAAATATTTTATTTTTATTTGTTTTAAGTAAAGATAAAAATCACAAACTGATGCATTTATTTGAAGTAACTGCTGTCATATTTTGATTAACCCCTCAATAACAGCAATTTCTACTTTCCAGAAGATCTGCCAATTATCATATCAATAGCTGAGACACTGAAGTAGATTAAAAGCACATACAGTGATTGAAAAAATTCAGGCAGCAATAATCCATTGAATCAACAAATTAGCAGTTGTTGTTTGTTTTTTTTTTTTTACAGCAAGAATGGTTTAATCTCCCATAGAAAGTAAAAAATGCTCAACCATGCAGACATGATGCTGGGCCACATGCAGCCTTGGTTTGTTTCTTTCCCAAAAGCCAAATTAAAGTGACTTCACGCCTCAGGACCTGCCTGTGGAAAAGTGGCTTTACTGTGCCCTTGTATTCAAGTAAAAAACAATAATACTATCAGCCACGAACCCTCAGGCTTCAGCAAATCTGCTACTAAAACGATTTCATTCGAAAAAACAGAGTAACCATTTTTTTCCTAATTGTTCAATGCCTAAATATAAGAAGGTATTAAAGGAGAAAATGTGTTGGATTTTCAGTCAGAATTCATAATAGGAACAGCCAATCTGCTGTCATATTTAATCAGTGGTGCAAGGGTATTTGTAGCTATCCATCTATACTTCTTTTATATAGAACTGCAGTGGTATATGTTAAGAAGGAAGAGTCAGGCTGTGTTGGAAATGTCAAACTAATACACTACTCATATTAAGTCTGACCTCAAAATTAGCATGTAGTGCATTCACATTAGGTAGTATGGAAAGATTAAGTGTGCAAGAAATACCAGATGTATAATATATCGGGACATTTTTTAAGTATGCACGGTGGGCACACTAGTCATACTCAACCACCCCGGATCCAGGACGATGATACAAAATCGTCCTGGATCCGGCTTCAAGCTAAAAATCAAATATTGTCTTTTCAAAACAAAAGCATCTATTCTTATCTTCCATTAGTTTTTAACCCTTTTGTAAATAGGTCTCTTGTTTTGAAGTTAACCGGAAGTTTAGTCAGTGGCACAATTGTGAGTTTCCCAAAATCCTTGAAATATTGGCATGAAATGTTTTTCCCCGTGTTTTATGGATCAGCTGACCAGATGTTGATATTCTACTTGGTAACTTTCTCATTTAAAATGTTTTTAGAACTTTCAAAGGTGGGGTATCAACTGAGATATTTAGCCTGCTTCAGGTTTTTGTCATTGTAGATGGGTTGTAATGCATCTTGGGAAACTTAGAAGTATACTTTTGTGGGGCCAGTCATCATCCTAATAATACGTATAGTATATAGTTGGGGTTGAACGACTTCATAATTTTATAGGTTGACTTTATGTGCATACTAGTTGAGTCGACGTTGACTAGTTGATGACGTGACCAAGAGCCGAAGCCGAGCCGAGTGGCAGCCGAGTTCCGGTGTTGTGTCAAAATCTGTGACCTGGAAAAATCTGTGACCGCAGGTGGTGATAGTTCCAAACTCTGCAGCTTTTTGGTGGACATTTACTTCCCCTTAAACACGTTTGTAATTCTTCTCCAGTCTGTTTTTACTTCACCCACTGGAGCATCATGTTCAAAGGGGAGTAAATAGCTCCTTAATAGCTACGAAGAGTTTTTCGCAGTTGACGTAGCACTCGATCTTCTTCTCTACCGCTGGCACAACACCGCCACCTCTGGGATACGGGACATGCTACAGAAGCTAAGTAAACCCAGGAACACTGCTGCTTCGCCTACCGTGAGTCTGCGGTAACTCTTAAGCCCAGAGGCTACCTCAGAGCTGGGCATTTAGACTTTGTTTGGGCTGTTTTTAAGGTAGCTTTGGCTTCCCTCACCAAAGCTGGAATTGTGCCAAAACCTGTGACCCAAAAGTATTTGTGACCGCTGAGGCTTCTTGGCGGTAGAGAAGAAGAGTGCTATGTCAACTGCGTAAACCTCTTTGTGGCTATTAAGGAGCTATTTAAACATGACGCTCCAGTGGGTGAAGTAAATGTAGACTGGAGAAGAATTACAAACGTGTTTAAGGGGGAGTAAATGTCCGCTGAGAAGCTGCAAGGGTTGGAACTGTTGCCACCTCCGGTCACAGATTTTTTTGGGTCACAGATTTTGTCACAACAGCGCTCTTCCCGCTAACTGAGCTTTCGTCCTGCGCTGATGATGTTTTCCAGATCTGCTTAATACACAGACATGTTACCACGACATCTCACATTAGCATGTATATTAGCCATAGTGCCTACCAGCTGCAGTTTGAGCACAAACAACGAAGGAGAAAGAAACGCTTGATGTCGTGCTGCCTTGCCGTACAGGTGTACTAGGACCCTCGTTTGCTGCGTTGCGCCGCCATCTTGGGCAAAAGTCAGGTACTGTGACTAGTCAACGCCACGTGGACAGAGTCGCGAGAGAACACTAAAGTGGACTAGTTGACTAGTATGTACTCATTGAAAGACTAGTCGACAGTATGTACTCATTGATTTTGTAGTCTATAGTACGGAGTGTGCCATTTCGAACACAGCCATAGTCTATATATGTCCAAATCCAAATCTTCCTATCAATTATTTATGAATAAATACATAATTTAATTCCTTCTTTGTTTGGGCTACAATATTTCAGAAAAAAATAAAGACCCAACAGCCTCACAGGCAGGTCTGATTCCATTACCTTTATTCTAAGATAAGCACTCACTGCACAATCATTTAATAGGTTTAAACCTTAGCGGTAATCAAAAAAATGGACTTTATCATTCTGCCTCAAAACCTAAGAAAATGAGATCAACACAAAAGTTAAATGGTTGATATCTTACACCCACTGGTAGTGTCGTTCTGGGTTTTTAATCCTTTACAACAATGCAAATGTGTGTGTGTGTGTGTGTGTGTGTGTGTGTGTGTGTGTGTGTGTGTGTGTGTGTAGTGTTGTGCATGTCTGCGTGCTTATGTGTGTGATTTACAAATTGAATACTCTCCCTTCTTTTGAGTCCACATTCAAAATTCAAAAAGGTTGTTTTAAGTTATTTAGATTTCTTTGAAACATATAAATACCTTGATTTATTAGAAACAGATTGCTATGTTCTGAATCATCATCAATCACAGACAATATTTGACTGCTTGCACAAATTACTTACATTCTCTTGACTTTTAGATTCACATTATATGGAAAACCATTATAAGCAAAAATATTTTTTGCTTATAATCTTTTACTTTATTTGCATTAAGTGTACTAGTACTACTAGTCAATGTTTTGGCTTTACTAGTACTACAAGTAGACTTCAAAATTAAAAACTGTATTAGTAATGAAAGTAAACACAAATATTGTTTGACTTCTAAACTTTTTTGGTAGACAATTAACTCACTCACTGCCATTGACATAAATATACGTCATTTCACATCCAAACGCCCGCTGCCAATGACGTATATATATCTTAATTGTGTTTTTCAACAGGGGTTGCTAGGAGACACGGTGGTGGAGTTCTCTCATAAATATCAGCCTTGTACTATGATGTAGTTTCCAACCAGGGAGACAATGGCACAACAAGAGAAGACGGTGAAGCTTGCAACAGCTCACAGCAGAGCACACTCGAGCAGAGAATGTGTGTCACGATCGTGAGAGAAGACAATCAACAACCCGGGCCAACCGGGTCAACTCGGGATGGTGGGAGAAAGAGGAAGTTGCGTGTGTGGGAACTAAGGGGATGGAGAGACTTGGAGGAAGGCCAAAACACAGTAGGGAAACCAACTCTGATCCAGATAGCAAAATAATAATTTTGCCATCAAAATCCCAGACTCAGTGTTGTTTTTATTGTTTTATAGAAGGACACCAATGTTCAGATGTTAGAGGTATCACTAAACATTTTTTTTAAAATGCTTCAAAGTCACTGACTGGTTTTTCTCAGCTTTTTGTCAGAAACTGGCCTTTTGTGTAAAACTTACCTATATTCAACTGCTGATTACAGAAGAATGAAACAACTTTCTGATGAAAGTAGATAATCTGGTTTCAGATTTTACATAGTCATAGTACAAAATATTACGTGGGTCTTTAAAAATCAGTCAAAATGCTCTAAAATGGCTGGCAGTCTGGGGGGTATCTGTTGTGAAAATCGCTCTCTTCTTAGACAGGAATTAACATTTTTCTCTTTAAACACTCTAAAAGTTCAAAACTTTGTAGATTTTAAAACATAAACCTGTTTTCAAACATACAGTACTCCAGATTCACACTGCTAGCGATCAGACATTGATGCCGAACGCATTCAGAGTGTTTGTTGACGACGATGTCACACCGGTCTGTTCACCCATTCAACCATGGAGTAAAAAAAATCTGCAAAACATCGAGGCCGCAAAAGGTGAACCGTGAAATAGCTAGGGACTTCGGAATTATCAAACATTTACTAATGACGGTTAAAACAAATGTTTCTGTAAAAACTTGTGTAAAAACTAGATTTTTTTTTTTTTAGAGCAAACACCTTGAATATTTCAAACTTATTTTGTTGTAAAACATTGAACAATATCCACAAAACAATACAAATGTGTTGTTTTAACTACACATGAGGTAGTTATCTCAATTATGAATTAAAAGTTTAGAACATTGCTGTCCAAAATACTAAACATTATCACTTTCTTCAGTCTTTCATTTTTCAAAATTTAAAAACAAATTGAATGTGTCCAACAGGTTACACTGCAGACCTGTTTTCAGCTCTTTACCAAAAGTAAAGAGCACAGCATTATTTTGGTTTAACAAATAAAGAAAATCACAGGGTTTGGGGTAGATGATAAAATAATAATCTACAGGACAAACTAAAATAACAGCTTAAACCACCAATAAAGTGCCCTGAGTTTTAAGTTTCCTTGTAATGAAAAAAATAAATAAAAAATGTCCAAATGCAGCAGCTTTGTGGATATTTAAAAGTAAAAAAACATCAATCTAAAAATAATCTGTAACAGTGAACAAGACAAAAGCTCCTAAAAGTCAAACATTTTACAGAAATAAGTTCAGCATGTGTAACATTTTAATGAGTAATAACATGGTATGACAGAATTAACATGGCACAGGTTAGCTGTTCTTACACTTATTACAGTCACTTGTTCAGTAGTGGCAGCTTTTTATTCATGTACAAAGCCATGAACTTTATCGTTTTCTTCGTAATCATAAGCTCTAACAGCACTTCACTGGCTGTTTGCTCCGTTAGCTTTAGCTTTAGCATTTGCTTGATTTCTAGCTTCAAATGCTCAACACTCAGCGGTGTGGCTGTGACTTATGATGAATTTTTATTTATTTTATATATTTATTTATTCAGTTTATTTCCGACATGGTTACATTCACTTTTTTTTTTTTACATTTTTTTTTTTTTTTTTTGTACATGCCGAAAAAGGAGACGAGAGAAGCAGTTTGCTTATCTGGGTCCCGTCCCCTGTTTTACCATCGCAAATTTACATGGGTTTACATGTCTCTCTGGTCAAACATTCTTGAGTTGTTCAGAACAGTCCTTTTTTGTGTATTCTCATCTGTAGTCAGTGTTGTCTTTTTTTTTTTTTTTTTTCCTCCTCCTCTCTATCGTTGTTTGTGTTGGCCTTGTTCCCTGCCAGACGTTGTTAGCATTCCTCCAGTGCAAGAATAGTTCCTCTTTCGAAGGTGTTTGGAAGTTTTTTTCCCTTTTCATCCATAGTGTCACCACTCGGGAATGTCTCTTTTGGACACACAAGTTTGCAGCTTGTTTTGTCTCTACATCAAGGTTAATCCAGCTGTTGTTAGTTCTATTGGCAGTGTTATATTTTCCACTGTTAGATTTAACTTGTATAAAAACATTATTATATCTTAGTTCATAAGCAAGGTAGTAATTTCATTGTACAGGAAAACGTGTTTCTAACTGCACATATGACAATAAACACTTTGAATTTAAATTTAATGTAATCCTTAATCACCGCACCACCTAGCAATTGAAATGAATAAATGACAGACCTTTTTTACTCTTGGTTTCCACATTTAATTCAGTCTCCGTAAAATAATCACAGTCTGAGTTTTGTTTCCAGTGTTTATATAGATCTGGGTCAATATCCATGATTACCATCAGTAATGTTGTTGTTTAGGTGGATCCTTCGTATTTTCCGAAGTCTTCCATCGTTTTGATGAGGATTGGTTTTCCGTTCTCTTCTCCCAGTGGTGTGATGTAAATCCTGCAGTTCCTTGTCCACGTCTTTAGAATCTTTCCTCCTTTTTTTATTTGGCGTGCCTTCCATGCGATGCTTGCATTTTTTTTTGTCAGGCTTTTATTAATAAAAACCTTTGTTTCCTTCAGCTTTCTTCCTTGCTTCAGTAGTTCTCCTTTGAATTTCATATTCGTGAAGGTTATTTTTACAGCTCTGTTATCATTTTTCTTTGGCAGGAGTTGATGTTGTCAGGGTTCAGGACAATGTCCTTCGACTCCAGGTAGTCAATGACCTGTTGTTCAATCGATTTTGTTTTTTCGTCACTCGCGTAACTCCTGGGTTTTATCTTTAGGCCTGTGATGATGACATCTTTTTCTCTTTCCTTTTGTTCCAGCTGTTCAACCCTGGCGTTCAACAATTTTATCTCTTCAGCATTTCTTTCATTCTTTTCTTTCAGTACCTTTGCTTCACTTTGTAGGTTTTCCAGTGAGTTTTCCAGCGTCTTTTCCAACAACTTTATCTCGGCAGATAGGTTTCGTAGACCCTCGCGTATCATCTCCTTGACCTCTTCCAAACTCAAATTGGGTTCTGAAGGGCCTCCCTGCGGTTTTTTCACCATTTTCCTTCAGTCTTGGGCCCAATTTTTCAGGCTGTTCAGCTGTAGCCAGCTGTAGCCAAGGTCGTGTTATCGGAGCGAATGAAAACACGTCTGCTCTCTCCAAAGACCAGAGATTTCTGATGAATGAGGTAGCGTGTTGTTTGCATCTCCATCAGGACTTATTTCCACATTACAGGAATTAAAAATTGCAATCCTTTGCTCTCTTTTTTGTGTTTTACTGCGGACATGCTAAGCTAAACGTGCCTCCGACCCTCCATTACTGTTGTTTATATCCTGTGTAGCAGAGGCATGGGCAGCACGCACATGCACACATGACCTTTTCGTCGGGTCTGTCATCTCACAGCAGAAGATAACAGTGGCTGACTTTAAGACTCACTTTAAGACATTTGCGGAGGTAGAAAAAATTGCCAGAAAAGATTGGTTTCATATGCAATATATCCCAAAATAATCAGAATCAGAATTCCTTTATTAATCCCAGGGGGAAATTGTTTAGCTGTAACAGGCAGCATGCATGGTGGCACATGCGCACTAAAATAAAATAAGGGAAATCGGCACCTATCGATCGGTGGATCCTTAGTAAAAAACTGATGTGATACTCAATGTTTTAGCAATGTCACCTGAGGAGACATTCACAACAAAAATAAAAGTGATAAAATATAGAAGGACTTTTATTGTGCAGACAACTTCCACATCTAAAAGTCAGAAGCAGGAGGTATTTTGGAACAGCTTCAGTAAAACCAGATGAGACTGTGGTCAATGTTTTTCTCCCTATACTCTGTCTTCTTTTTGCAAAGATTTTCTACCTGACTCTCTGCCAAGTCACATGTCAATCCTTGATCTGAAACTGAATTTAGCACCCCTATAACTCGGCAGCTGTCAAGAGTCAGAGGTCATCCATTAGCTTCTCATCCTCTCTCTAATCACACAACCTTACTGTCCTCACACCTGCAAAGCTACAGTACTTGCTGGCTTGGTAGGAAGACCACTCGCATCAAAAAAAAAAGATGAAAATATTTTCTGACAACCTAATCCCTAAATTTGAGCCGGACTCTGCTGAGTCCCTGAAAGTACCAACTTTCTTAGGAAAGAAGGAGGGACCACCATCTCCAACATGATAATTTATTTATTTGCTTGTCAAGTCACGACTGGTTCATGCTGATAATTCGCCAGCCTCTTCATTCGAACCACAACAAGTTTAATCTGAACAGAAATTGCTCAGGAATGCAAAATTGTGGCCTAGTTTCAGTGTCTAAGCAGCTGCAATCAAGTTATATCAGTGTCAGGAGTTAAAAAATAAATGATACATTTGATTTGTATCACACTTACAGAAAAAGCATTTTTTTTCTCATTAGGTTTTGTGTAATGGCTGAAGTTTCACCAACTTCCAACCTGATGGAAAATCATCAGGTCTGCTGAAGCATCAGTGTGTCTTTTGGAATGTACATGCAAATGTGATTTTGCCGCTCTTTATTTGCATGGATATACACATTGCAAAAATACATAAAATCTATATACCATTTAACGGCGGATTACTTTTCTAATTCCAATTGTGTCGCCGCCAATAAAAACCTGATTTCACTGTTGTTCTTGTAGTGTTGTGGTGTTCCTATGGCCTTAAAGGTGTAGTCGGTAACTTAGAGGAGAGAGAGGACTTAGCATCAAATTTGAACAAGTACAACTTTCAGATACCTTCCCCTTCCCTCTCCGCTGCTCCCCTGCCCTGCCTTCAAAGTCCCTCCTTCAGAGGAGGCTGGCGTGTAAACCACACAACAAAACTATTGACCTTTTTCATGACAACCTGAAGTAGCCCCTCCTGGTGCAGAGTAACTTCCTGTTATTGCGGGTCCAAGGGAAAATAGCTCTTATTTTTCAGCTCAACTTGCCAGCTTTTTCGTTCGCTGATGCGGAGGCAATCACAGCGGCAAATACCCAAACAAATAAACTTGATAAGGGGTATAAGTTCTTCCATGAAGAATATATCCACAGCTATCAAGATAAGAAAAGAAGTAGCTTCGTGAACTAACCGCTATCAACAACATCTCAAGTATAAACATTGTATTAAAGAAACCTGATTTAGTCTGCTAAAATATTCTGAATGTTTAAAGAGAGGCATGTTACAGACCTTTAAATTATATTTTAACATTCTGATATGTGTTTCTCTTATTTACCTAGCTTGCTGTGAGAGGACAAGCTGCCATTTCTGAGCCCTCTCTAAGGCAGACTCGCTCTACGGTGGTGCAATAAAAATATTCCAGGGAAAGAGAGATGGTGACTGGATCCACTGACAAAATCCTCCTGAGTGAAATGCCGGTGTAGTGTAGAATACAGATTATGGACCCTCATCCCTCCTAACTGCTTAGATCCACCGCCTCCTTTGGTCTAAATCTGTCGGAAAAGCGTGGTAAGACAGGTATGGCTGTTTTCTTGCCCCACAAGAGCAACCAGGAACAGAACAAGAGCAACGATGCTGAGAATGAGCATTTTTGTCACTAACGCGAAAGCTATAGCCAGAGGAAGTTGTTGCACACCACTTCCAGTTTAAAATGCGGAAGTGTGAAAAAAGTCTATAAGGCTGTCAGGTCACTTCATAAAGATATCGTCTCCAACAATCCAAAAAAAAACAACAACGCCCAGTAACATTAGCACTAGCATCAAAAACAAGCTGCTGGGCTCCCTCGGCGTGCTTCTTTTCCTCCACGGGCGCAGCTCTGACAGCGCAGCTCTGTGCCGGGCTGATCGTTAATCGTCTGCCTTCTCCTCCAACCTGGATGTCTGTGCCGGTGATCGGGAGCATTTGGCGTCTTCGCTCTTCTTCCTTCCTTCATCTACTCTTCCGGACTGAGCTCTATAGGACTCACTACCTCTGAGCATTGCTGTGGCTCGGCCACGTCACTGCTGTGATCACACACACTTCCAATCACCTGGTGTCAATAAAAGTGTTCATGCAGTACGAGTTTAAACGTTGATGTTGTGTCCCCCCTTCTTTTTTTTTTTGCTGCTCAAACAAGCATGGGCCGTAATATGGAGGTATTGGCTCTCAAAGATATGAGCTTGATTGAGCGGAAGGGGGAAGGGGCTGTGATCAACAACTGCCAGACAGTCCATCAAACACAATCCTAGCTCTGAGTGGTTCTTTTTGCTTGATCACGGTGGATGCTGGCAATTTGCAGTAGCAGCAGCAGGCGGGAATTATTGAGCCTGTTTTTTTTCTTTCTATAAACCTGCTATAAACCTGTTGCTAAAGGCAGGAGGATTCCAGTACAAAGGCCCGAAGGCAGACAACGGCACGGGATACCCCGCTTGTCTAGCTTTCATGGATGACGTGATGGTAATGACAGCTATCCAGGGGACACAATGGGTCCTGAGCGCACTGGAAAAGAAGGACACTTGGTCAGGCTTGCAGTTCAAACCGGAAAAGTCAAGGAGCCTCAGTATCTTGAAGGGGATGTTAACAGGAAACATCTTAAGCACCAAGGCTCTGAGATTCCAACAATCCAAGATCAAAGGATCCGATGCTTTGGAAAGCAGTACGACAGCTCCCTAAAGGACAGCAATGACCTTGCTAACACCTAAGCCCAGCTAAGCAACTGGCTCAAGACAATTGAGAACAGCCAACTACTTGGGAGGTTCAAACTCTGGTGCTTTCAGTATGACATCATTCCCCGGCTGCAATAGCCCTTCCTGCTTTATGACTTTCCCATGTCCCTAGTGGAAGGAATGGAAACGCTGTACAGCAAGTTCTTGCAGAAATGGCTGGCAGTCCCCCCATCTTTCAGCGCAACCTGTACAGCAAGACCTTCAAGCTTTCCTTGCCATCTCATTGGTGGTTTAAAGCCACCAAGGCAATGGCAGTCAGTACATTCCTCTCGTTTAAAGACGGGAAAGTAAGACATGCAAGCAGACTGCGGCAGAAAGTGGAAGCCCCAGCAAGCTGTTAAGGAAGCAGAATCCCACTGGAAACACCAATAAATTGTGGGTGTGGTATGCCAGGGACGCCTAGGCCTTGGGCACTACAGCAAGAAAAAATGGAGCAGAGCTTGTGATGCAAGAGTCCACAAGGCAGCAGAGAAGGAGCGCGGGGTGAAAGCAATTTGACTCGCCTCTCAGGGTCGATGTACGCAGCGGGATCAGGCACAGGAGCGATCACTGTCCTGGAAGGAACTGTGGCAGATCAACCAGGGGAAGTTGAGCTTTCTCCTATGATCTGTGACTGACCTGCTGCCAACCCCAAGAAACTTGAAGATCTGGGGTGGAGAGGAAAATCTATCTTGCAACCAATGTGGAGTAGTCACCTGTACAAACTGAACCACACACTGACCGGCTGCCCAATAGCATTCTATTGGGCACCAAGAAACACCCTCTCGGAAGAAGATTTGCATCACAGTTAGGGTAGTTCCTGCAGTAGCTGCTTGCAGCAAAGCATCGCTGATGTTTACTTCACTCTAAACAAATATGCTATACATCTTAACGACAACGTTCAACAGTCAAGGACATAAGAGGTTTGTTTGTTACATACAAATTACTACTACTGAATAGTACTTTATGACATGTAGTGAAATAGCATTTGGGTGTTCAGATTTTACTGTGCACAGTGTGCAGGGGTGAAAGAAAGAAGGAGCCGGAAGCATTTAACAATAACCTCATGCTATAAAAACACAGCCACAAAAACTAAGTTAGCTCACTAACATACCTCTGACGAAGTCGCCGCTAGAGGCACGGACATTAGCAGACTCTGCTCCTCCTGACTGCAGACGTAGGTTTGAAATACACTTTTTACAATACTGTCTTTGGTACTCTATAAAATCTCTTTTCTTTTTCTCGGTCAGAATGATTGAAGCAGCCGTTAATGCACAAAACATGGGAATTTTGATTATTTCAGATGTCAGACTTCACTTCCTGCCTTCCATCTGAATTTCACACTCTAGCGATGCGGCAATGTGACATCATGTGAAAGCAACTCATTGGCATGAAAATACTATTAAAAACTGTCATTTACAGTCCCATGGCTTACACATTTGTAGTTTACAATTAATAAAATTTGTTTCGGCTTTCCCCACTGCCTGTGAAATCGAAGGATATACTGACAGAAAAAAGGCTCAGACGGCCACACCAAAAATATTTATACTAATATTTGCATGTATAAGGAAGCCTTACAAGGTAACCAACAGATAAAAAACAATTAGATGATAAATATATATTTTTTTAGTGTATTTTACAGCTGATTTAAGACATGGGTCAAAACTGACATTATAAGAGATTCAAAAAAAAAAGGAAACACAAGAGGAAGTTTAAGTTTTATGGGGTTATTTATTTCAGGTTTATTAGTAATTGTGATTAATTTAATTTTGAACTTTTGCAGTTTAGAGGCAATTATAATTGATTTTCAGGGGAAAAATTATATTTGTAATTTAATTGTAATTAGAAAAAATGCCAGTCACCGTAATCATTAATAAGTTGTAATGGAACATGGATAATTGACGTGGTGAAATGTAATTGACACCAACCCAGTTGCTTAGCTGCTTACCACTAGCCTACCAGACATGGTTGTATGTCCTTAGCTGTAGTAACTGCACCCTTCAACAGCATCTAAGACCTCAGAGTTCTCAGATTCCTTTGTTTCTACTGCATTGGAGAATTGCCTCCTCTTCATTTTCTTAAATTTTGTATCACTTTGTTTGCTCACTGTGCATACAGCAGTCTTATAAAGGAACCATTATATCTGACTCCATTGTGTTAGATCTTACAGCAATTTCAATATCAGCACACATACACCGACACTCTTTCGGCCCCAGGGTTTACAAAGTACGTTGTTTTACGAAGGTACAAACAAATCACACTTCTCTTAAGAGCCCTATTGTAACAAGAAAGGAAAACTTCCAGCTAGCAACTCAAAAATGTTAATAGTCCAATTCATACACCAACATAGATGCTTGTTTATCCACTACAGTGCGTTTCACTTGTTGTGTGTGAAATGTACAGTGAAACAGTGAAATGCATTTCTTTTTGCATGGCACTACAAACTGAAAGCAAAAAATATCAAAATTACAGCAACAATGGTTTCTGTTGCCCCATTTGTTAGTGCTTACGTAATTTCTCTTTTTAACAGTTTGTGAAAAAGAAGAATGCTCTTTCTGCCTTTTTTGACTGAAAATTCTGCACCTGGGTCCTGTTTAGTGCAGCCAGTCCTTTGATCTTAACCCCAGGGACTCTTTGATTTTTCTAGAGAATTATGGATTAGCATCGAAATGAGCAGGGAAGTTATGACATGAGAGGGTAAGCAGGTTCACAGGTAGCAACAAACATGCTTCAACTATTATTGAAGGAGCTATCATGTATTTGCTATAAGGTGCAGTCTATGAAAGCAGATGACAAGTTGTTCATGTGATATAGATTCATGATGAAAAAATATATCGTAGGTTTGTGCTGAGGATTCCCAAGATTGAAAGAGCAAGTTCAGAAAATCATTTTCCTGATTTACATTCTGTTTGGTCTTTCCTCTAAAAATCCATCAGGTTATCACTAACATTCATGATGTATCAAATCCTCAGCACTGACAAAGAGAGAGAAAAAAAAACAAACTTTGAAATATTTTCTGTTTGAAGTCTTAAAAACCTGAGCATCAAAACTCATTTTAGTCCAGCGGCAAAATACATCTCCATTTATGTTCAAGTAAGCCGAATTAAAGAAAAAAAAAAAAAAAACATTTATCAACTATCTTATCAACCTACTACATACAATTTTTTCACCTCCCTAACACCGCAGAGACATTCAATTTGGCTGAATTTGGAACTTTCTGTTTAAGCCCCTAAATAAACATCTGCCCTTGTTTTGGTACAACTTTCAGTAAAAAGTGGGAAGTCACTTTGGCAGAATTTTGGGGGCAAACACAAGTAATCCCAGTAAGAATAAAGTAAAAACACTTCTACAGGTATGCATTGTCTAAGGCAGTGTTTCTCAAATGGGGGTATGTGTACCCCTAGGAGTACTCGATGGCACTACAAGGGGTACTTGAGAGAGAGCGAGAGAGAGAGAGGGAAAGAGAGAGAGGAAATTTAACAAAAGAACGCATTAAAAATATGAGGTTTTATAATGTTTATATTTAGTTGAAAAAGATAATCATACTAGATATTACCAGAAATTCCAACCACAACAAAAACACAAAAAAAGAGAAAAATATACTGAATAATAAAAAGAACAGACAAACAACAACAAAACACACAAAATAACACCAAAAACACACACTAAGAGAGAAAAATACTTACTATTACCAGCAACACACTAAAACGACAACAAAGACACACTAAATGAAAGAAAAATACACAAGATCACTACAAAAATAACAGACATACAAAATGACATAAACGACCAAACGACACCAAAACAGGCACACACACATTGAGAGAGAATAATTTAAATAATACCAACAACACACAACAATGACAACAAAAACACACAAAATAAGGAAAAAATATAATGACTAATGAAAAGAACAGACAAACAACAACAAAATGACACGTGATAAGAATGTTCTAATGTTCTAGTTGGAGAAAGGGGGTACTTGGATTTAGAAATAAGAGAAAGGAGGTACTTGAGCCAAAAAAGTTTGAGAACCACTGGTCTAAGAGACTCCAAATCTTTCAATGCAATGCACATTTTTTTCCCATCAAAACAAACTTTCAAGCAGGATTTTCAACCCTTCACAAATAATTTTCTCGAGCAAATAATCTTTGATTTATTAATCTATTAGGCCTACAGTATGTCTCTATATGATGAAAAAAAAAAAAAAAAACATTATCTCCAGTAGCTTTAATCAGAATGTGGGGATTAAAGTTTCACCTGAAGACAGAAGCATGTGCCAGGGGTGTTTTAGCCTCTTGAAGTTTCATAAGACTTTGGCTCATAGTCGGCATGAGAGAGACTTGCTTCCCTCCCCATGTTGGTTACCAAAAAAGTTACTGATTGCTGACAAACTAAAGTGTCTTTAAAGAAAAAAATGGAATAATTGCGAGTTACAGTAATCCCTAAAAACACATAGTCATACATAACCTTCGGAGAAAAACTGAGTGAAAGGAGCTCTAAGAAACAGCGGTCTTGTTTGGCCTTCAAGAGTAATCAAAATCAAACTTAAACTGATTATAATGGGGGGAGGGGAGTAAACTCAAGGTTAAAGTAGTCTAACGTCAACTGAATGGCTGACAATGTGGGTAAATGTACGTGTGTATATTTTAAACATTAGTTGATCCATTTGGTAGTAATATCTGCTCTTTTTAGTGTGTCTGCATTCTTCTCTTACCCTGCATTGATATGAGTGTCTAGGCTTTAAGTTACTGCAGTTTAAAGGCCAACTGTCTTTTGGCAAAAGGCTGAGGACCCATAACCCCTTTAAGTTGTCTGGATGTCCATTCTGTTAAAGAGTCTGTTAATGGTTCCAATTGACATTTTTATGACTTCAAAAAGGGAGGTTTTTTTTATTTTTGTTTCTCTTCTTAGAATTCAGAGGTCAGGGATCCACTACAATGAGTATGAAAACCTCAAATGTCAAAGACGCTCTCTTCATTGCACAGCCTTATTTAAATTCTCCTCTTTATTTCTGAGGTCTTCTAGGGTAAATTTAGAATGTAGCAGAACTAGTGAAAAACGTTGTCATTGCCTTTAGCAGACTGTTGGATTTGCGGTTTAATAGTAGTTACAATGCAGTCCTTCAAAGCATGCCAGACATGATGAAAGAGCTTACTGAATCCAATACACTAAGCATGAGCTTTTCCTCCACGGTATAGCTCTTCAATAACCTTTGACCACTGTCAACTGTCATCTTTATCACTGTTACTTTGACGATTACAGGGTTAATGACCGAGCATTATATGTCACTGGTAATACTATCTTGTAACTGCAATTCACTTACATTACTAGTTGATGTTATTTGCACAGCAGTAAGGGAAAAATTATACAGTATGTGCAGCAAAATAAGTGGAAAAAACAACAAAAATAAAGGGGTATTATGGTTGGAAACTTGTGTTTGAAGAAATGTAAGTTTTCGACCAGTGTTGCCCACAGCTTTTGCATTCAGATTAGCTTTCAGCATAAATACTTTACTTAGGTCACCTACACAAATGACAATATTGCATTTGTTGTATTGCTACTTGCACATACAATATCTCAAACAAGCGCTATGCCACATTAAGGGAATTCGGCAAATGTAAAATAAAATGGAATTTAACATAGAGGATAAACCTTGCAATGATTAGTGCACAGGTTTGTCAGTGTCATTATTGTTGTTTGTTTAAAGCTAGGGTAGGCGATTTTCTCCAGATACACTTTTTAAGTTTTTGGTTGAATTTTTCTTAATGTCTTGATAGGAATTAAGATCTTATGAGCTCTGAAAAAGGAACGAAGAAAATTTGTCAACTGTAGCAGTTGTAAACCTGTAATAACTTCGACCAATGGAAAAAAACAAACAGTTTTTTTAACCAGTCACGTCTCCCTGTCTCCCTGCTCGTTCTCAACACCTCACGTGCACAAGCCCACACTCAAAGCGTGTCACCGGTGACGGACTTAAAACAGAGTTTTTGGTCACATTTTTTAACATATCTAATGAGGCCGTTTAGTGTTTACTTACTGCTGAATGAAACATGAGATGACAAAGTTCCTACACAACCCAAACGATGAGCTTAGATGCGCAGCAGCAGCCCTACTCGTGCACGTGAGTGAAGCACGGAGCACAGAGAGGAGGGGGGAGGAGGATGAAGGCGAAGCCAAAGCGACATTCAAATCATGCTAGCTTTCGAAAATCCCCTACCCTACCTTTAAATAATACATTCAAAGATTTGATTGTTGAACATATCTTTCATGAGACATACTGCAAAACATTAATCAAAGGTAAAAAATCTATTGATGTATGTGAATAATCCAAAACATAGACTGTTACATATTAGTTATTATTGGCAACACAAAAACCACAATGGCCACACGCATCTGATTGGAGCTTTCATCTCTAGGCATGTCTTTTACAGTTTGTGTAGCGCATTTACAGATATCTTCTCAGTGTGTAGTTTTAAACCAGTTTTTAAGGTTGGTACCAGCTTTTGTACACACTTTAAAGAAGTAATTTTCTTGTGAAATGTTTGAAATTCCCCCAAAGGTCATGTTATGACATTGAAGCTCACCAAACTCATTAACCCTGCACTTATAATAAAGGTCAACAATAAACTTTTGCACCTTTCAAATGAAGGTTTAGCCTTTATTAGTTCCCTTAAAGTAGAACCCAATGACTTGAAGTATTTTCTCAAAAAAACAAACCTAATAACCCTCAATTATGGAAAGTAGTCAATGGCAAACTCAAGCTTTGGGCTTAATTCATGATTACAGCAGATTTAAAACAAAACCATCTATAGGGAATAATAAGAAAGGATAGACACAAACAGCAGGTTAATGTTCTCTGTGGCTGTAGTTTTAGTTCACTGTTGGTTTACAGTCGTGACATACAGTACATATATTAGCTAGACAAGGAGTCGGCAAGCTACTTGGGCTCCTTTAAGGTTCAGTGACCAATCACCATCCGCCTTTATCCATCAAGTAAGTCATCAGCTTCATTTGTTTTTATTCGACTTAAGTGACGTATGTATACTAAGACATGCCAGCAACAAAAGAGAAGACTTCTTTGCCACATATCAAAGATGTACAGCAAGTGAGAAAGTTCATCTTACATCAATATAAGATATTTGGCAGTGTTAAAAGTTAAAACAAAAGTCAGAACGCACAACCTCAGCGACAGCAAGCGACAGATGGGATTTTTTTTCTTTTTTTGGAAACAAAATAATTGTTAGCAAAAAACTAGGTCAAATGAATGTCTAGATAATCTATTGGCACTTTTTTAGACTTTAAACGCATTAGCCTTAGAAATATCCAGATCCTGCTTAACAGTCTACCATATATGCAGATCAAATTCCAAATATAAGACCTAGTTGAGTTATTATTATTTTTTTCAATGTTACCAGCCTTCTCCTCGGCATTGAACAAAAAAATACTGGCAACAAAGTGACAACGTTTCCATACCTGTAAGTTTGTCTGACTTTGGACAAATGTTTTATCAGGGAGTGGTGTTTTGGTGGATGACCCAGAGACAGCAGGCAAGAGTAGAGCATTCATAAACCCAGTCCATGGTTTATTTTTTTTTACAAAACTCAAAGAAAAACAACAAAAAAGGAATAATCCAAGTAGACAAAACCTGAGAAGAAGATGCCTTAGCACACAAGATGGAAACAATGACACAGCAAACAATCTGCATCCAAACACTCAGCAGATTAGAAATGAAGCACACCGGAGTGCCAAACAGGAGGAGCACAAACACACTGACAAGACTGGGGCTGCGTCCAAATAGTCCCTCCTATCTCCTTTCCTATCCACTTTTCCATAACCCCGTGGATGACGTCACGGAATGTAACAAATTACTTTACTTAAGTACAAATAAAAGCAGTAAAAGCAGCTCAATTACAGTAACGTGAGTACTTGTAATCTATTACTTTCACCTCTGATAAACACAATAATTCAGATATGAATACATGGCTGACTAAACTAACTAAACACAACATATCAAAGGATCATGACACAAACAGCCAAAGGGTTTTTTCCTTAGAATACTGCTGATTTCATAAGTTTTTCCAGACCCCTCGTAAAGTCGTTGGGCTCTGGACGCCATTTATTCACTGTGACGCACCCGTTGTGACATTTGTTACCTCATTGTAACTTTTCGTTTCCCGTATGCAAGTGGTGTTCATGAAAGCTGGAATCAATCTCATTTTTACGGTGATTGGCCAATTTGAATAAGGGAATCTTTAAACTGAAGCATTTAATGCTTGCTTCAAAAGATTCTGAAGTTTAATCCATTATATTTGTTTTCTTCCCTCGTCAAAAAGCAGAACCCTCAACTACTTGAATGTGGAGAGAGTAATGAGTACAGGGAAATAACTATAGTGTCCAGATGTGACTCAATGAGATGACAAGTTCATTACATACTCTAAGTATAAGCACTGATTCAAACATCTGCCATAGTTTTAAGTTAAAAATAAGGAATACAATGGAACATTTCGAAGCTTAAACACAAACGTGTCAATCAAACTAGGGCTCAAGTAATTAGCTTTATTTCTAGAGCTTTGTGCATGTGTATGTCAGTGACATACAGTTGGAATTGAAACATCTCCACAGGCTGCTTGTGTAGTCACCCTGTAGAACTACAGAGCGGCTATCAGATCAATGTCACAGGAGAACCAATTGATCTATCTTCTAATTATTACCTTAAGATGTTCTGTGTGCAGCATCATACCAGTATCCAATCAAACCAAATTAACACCAGTGGCCCCCTCCAGAAAACTGCATTATAAAGGGATTACACAGCTATCTGTGCTAGTCTGATTAATGGCCACAGTAATTAATGCTGAAGGGATCTGTCCGAGTGCCTCAGCGTGGAGGAGCTGTGATCCAGCTGCAGCAAAACAGAGATTACATTCACACACACGCACCAACACCTGGAATCTCTCATGCATGCATATGCTGCTTCCAATGAGGATTTATTTCAAGTGCTTTTTTTTTTTGGGTCATTTATGCACATGGAAATTGGCACAAAATCAAAGAATGGATGAGATGTGAGCTAGTTATACAAAATAGAGGGACCTACTGATTTTTATCTGTTTTCTCACTCTGTGCTCAACTTTGACGTTTGAGGGCTCACTGTACTCTGCTCTCCCACAAGCATGGAGTCAGAAGAGCAGAAATAGATTGTAGGAGGCACACAGTGGGAAGCAGAGAAGTGGAATAAGAGCTTTAGAATTGAGCCAAATGAAGTTGAAGAACCTCTAATTAAAACACCGTGTAGCTTACTTCCTGTTTTACACACAAAATGTGATATATATATATATATATATATATACCTTTTTTCATCTCTCCTCATATCTTTATCACTTATTTATGCTTGTTCATTTTTAAAATCAAAATCTGTCATCATTAATAATGAATAATAAGTGCCATGAGTCGTGTTTAAGCTGAGAGTTAAAAACAGATTAAATATTTTTGGTATTTGTGACACATTTAGTTATTTTAAGGTAACAAATAAATATATACATATTTTTTTTTAATTATTATTATTATTGTTTCATCATTGAGATTTAGTTTTGTGTTTTTAATGTACGTGTTTTGATGAGTTTAGGATTAATAGTGAAATCAATTTATTTATATATTTTATCATATGCTTATCAAATGTATTCACTGTCAAAAATGTATATCTAATGTGCTGCCTTTGTTTGTTACTCAACAAAAAAAAAAGAAAAAAAGGAAAAGAAGTTATAAAGCCCCTCAACCCACAGTTTTTTTTTTTTTTTTTGTTATTGCATGCTACAGAAATGTATACTGTATATGGAATACTGCAAAAGCAGTGAGTAATGATCAGTTATCTTTGCATTACACTTGCTATTCTTGAAATTATTTACACGAGTAAAGGTTAAATCATTCATTTCATGCAAAACCTCCACTTACCTAATTTGTATTTACATGTACATTCACTGGTAATGTTTTTCACACCCTACTGTTTTCATTGTTTTATTTTGAAATTCGTCTATGACTTTTAAAATTATCCTGTGCATTTTTGTATCCATACCTGCTGCTGGCAAATGTTTTTGTAGATTATGTATTACCCACCAAACTCATTTACATATCTTGTACCAATATATATATATATATATATATATATATATATATATATATATATATTGTCTGCGTCATCATTTTTTAATCATTCCTTTATTTAGAATTCAGTAATAAATAGCCGTACTCCTTCCTTTTTGTTTTTGTTTGCTTCACTGTGTTGTAGTCCTTTAAACCAGGTTTGTAACACAACCACACACACTGTACCCTGTCCTTTCCTGGTACTCCCACTTATGTTACTTCCATCGTAACACCAAACTGGTGATCCAGGTCTTGTAGGGCAGCAGACCTGCATGTTTCCCATCGCTCTCTACTGTAACACACCTTATTGTAATAATTAGCTTGTTATCAGTGCCTCATGCCTGATGCTTTCAGCTGTGTAGGCAGAGCTAATTCTAACATACTTAAGCTACAATATACACTTACAGGTTTTCCTTTGTTACTGACATGATAATTAGTGTATAGTGAATTCAACCATATCCAGGTTTCCTCAAAGTGCCGTCCCTCTCTTTATAAGGATCATCATGTATGTGCACAATTTGACTCTCAGTTTAACTAACATTTTTTCAAATACGTCTCCACCCACATGGTACCACAAGACCACACACACACACACACGCACACATAAATATATATGCTCAGAAAAGCACCGTGTCATCTCACAGCAACAACTTAATGATGAGGAAGCACAAGGCAGAGAGCGAATCCGTTCACTTTGACATGTGTTTTATTATTCCCGCATTATGCAACCATTGCTAAATGTCATGTCAATGCTTCAATGAATTTCAATTTACCATCAAGCCACTGAGTTTCAATTTGTACTTTAAGCTGATAAAGTGAAATTGAAGGATGGGGGGGTGGAATAGTGGCATGCTCGAGAGAAGAGACTGCATTGGACACTTCCTTAAGTGTAGCGTTATCCACCATGAATGCAGAATGACACGAGCAATAATAGGGGGGTGGGTGGGGTGGGGGATACATGTTGTCAGCTCAATCAAGTTTCCAAGAGCAATTACTTAAAGGCAGCATTTCCGTGTTATACCCTCACTGAACACCTACACTAAACAAGACGGCTGCCTTCAACCAAGCGCTCTGACAGTATTGGTGGTGTCATTTACGGTTGATGTGACGTTGAATATTTAAACTAGAACACACTCAGAGAGCACAGTCCTCCACTACCCCATAGGAGGACCCATATATTGCATTGTAACCAAACTGTATACATGTTATTGTTGTTAAAAAATATATATCTAATTAATTAAATACTTTGTACCTATTGGATTAAATTATTCGCTGACCAATATTTGACACAAGAAGCAACATTTTTCAATTTAAATGGATTTTGGTATATGATTGAATCAATGAAATCAATTTCAAACAAAATAGTTTATTATTTTCTTCACTGAGTGCTAACATGATGTGCAATATGAATAAAGAATATTATGATTGCATTGTTCACAAAGCACAAACTTACACCTAAGTAAGCTATATTCATGCTTTCTGGATTTTTTTGTAAACTTTCTAAAAAAAAAAAAAAAAAAAACATAGCAGTTCGTACAGAACATTCCAGAGAAGTAAGAACTGAACAGTGCGAAATAGTTACAATATCTGTGGGATGAAATAAATATATATACCTGAACTCATGAGATGAGAAAAGTTCTGTGCTTTTGGAGTACAAAAAATAAAAAAAAGTTCTTTAAAGTGCGTTAAAGTTCCTGCCCTAGTTAGTGTTAATTAAAAATATGTCCATTCGTTTTTTCAACAGTGATAATTATTTTAGTATATGAATATTCTGAAAAGAATTAAAAAAAAGCATTTAGATGATGACCTAATATAGCCGGCAGGAATTCAGTGGTCAAAAATGTATGATGTTTTATATCTGCATACTATATTTGGCATATTATAGCATAGAGGCACTATTTTCTATGGTAGATATTTGGACCAAAGGTCCCTCAGATCCTGAACTCACCTTTGACACATTTCACTGTTTCTACTAAAGCCAGCATGTTACGATAATCCAGTAGAAGCAGTGCCAGCTGGCTTTTCTTTTTCCAACCTGTGCTGGCTATTTATTCCACAGCCATTCTATTCTAGACTCTAAGTGTTTTGGAATTCAGAAATTACTAACAAAAAATTCATCCAGTTATATGATTAAACTTTTGGCAGCATTTCATTTGCGTGGCCACAATGGAATGCTTCAGCACTAACTAGTTTAAGGTACGAGAACACGCACACACACACACAAAAAAAAAATGCCCCAAAGTGTTTTAGTATTTATTTTCAGTGCAAATGCAAAACTATTTGAAATGAAAAATGATGTTAAGACGTTATTCTTGACTTTAATTACATCATCAAAAATTGACCATGGCGATTATTCTTGAATATCTAGCCTCCCTTTTTAGCTTCTGACTTGGTCAACTGGGGGCGTGAATAGAGGACGATGACTCAATAGATAGAAAAGTGGATTATTGATTATAGGGTCAAGGTGGGAGGGTAAAAAGCACCATCTGATCGCCACCACTGTAGCTCCTTGAGCAAGACCTTTAACCTTCAGAATCTTCCCTGTGATAGACAAGAACATGGAGATGATTTCATATTTACATGTAAACAAACTGTGATCAAAGCAATGTGTTCTGAAAATATCTTACCAAATATGTCAACTGATAAGCTGTTCTCCATTTATCTTTTAAATTGTGTTCACATTTATTTATATACAAATAATTTACATTTAAAAGACACATGTGGCACCTGTAAGGGCCCAGCCAACATATATAACATGAGTTTGAGCCATCATGGTAGTAATTATGTTTTCTCAAAAACATCATGTTACAGGTTAGGTTATTTTCCCACCCTGCATTGCTAAAAGCCTGAATTTTATTATTTGCTGTACATTGGCAAGATTGTCCCGTCATGTCAAGTTCCAGTGCTAGAAATGTTGTGCGGGGTCATAGATGTGTGCTGAAACCACATATTAGATTTTAGGATCCCACCATAGCAGAATGGGTAGAGAAAAGTGGTAAAATAATCTCAGGAATTTGCTAAATACGACCAATTTTTTAGGAACGATTGTGCAGAGTCTACGTCACTATTTGATAGACAGAAAGGCAAAAGGCAAAGACTAACCAAAAACTACCAATGACAGCTGTTTCCTAATTAGGATGGACTCTATAGAACAACAGAATGGTTGCTCGTTGGAAAACGTGTATGTACAGTAAAAGGATAATGCAAACTAGCTAAGAACAGTTGCATCACCTTCACCATTTTGCTAATGGCAAAGTTTCCCTTGAACAAGTGTGTTCTTTCTCTCGAACAATTTTCCTTTTGATGATTTGGTCAACTTGCCCAACACCCTTTTTCTTGTTGATGTTGCTGGGACACATGATAGGTTATTACCGCACAGGTGTTTCACTTGTACTCTGATTTCATTTATTACCAATAAGGATCAGTTTTAGTACATTTGTCAGCATTCTTCAATATCTTAGCTTTGATGTTATCAAATAACCAAAGCCAAAATCTCTTACTGTGTATTTAAGACATGACGGACAACAAAAAGATCAACTAACTGTCTATTGCTGTTAAATAATAACATTTTTGTTGTAAGAAGATTATTTTTTCTTCTATTAAGATATCCCTATGGCACAAGATGGTTATTCATGTTTACTCCTACTCAAGAATGGGCTTTGGAAATCAATAGTATAACAACATTTTCTGTGCCACTTGATGGAGCATGCATGAATTATTATAATGTCAAAAAATAAAACCAGAAACCATAATTGGAAAATGCAAAACACAGCGACTTAAGGCTGTAGTGAAGGAACTATTCATCGAGACAATGAGCCCATGAAGATACATCACTGATCCTCATACTTAGGGATTGCGGTGCAGAGAATAGAAACAGCCGCAAAGAGTTTTTCTTTGTCACAGAAAGCATGTGCTCTTCTTAAAATGAATTTCATCTCATATACATGCGTAAATCTCGCCTGCCCCCATCCCTCACTTGGTGGGAAAAGCCGTTGAGAGAGACAGCTGAGATAAATCAGTGTGTGGGGCCCTGATGTAGCCTGTGTGGGCTGGGACAGAGATGAAGTCAGTGCTAGCAGCCCCTGGCTTTAATGATGTGCAGTGAGTCAGTGGAGGCGTGTAAATCTGCAGCTGGCATCTCATTCTCCACAACCTCAATTCGTCCACAACCTCTAGGATGTCTCTGTCAAAGTCACTGGTGACTAGTTCAAGTGCATCAATTACTACTGTAGTTTTAAAGTAGACAATGTTCACATTTAGACAGAGGTGTTAAAGAGTACTGATATATCCTACTCAAGTAGAAGTACTGATAAATTGATTGAAATTGTACTCAAGTACAAGTAAGTCATACTCATCAAGGAAAAAGTAGCTAAATTAAATAGTACTCAAAGTAAAATTTACTAGTTACTTTCACCCCTATGTTAATTTTTTGGTAATACATCTTGCCACAGTTCCCTTGCATACAGTAAACATCTCATGTATAGACTTAAGAAAGAAGAGACAAAATCTTGCACAGTCTTAGTTTATTTTTCCACAAAGGCATCTGTACAAAACAAAAAGTTTGTCAAAATGTATTCATTTAAAATTGTATAGAGCTAAATGTATGAAATTAAAAACAATTCTAGTTCTAGTGGTGGGTAACTACATAATGGGTAGAAACCCCAACCTGAACTCAAGAAAGTGACTGGGCGTTGATCAGAAATGGCACGACTAAGAACATATGGATTATGTCCAATGTGCCATGAGAACATGAAATGGTCATTTAAAAAAAGTCGCAAAAGATAATAATTTACCCAATGGGTGTAAAAATGTAACAAATTACTTTTTTATGTTAAAATGTACTTAAGTAATAGTAAAAATAGTGACTTAGAAATATACTCAAAAAAGCAAAAGCATTGCAACCATAAAAGCAACTCAGTTACAGTAACTTGAGTACATTTAGAGAAGATGGGAATTGTTCGTCATGCCTGCTTCAAATTCTAACCTGATCCAGTACCAGTACATAATAATCTAGATTCTATGTTGGCAAATGAAATGCCTAAATGACAGAGAAATTAGGTTTTTATAAACAGCTTGAGATGCAGTCAATTTCCTTCATTCGTGGTAGATAAATTAATGTGATTTTAAGTAATTGATTTAAAAATGTTAATTACACAGAGGTGAAGGGAGCATCCTCTCTTTCTTCATCCATAAATGTTGTAGACATCAAAGTAACGCAATCTTTATCATCACCTTCAGCCTTACAAGAAACCCAAGTCATCAATCAAGTTGAGAGGTTGCAATTTTCCAATACACGTTATGTTTTTTGATTGTTTATTGAAGCTTTAGCCAAATTTTGCCACTCCGCAATCGATTGCGTCTCACAGCAAAATGCCAATACAACATAGCAGCAATCAAGTAGACCTATGAGAGATTTGTTTTTAGATTAGGAAGTAATTAAAAGCTGAAGAGGATTGATTTGGTAAGAGCAGAAAATAGGACATACCACGAGTAAATTATGGTTATAGAAGTATGAATAAGAAAAATACTTTCTTAAACTTTTATACTGGGTTTTGTAAGCTGGAAATCTTTGTAGAAGAACTAAACATCTGTTTGTTAATCTATACCTGGTTTTTGGGTGTGTTTGTTTTTTTTACAAGCTTTTAAACCAAGTCAGTGAACTGCAATGAAATGGTTCAAATGATTTTCCTTTGAAGGAAATCATTTGAACCGTGACATTGACAACACTAAACTCAAAATAAAACAAGGCTGGGTAATACTGTTACGCTGCTATATTCCAAACAAGTCCAAAATATCCTGCCCAAGCCACCAAAAGTATCTTTTTGGGATGTCTTTTTGCATTAAGTTTGTTACAACACTCCTTACATGATCACAGGGATTAGTTTGGAAAAAATCTCATGAGTATGGCATTCACCATCAGTAATGTTGACTAAATTAGACCAGAAATGAGTTATAATAAAAGTACAGGTTATCAACAGTCTGTAAACCACCTAATAATTAATGTAGTTTCAAATTTCAACAATTACATAAGCTTTAGTTGTAAATGATCCACAGTTTAATACATCCATAAAATCATCAAATAATATGAAATTCAATGTTCCTGGTTTGTGCTAAAGCTAAAGCTAAAGAGGCCCTGAGTGATACCATGGGAAAGTGACGACTCTAAAACTCATCGTCACATCTTTGCTAATTCCACTACCAGAAATCTAAATAAATAAAAATAATGAGATTACCTGTAATAAACTAAAGGATGGCTTTTTTTGTATTTAATTCGTAACAAATACAATGTCTTCTAATCTTAAGTAATGTTGGGACTATGAATAATTCCAATCATTACAGCTGAGCAGTGAGCACCTTTTTGTGACAATAACAAGTCTGATTAAAAAAATGCATGTGAGCAAAAACTATATCAAAACAGATTGATAAAATGTTACACACCTAACAAAATATATGTAGGTTTCAGAAGATAGGCAGATTATGGACTGCGTTACATACACCAGCCATTGGAAGTAGATAAGTTGAAGACATTTGAACAGCTTAAAAATGAATATGAACTCCCCAAGACGGACTTTTTTTTTTTATTTGCAGCTAAGAATATTCTTGACAACACAAAATAAGTGGGACAAACTTCTAAAACCTACACCTATAGAAGAGTTTCTGATGTTTATACAGAATGGGAAGTCATTAGTAAATTATATAACATATTCTTATCTATGAATGCAAATGGCTCAGACAGAGTTAGACAGAGATGGGAGGGAGAAGATAAACATGGTCATCGCACAGGACACCTGGGAAGATATTTGTACAGAAGCTTCCTTGGTCACAAACTCATATACATGGAGAGAATTCAAATGGAAGATGATTATTCGTTTCTTTAGAACTCCAGGAATAATGTCGAAAATAGGACAAATCTATCCTAGCTCCTGTTGGAGGAAGTGTGGGACGCATGTGGTTACCCACACTCACATATTCTGGACATGCCCCAAGTTGGGTGTATTCTGGAGAAAAGTATTTGAGGCATTGAAAGTGGAATTCCAACAGACCATTCCACAAGACCCCCCAGTGCTTCGAGGTGTAGCACCCAACTACATTAATGACAGATCAAGGACATATCTGTTGAATATACTGTTCATAGCAGCCCTCAAGTGTGTAACTTTAAGGTGGTTGAAACCGGGCCCCCCTACTTATGATATATGAGTTCAAAAAGTCAAAGACATCTATCATATGGAGGAAATTACATACTTATTAAGACTCCAGAAATATTTTTCATTGCGAGATGGAGACCTGCTTTGCTCGTTTTTCAGCTGTAGTTGGTAATGCCTCCTCTGATGCCTTGAGTGTTTGCACCATGTGCTGTACATACTCCTGGAAACTGACTATGCACCATGTGTCTGAGTTTTGGATGGAGAGGATTTGTGGTGTAGTTCCTTTTGTTTCTACTGTTGTTGTTTGTCACTGGTACTTAAGATTTTTGTTTACCCATGTATCTTTATATATGAGTCTATAGGGAATTTATATATGCTATCAATATACAGTGGACATGTATACATGTAGTTGTATGAGTCATGAGTCAGACTAACTACAATATTATCCATTGCTAACATTTTATTATTTTGTTATATTTTCTGGTTTAACCTCTTGGGTGCCTGCAATATTGTTATTGTTGTTTTATGTATTGCTATACTATGTTGTTTTTTAGTTTTTTATTTTTATTTTACCTGAAGTTTACAGATTCAAAGATGGCTATGTAGTAAAGAAACTCTACATCTTCTTACTCTACTGTGTTGACTGAAAAAAAAAAAAAAAAACTAAGTTTAAAAAACAAAAGAAATAAAACGAACAAAAAACAAATTGATCATTTTGTCAACTCTTTAAAAAGTAAACTGCAATGTTCAAATAGGATGAAATGAAATCAGAAAGGTGTCCAACTAAAACTACTTTTGTTTCGTGGAAGGCGGGCCAGTAAGTGATTGTGTTTGCAGACGTAAGACAGCTCATGTGTTCTTATGCACTGATCACATCAATTATGTCTGTGTGTATTTACAAACATTAATACCATATCGGATTGATAAATGTTAACTGAATCTTTAGAAATGCATTAACATTTATGCTTTATTTTTATCTGAAACCGATATAGTATCATTTAGTTGACTAAAACTAAAATATATAAATGAAAAAGTCCTGATGACCAAATTTTCACTAAAACCAAGATGCTGTTTAGTGAAAAGACTACGACTAAAACTAATGCTGCAACTTACAACAATTTTGCAACTTTTTATATACTTACTACCTCTGTAATATGTAATATTTCAGATAAATACAAATTTAAACAATGAAAGTATGAAGAACAAAACAAAAAAATACATCCTTTCTTTTTTAAAACAGACACAGAGGGTTTCTAAGCAACACAACTCCTGAGGGTACCCACAAAAATGAGCATGACTCTCCATAGACTTCACCTCTAAACATAAAGCTTGCTTTACCTTCAGTGCACAAGTCTGCCAGTAATTAAATTAGCCTCAACACTGGTCTAAAGGGCCAGCCCAGAATACTACATGTTTCTTTACAAAGTGAGCATAACCCCAACAATTTGTAACATATATAATTTTTCAAGCTGCTAGACAATAGAGCTGACTTACACTCTTTCATCCACAGATTATTGTTTCTAGTCATTAGGAGTCCATAATTGTAATAGGTGAGATAACTTCTCTATTCATATTAGAGAAGAAAATACACAAGAGACTAACGATTGTAAACACATCAGAAATCTGAACCCAGTGGAGGAGGCTTGATTATGTTCTGAGTGTTTCTTCCTTAAAGAAAAAAACAACCATGTTGCTTTAGGATGTGCAGAGGTGCCCATAGCTAGATATGTTGTGGTGCTGCAGCAAACATCTCTTCGACTGTTTACTATAGACCAGTGATTCTCAACTGGTGGGTCGGGACCCAAAAGTGGGTCGCGGGCGTGTACTGGGTGGGTCGTGGAAAGCTGGCCAAAAAAAATGTAAAAAATACTCAATGTCTGTCATGTTGGACTTTTCTTTTGACAGGCATGTTGTGAAAAGCATGTTGCACACCAAAATATATAGATTTATGTTTTAAAAAAGATTATATATGCGTGTTTTCAATAGCTATCTTTGAAAAAAAAAAAATTTGGTTGGTTGAATGCAAAAAAAAAAAGAAAAAAGTGGTTCGTGATTTGATGACCGAGGAAAAAGGTGGGTCCCAGGGTGAGACAGGTTGAGAACCCCTGCTATAGACCCTGTGCTATGCAGTAAAAAATGTTTCTCCTCTGGACCATCGTCTGACCTTAGTGTGCGTTCACACCGGTTTAGTTCCAGACTCGGTTTGAATGGGCGAAGGTCAGCTGATAGTTGTGTCACTTTGGTTTGGCTCGGTTTTTGTACAATATGCAACTTCTTATCCGCTCCAAAAAGCCTTGGGTGCAGTTGCTTGAGCAAACCACTTGAGGGCACCATTACTAGTGTAGAGACTTCTCTAGGCAGCAAAACAGAAACCTGATGAAGAGGTTCTTAACAATGGGTCAAAACAAGTGCTAAAGAGTGCACAAAATCTTCTGTCCTTTCCGTTTGTTCTTTCACAGCATTCAACAATAGAGCAACAAGTTGCCGTGCTTTTGGTGGCTTTAAAGCTCTGTTTTGAGCTGTCAATGGCTGTCCTGACTACCCACAATACCGCGCGCTCTATGTCATCCTATATATAGGATGACATAGAGCGCCATCCTATATATAGGATGGCATAGCGCGCACAGCCCTAGGCATGCCAGTGCATCCAAGACCAACATAATGTGCACAAACCGCTACCGCAAACCCAAGCGCCGCCCTGGGCCCGAAGATGCAGCCAAGCCAGCAGAAAGAGCGGGGGCCAGAGAGCCTCAGGCCACCTCCCCACGGCCGAGCAGCCCCCCAGACGCCCCCAAGATCCCAAGCCGAGAGACAGCCACCACCCCCACACACACACCCGATAAAGCTTTAAGGAGCCGAAGACTCAGCGCACCCTGCCACAGACGCCAACCCCCAACCCCAAGGCCAACCGCCAACATCCATCCTCCCACCCCCACACCAAAACCCCCGAGGGGAGGGCACAAGACCCCAGCAGAGGAGCCAAGGCCCACGCTCAGCAGACGGCCAGAGCCTCGCCAAACGGGCAGCCAGTGTGCGCCCGCCGGCGGGCCCAGAGCCAGCAAGGACTGAACCCCAGGTCAGAAGTACCCGGAAAAGAAGCAGCCCACCCAAGGATGATGACCACATCCCCAGCCGTCTAAGGCACCTAGGGGATGCTGCAAGTCACCACCCAGAGCACCCCAGATCACCCTCCATCAATGCCGCCCATGCGATGAGCCCTAGTTATTGCCAAAGTCAGCCCCCCCAAGGGCCCAGCCAAACCGCCACACCGGCATGCATATGCAGAGCCGCAGACCTGGCCTCACATGGCACTGCCAAAGCAGGGTCCACCTGCAGGATTGCAAGGGTACAGCAGCCACCAGCTAAGGGCGCTCCGGACTCACCCACTGGCACACAGATAGCAGGACAGACCCACCAGACAACCGACAGCGACCTCAAACACCGGAACAGTGAGCGCTGCCTCCCAGCAAACAGCATCATTCCAAAGCACCACGTAGCCCCGCCCCAACCTCGGCACAGACACCAGCACCCCCCCAGCACGGCCACCCCCACACTGGCGCAACAGACCACCCCGGGCCAGCACACCGCTAGGACCGCCGCCAAGGCAATCAGGAGACGAGATAAGCGCCAAGCCACATCCGAAGGGAAGAGGCACCCCCACTCCCCGTCAAGCCAACACTGCCCGGAAAAAACCCGCAAAGAAAGCCCCTAGCAACACCCCCACACCCCCGAAAGATCCACCGCCCCACCATGCCCGACTGCACCATCCAGGTATATTTGTATTCTAGATGGGGCCCCAGCCAACAACAGAGGACCAGGCTCCACACATTAGATCGCCCCCTCACACATTTGGTTCCAAATGAGTGAACCTACCTACCACCTTGTTATGTTACCTCTCCATTCCCCAATGTAGAGGCACTTCCCTATCCCCTGTGTGAATGTGTGTGTTTAGTGAATGTATGAGGTGCAATTAAAAGAAAGGGTAGGGCAACTTGACGTGGGAGTGCCGTCCTCAAGCCACTACTTAGTAGCACAAGCGGTGGCCCCCTGCACCCCTAGCCCCACCATTCAGCCCCTCAAGGGTTAATTATGGGTGTGTGGTGCACCAAGTGAGTGAGCCAGACCAGCTGGGAGAAAAGTGTCCATGTCTGGTGTGAGCTCGGCCCGTCCACATGGCGGGCCACGGGAGAGGGTAGATGGCGCAGACAGGCACGTGGCACCGCAGGCCCCAGGGACGCGCCAAGCAGCACAGCCAGAGAAACACCCCGTGGTACCCCCCCAAACCATGCCGGCACCACTGAGCACGGTGGCACCTCTCACCTCCCAGGCACAGCCAGGCACCAGCCACATCCCCCAGCGATCCAAGGGGTGGTCTGCCCCTCCGCAACAGGGAGCGGCCACGCAGGAGAAAAGCCCGCACCCGGACCAGCACAGGCCTGCATGGCGCCATGATACAACACCGTCCACAGGGAGACGGCCCCAGCCCCGCCCTCCCCCGCCCTCTTTGCAACTCACGGTGCAGGGTTGGCAAACAAAGCCACAGTTGTATGTCAATATAAATGAAAGTCATTGCATTGCGTGGCTCTCGCTGAGACATTGTGCCAACGGCCTCCATATCTCACAAGCAACATTCTAGGTGTCTAGATGGTCTTGATAATACAACCTGATCTGTGTAGATTGTGTTCAGAATAAAATGTTGGGAATGTTGGGTGTAGTTGTGGTGGGCTGGTTTGCAAAGAATCTGAATGAATTGAATTTAATCCTAACCTTGTCATATACTGGCTTATTTATCACCCTACCCTTGCCAATAAACGCAAAACACAAAAATTGGAAAAACTTGTAGAATGAGTGTGAGCCGTGTTGGCTCCTGTTTTTCCATGGTTGCAGCTCTGGTTATTTCTGGCCCAACATTCTGTTTAAGTAATTTTTGTGTATTTTTTTTTTTCAAGTTTTGTAAATTTTTCAGGTATTTTATATGAATTTGTTGTTCTTTTGTGTATTATGCTTTCCTTTAATGCATTTTTATTGTCCTTTTGTGCATTTTCCCCTAAATTAGTCAATTTTGTTGTACTAATTTTGTGAACTTTTACTGCTTTGTGTATTTTTTTCTCATTGTGTGTGTTTTTGCGGTGATTTTTTCAAATTTACTTTGGGGGGCGCACAAAATGAGGACAGCCAGTTGCCATGTCTGCCATAGAGGATAAATGTGTGTATTTGTTGGTATTGTCCATCTCCTTTTGTTAGTCACAGTGCATAACAAGGCTAAAATTGTACTCATTTTCAGTAAATTCAAAAAAGCTGTTACAATACTAGAAATGATCAGTTTGATGCTCAATTGTGAAGCCTATTCTTGGCATGTTGTTGTATGACTATTGTAAAAACAGGTCAGGTTGAGAAAAACTTAGAATAAGCCTATGATGACACATGCGTTGGGATTTGCAATGACTCATCTTAAACTGACTATAGTCAGTTACCATTAGTATGACTAGAGCAGCTAAGACGACAGATCAAAACGAAGGTAAAATGGTAACGATGGTAAAATGAAGGACAATATCAGCATTCCTGTCAAAGTCAGAAAGAGTATATGGAATGCATTAACTTCAAAAGTGTTGGATAATAAGAATGCATTTTAAGAGCAGTCTCCCTTCGATGAAAAACAAGTAGTTTTTGACAATATTGTTTATGACCTTGAGTCACAACACATCAAAATTAAATTTGAGCAGTTTTTTATTCCCTATTCACTGAGGTATTTTTTCTTGATTGAAAAATACATTCATTCTGCCCACAACAAGTGGAAAAAGCTTTGAGAAAAAAGTGGATGACACAAATAATACCAAAGCTGAATAATTGGATAAACATAACAACAGAAATTCATAGAATGGGTGAAAAAAAACAATCTATAGAAGTTAAAATTGTCTTCTTTTTTTTTTTTTCAAACATTTGGAAAAATAGGTTCAGTGTGTATTCTAAGACCCATTTGTCAACATCAATAACTAAAATGTAATATATTTGCATTTACCCAAGAACAAATACATAAATGTGTTTATACACTGATGGGATTCATTGTAGTTATACATGTATTCATGTTTTATTCAACTGTAATCAATATTTTTTTATATTTTCCCCACATTGGACTAGATTAATTACAACCAATGGGTTATAGAAGGGTTTTTTTTCTATTGGCCATTGGTTGGAAAAATAGATTCACAATAATGGGCAAAGTCTTAACCTTCTCTGTAGGCAATACTTGCTTTGCCTCTAAATGTCCAGACAATGGATTTATAGAGACCCAAAACATTCAACTTGCTGCTGCTTTAAAGGCAGGCAGATTAGAGTTGGGGCTTTTGTGGAGTAAAGTTTTGGGCCAAGTACCTCATAAGTCGTCGCTGGACAGCCACTGCGACTAAAACTACTTCATCTTAAACTATAACGACCACTTGGGGAACTGAAGTACTTTCGCCATATCATGAAAATATTCATATTTTAAAAGAGTTGGACTTGAACAAACATTTCAAGGAGGAAAATACTGGAAGTTGAGGCTACCATCCCTGATAAAGGAGGCGAATCTCAGCTTGTTTCAAGCACCCAGATTTTGTAGTGGATATATTGGTTCTTATCTGCCCTACTAACAATTCCCCCATCAAAATAATGTGTGCACGCACTATATCCTGGCGACAGGTGCTGAATCACTCCCACAATGTATCAGGGGATTGTGTGGGAATATTTTAGGCCTTCCTAATGCAGCTTATGCAGGTAGTGAACAATAAATATATGCCACACCAGTGTGTTAAGAGGTATAATCAAAGAAGGTTCCCTGGTGCTTTGAGATTTCTTAACATATTCAACCGACAGACTGCATAGTTAAAAAAAATATTGCATATAGAGCTCCATTGGCATATTTATTAAGTGTGACACAAAATTGAGCATAGCGTTAGCTCAGGCAGGCCACGGACGTCAAGCCAGCCACACCTGCAGTCAACCAATGGCCAAGATTGATTCCCTATTGGTCAAAGCATACAGGAAGCACTACTTAAACAGTGACAACAGCTGCCTCTTACCTCCTCAGCACGCATCACATAACCCAACTCCTCCAGGTCATTATGCAGTGCCGGCTCTAGCCTCTTTGGCACCCTAGGCAAGATTTTCTTTTGGCGCCCCCTTATATGGCATTTTTTATACCAAGTAATTGATTTTGCATAGTGGTCATCACCATATCCACAAAGACGCTTTAGATAAGGAGACAACATGAGCAAAATTACTTTTTTGACATTTTATTTAATTTTGATAAAAGGGTTTCACATACACATGAAATAACACAAACAAGTAAATAAAAGCCAATTTAAATATCTTAGTAACAGGTTCAAAATGAAAATTATTAATAATATTAGAGTAAGGTATTGCACAAAAACAAGATGCAAATAAATGATAGATAGATCGTGTTGGGTTGCCTCATCAAGTATTTTTTTTTATTTAAATACTTATGACTAAAATGTTTTACTATTGACATTCACATTTTGTGAAAAGACGCCAAACTTCAATATTTAACATAACACATCATTTTAAACAATTGCAGTTCACAGAGGTATTGCACATTTTCTGGTGGTTTACATATAGAATACAGTTTTATTAAAAGTAAAAAGGTCTCAGCTAAATTAGAAATAATAACGTTCTTCTTAATAATTTATGCATCTATAATATGTTTACCTATCAAGTCATTTATACATATACGTATATAGTCATCTTAAAGATGTATATCCTTGTTTTAATCAGAAATAAAATCAGTTAAAAGTAGGGATTGGCGATATGGACGATAATTTCTGGTATTTATCACAATAACGATAAACATCACAATAAATAAAAAAAACTACAAATAAAAAAAAAACATTTCCCAACTTAAAGTGTAAACAGGTTCCTCACAAACACAAATGCCTTTGAATACATCAACACATTAAAAAAGGCTGCAATAGCTGCTGATTCACAGAGTTCATGAGCTGATAATTTACGGAATATATCAGTGCATGTGGATCACTCTATTGTACGAAATTAATTTATTTCCTCACTTATAATGAAATTATTTTCTAAAGCACATGAAAGGCATACATAACTCCATCAGTGTTTTTACTGTTGCTGATTCTTGTTTCATTCATTTTATGAATTACATAAAGTCATGTTTAATAAATAACTCTCTGATTTCCTATAATTAAACCAGATCAAGCTGATGATTTAATCATACAGTATATTTAGGTGTAATAATCACAATAGTTACATTAGTCTAATGGGACCAGCTTTGTCTTGTGAACACGTGAAATATAATTTAAAAATATTGCGTTTCACAAGTTTTGACGGATGAATGGTGACGTTAATATAATGCTATATTTATTTATTTCACACAACGTGTGACATGTTAGTTTTTATCCTTCCATACAAGTGTTAAATCTGACCATAAACAAATCGATGGCTCTCTGTGGTTTTATGACAGTAAGACTTGTTCTTTTTACTTGGCCTATTCCTTATATGGAGTGGTTAGCGTTAGTTCTTAGCCCAGTCTGTGTGTTGGTGTGTTAGCTTAGAATAGTTAGCTATAGCTGAGTTTCCAGTTCATAATCGTTGCTACAGGTTCATCTCTGTCCCCGTGTTTGTGGAACTTTGGGTGGATCTTATGGAGGGACGTGGACTGATTCACTTTGTTGGATGGTTATCTGGTTTTAACCAAGTAGTAGTCCATGATGTATCGCAGCTCGACAGCTTCAGGTAGCTGAGACGAGCACCGCCGTCTGTGGGTGTGAGAGCTGGGGGCGGGAGGCGTGGTGCACACTGCGGCCGCGGAGGCTTCGCTGCAGAGCTCCCGTAAACAGCGTTCCGCTCCAGAGAATAAGTTTGCAACAAACAGGGGCAGTTTTGGCCTGTGGAACAAAGATTTTATGGGCATTCTTGGCTAAATTGAGGAACAAATGGCCCGTGACCCTCGCTAATTTCCGACAAGGGAATTTATCGTTTATATCGTGGGATGACATATTCAGACCCGGGGTTTCCACTGGATCCGTCTCCGCTGCGCCACAGCACAGATCCGGTTTTTCACCGCTGTCCACCGTCCAGTCCCCACCAATTGCGTTTTGAGTGCTCTCCGGTTGAACGACTGTGACGTCACGAGACAGAGCAGTTCACACGATATTTATATAATCGTGCGCGAACGCGGTTAAATATATGTGTTATAAATGCAACAATAAACAGATAAACAGGTCAGTGTTCCTAACGAAGGAGAACAAGAAGGTTGAACTCTCTGGACTTGTCATAGACACATTTTTTAGCAACAGCCAACAGAAAAGAGATAAAACTGCACCAGTAAAACATGAACTAAATCAAAGTTGCTGCAGTTTACAGTGTAGTTACAGTATGAGAGGAAACAATATAGTGGATGTGAATTTTTTTTTACACATTATGACGTTTTGGTGATGTATTTACTTGAAATATAATCTGAAGTATTTTATTTTGAAAAGTAACCCGATATTTTATTGCGGAGTACGTGCTTAATTTCCTGTTTGGCTTCATTTGCTCTGTGCTGATTGATGCGTCGTGCTCCGGTGTCCGCCAGAAATAGAAGCCCTGCGTATATCTGGAGGAGGGCACCGGACTACAGCATCTGGGAAGGATCAGACACGCACCACAGTGGACCCGGTGGAACTTAACACATAGACTAAAGTGGAAACCTATCAGCTCCGGTGACACGGCGGTGACGTAATGCAGCGGAGCCGCATCCAGTGGAAATTGGCGGTTACTGGTGAGAATATTTTTGACGATAAATCATAAACGATAAAATATCGCACATTCCTTGTTAAAAGTGACAAAAAATGGTAGAAAAGGTGATGAAATGGGATTTTGAAAAACCACAGAAATTTGTTAAAAGTTTCAAATTAAGAGCTGAATGTAAAATGGTCCTGGGACCAGAGTTTTCCTCCGTACTAAGATTGTAACCCTAACCCTAACCCAATCCAATAAACAAAAAAAACACGTGTCCATTCACTTTAAAAACAAATATAGACAAAAACAAATTAATATTTTATTGGCAAAAATTTAATTTCCGGTAGTGTGCATGTGCGCGCATGCGCATATATGTGCATATACAATCTCAGTACAATGCAAACTAAGTACAATGCAAACTTCAGAACCTGTAACCTCCACCCCACACCCTGAGAACCAGGTGGGGCTTCAGGGAGAACCTAGAACCTCCACCTCACACCCTGAGGACCAGGTGGGGCTTCAGGAAGAACCTGTAACCTCCACCCCACACCCTGAAGACTAGGTGGGGCTTCAGGGAGAACCTGTAACCTCCACCCCACACCCTGAGGACCAGGTGGGGCTTCAGGGAGAACCTAGAACCTCCACCTCACACCCTGAGGACCAGGTGGGGCTTCAGGAAGAACCTGTGACCTCCACCCCACACCATGAGGATGAGGTGGGGTTCAGGGAGAACCTGTAACCTCCACCCCACACCCTGAAGACCAGGTGGGGCTTCACAGAGAACCTGGAACTTCCACCCAGGAGCTCACACAGCTCAGTTGTTCACTGGTCCAGGTACCAGAAGAACAGAAGAGTCCACAGACCCAATGGCAGTTTCTGATCCAAGAGCTGGAGGACCAGCAGAGCCAGTGGAAGACCAAATTTTTGAGTCGCCAACATGAGACTGAATCTCTCCTGGACCAGCAGAAGAAGGACATTGATGTGCTCAAAGAGTCTCTGGTCCAGGTCCAACAAACCTTAAAGGACCAGCAGAGCCGGTGGCAGAAAGACTGGGATGGCTTCTTGGAAACGCAGGAGGAACACAGGAAGAAGATAAACCTTTTTCTCAATGAGCTGATGGATAAGGAAGACGATCGTCCCAAAAAGAAACCTTTCTTATAGCGACTCATCAAAAATGTGACGAAGCGATGGAAGAAGATGAAAAACAGCTTTTCATTGGCTACAAGCAGCCACCACTAAAACATGGGTCACATCTAAATGTTAAATTTAACATCGTGCGCCGCACTTTCAGATGAAATCTCTGATTAAATAATAAAAGTGTGTTTCAGGATTACTTTTCTTGCTTTTTTTGTTTTGAACTACATAAGCCAATAAGTGATATAAATGCTAATATATCATAATAATAACAAGGCAAAAACTTTGAACAAAAAGGAAAGTGTTATTTATTGGGCAAAAGGTAGCTTTCATGGATGAAAAGTGACCAAAAAAGAGTTAAATAATCGACAAAAATTTGAGAAAAGTGCAAAAAAATAACTTGCAAAAATGGACAAAAATGAGGAAAAAAGGGATATTTATATGCAAAATGAATCTAAAATCTGAAAATAACAAAGGTGTCAAATTTTTTTGGAAAAGGGACAAAAATGGGACAAAGAAAGTTCCAAAATGGCCAAAGAGAAAGGTATCTGTTAAGGCCATAAATATACTATTTTAATAATAGTAATATTTGTGTTTAATATCATTTTTTTCAGAATGATATGTTTCAAGTTTATCATAATTCATATGTTTTACATTAGATTAAAATGCAAATTTTAGGGATGTGCTTATGTGTTAAAAAAGTTTTATATTTGCTGACTGTGTTATGACGTCACTCCTAGTTTATTACTGTGACTGGACGTAACCCACATCAGTCATGTTTTTTTTAAGTCTTTTAACCGTGCTTCAGACATTGTAACCTTTTTCTTATTTTTGCAACTAAAAAGTTTAAAACCAGAAGGAGGTTGTCATGACTTGTTGCACGTTTTCCAAAATGTGGTGTTAAAGATGTGGTTTACACGGTGGTACATGAGAGGAACAAGCCGAGTGCCACTACATTATCTCTTGTCTTCCATTAGTTTTGTAAATAGCACAATGTAAAAAAATTAACTGGAAGTTTAGTCAATAGTGCAATGGGTTTCCAAAAATGTGTTTACGTGAGGTTTATGAATCAAATGAGCACATAATGATATTCTACTTGGTCACACATAGTATATACTGTATTCATCTTAAAGATGTAAATCCTTGTTTTAATCAGAAATAAAATGGGTTCAAAGTGACAAAAAAATGGTGGAAAAGGTGGTTCAAAGTGTCAATATTGGCTTCAAGTGGCTGAAAAAAGGGAACAATTTGTTTAAAATTGCAAATAATGGGCACAACAAATATGGTAAATTTGCATAAATATGGTGAAAAGAGGTTAAAAGTGATGGAAAAGGTTCATAAGTGCTGAAAATGTCTTGAAATTGGAAAAAATGTGCAGAAAAGGTATTGAAATTTGATAGAGAAGTGTCAGAAATGGGAGTAATGCAGCAAAAATGCATTAAAAGGAGAAAAAATATGGCAAGAAAAGTGATGAAAGGTTGAGAGACCCCGGTGTATAGAACGTAAGTGTGACATTTCCGTCTCATACAAGAGCTACACAAATGTGTGTGTGTGCATTAGTATTTAGCACTAGCTGCTAACATACTTTAGCATGGTCGCTCTGCTCGCTTGTTTGACAATAATGGATTATTAAATTGTCATGGATCTTTAAACACTGGCTTACCTCTGGCTTTTCCACGTTTTCCTCCTCTTCTTCCTGTTTCCCCTGGTCACCAGATAATTAGTTAGGTTGTTTAGACATGACGTCACGTGCTGCAGCAGTAAACAGGTCCCAGCTGATGTCATGCCTCAGAACTGAACTGTCAATCAATTTGGGGGGGCGGGAATAAAATATATTTTTTTTAGTTTCATTAAAACTAGATTTACTAGTTATTAATAATACCACCAAGTTTAGTTTGCTGATAATATCAGCGCTTTGATTGTTTAATTAATAAGAAAAAAATAAAATTTTAAAAAAAATAATAAAAAAATTCTTTTTTTTTTCTTCCCAATGTTGAACCCCCTATGATGGCCGACGCCCCTAGCATTAGCCTATACTGCCAATGCCACGGGCCGGCCCTGTCAGTATGTATCCAACTAACTGGGTGTCATTAACATATGCTCTGATCTGTTCCAGGGGGTTTCTGCTAACCGCTCTCCTTGCTTTACCTTTTAGCCAGGGCTTAGGGAATGTCAGGGAGGAGTGCTCTTCCTATCTCCGGCTTTCCACGTGAGCTTGTGGAAAGGGCAAGGAGGTCCCGGAACAGACCTATATTGCCAACTTACATGCATATGCATGTAAAGCGCTCAAAGCCGCTATATAAATCCTAATGCGCAATTATTTTGACTAAAGCGGTTCTGACTGAACTAACATAAGTTTATGCAGCAAGTAGTGTACTAAACCCCTTTGTCTATCTACAATTATAACATGGTTAATGCACATGATGTGAGATGCCAAGAAAAAGTAGGTTGTTGAATCTAAATCTAAGTCTAATTTGAGCTAAAAATCCAAATGAATAAAAAAAATAAATACTTTTATATATCCCCCCTATTACTATATCAATGGACATCAGACATTAGACTAGTGTTTTTCAATTTTGGGGTCAGGACCGCCTGGAACTAAAATGGGGTCACCTGAAATGTCTGTTAATTGGTTTATATATATATATATATATATATATATATATATATATATATATATATATATATATATATATATATATATATATATATATATATATATATATATATATATTTATATATATATATATATATATATATATATATATATATATATATAAATAGTATGGCCATACCAGCCTGTCATTGCCCGATCCCATTAGATCTCAGAAGCTAAGCAGGTCTGAGCATGGTTAGTAGGTGGATGGGAGACCACTGAGAATTCCAGGTGTCACAGTGGGGTGGCAGTCACCCCAGTGGTATCTATCATTGTGTCCTGGGCAAGGCACTTCACCCACATTGCCTAGTATGAATGTAGTGTGTTGGTGGTGTTGGTGGTGGTTGGAGGGATCGATGGCATATATATATATATATTTTTTTTTTAAGCAGTGAAAAAATATTTGTGCACTAATCCTCGCTACTCTGTATGTATAATACACTTTAATAAACATGATGAAAAACTAATTCTAGAAAACAAAAATGTCTCTGGGTTCACCAGACATGTGTGATATCAAAATGGGGTCACAACCCAAAAAAGGTGGGGAACCTCTGCAATAAATCGCTGTCTTTGATTTTAAACTTCTTAGAATTCCCATCTTGGGATCATTTCAAATCTTAGAAACAATGAGAAGGAGTTTGAAAGCTTAAACTGGAGTTGAAGCCCAATGTTCACATCAACTTCCATTTTGGCTCTGACTCTGAATGCGTTGGCACATAACCAACCTTCTTTTTTTTTGGGTTTGTCAAAAATACCTAGAGAAGTGACAATGAACCCTAGCTTGCTCTCCAACACACAATGTCCTGGTGTACATCTGTTGCCTACTAGCCATAAAGTCTCACAGGGAAGCAGATGGAGAGATGCGTGGACACTACCGTACTAAGACCAAAACCAGGCAGAAACTGTCGTGACCCCTGCAATGCACAACGCCATTTAGAGCCAACTGTTCAAAAACTCAGCAGGGTTACTGACTGCTTGGTTCGTGGCAGAGAAATGGCAGCATCATTAATATATCACCTGCCAAAAAATGTAGCTACATGTTTTATGTATCGTGTGTGCCACTTACTTGTGCAGTCCCAGGCATACGCACGTTTATGACGCATTCCCACATATTTTTAACTCAGCATTGTGAATACCTATTTCTAAATCCCCCTGATCTGCATCATTCAGTGTCTGGGAGCCAAAACATAAAGTGAATGATCCAACATCTCCTTAATTAAAGAGAACAACGAAAAATGTGTATAGCCAGAAGGAAGCGAGAAATAATAGAGCAGTGATGGCCAACTTTTATCACAGCAGGGGCCTCAAAAATGTGATTTTCTGATCTGAGAGAAGCATTATTAATATTCACGTCAACATTTGGAAGAATGAACAATCTGAGCTTTAACACAAAAGAGAACAAATTTAAGAGTTTGTGTGCTTTTATTGTTTTTATTGTTTATATATTTATGCTATTGTTTTCAATATGTATCTTTTTTTTTTTTTTTTTTTTTGTGTCTTGTGTGTTTTTGTTCTCCTAAATATTATAAAATGTTTTTTACATTCATGGCGTTTTCACACATTCTTGTGTGGCTGATAATACCTACAAACTGCTCCTGATCAAGTCATGATCATTTTATAATGGTGGCACACTGTGTTCTACACTACCTGTTGCAAATCATTTGTTCAAATAAACATTTCAGTTAAAAATTAGCGACTTGCCAGGTGAAAGAATAGCTGTCATTCATTAGTCCATCCTAAGTCAAAAAGAAACAGTTAAAATGTACACAGTTGCCAATTAATAGTCTCTGGCCAGTATTGATTCAGTAATTTCATAATCCTTCCTCTCTGAGATCAAACAGCCAAAAATACGTGGCAATGAGCCATTCTACTAACTAACTGGTTTTTGAGTAAACTATAGTAAATAAAGTTGTTTTACATGTCACTGTACGACAGCATATTTGGGCCACATTAAAATAAAAAAAAATATATATATATAAAACAAAATCTGGCCACTACAAGTCTTAATATTTTGAGAATAAAACCTTAAATGTATGAGAATAACATTAAAATACAAACAGGATCTGTGTGTGTTGCAGTCACTTGTGCGTTAATGAGAATGTGGAACATGACATTATATTTTTCTTTAGGTTTCACACCAAAATGTTCTCAGTTTAAGGACGTTAAAGCAATGTTGCAGACGTTAAATAAATAATAATAAAAAAATAAATAAAACAGACAAGTGAGGAAAGAAAAACTATTTGAAAATATAATTTCTATCATTGACTGACATCTGTTGACTGGTTGGATGTGTATTATAACAGAGACATTGATCTTCACACTTCATCAACTATGAGATGTTCTCTCAACAGCTGAGACATCACCATCTTCAAAGACTTTTGGAGAAAAATATTTGTATTTAACATTTGCATATGTAAATGTAGAATGTATGCCGCAATGTGGAGCTATTTATTATCTTTCCTTCATCTGCTGTGGTGTTCCTTTGCACAAGAGTGTCCACATGATCCCACTTACCTGCGTACTTCATATCAGGACCACAGGGTTATCATGTGGGCCTAATTATTGATGTTATAGTTGCAAGTATAGTCACTTTAGTAGAATTATAATGAATGACAGACTATCAATAGAATAGATTAATAGAGTTTTAATAAAAAATGTTTTTACGTTTCTGCAATCACTTAGGATTAAGGAAAATAGGGGTAGACCAGACGTCAGTTTAAAAAAAACTAGTTCCATACATTGGTCCCAGCATAACATCAAATGAAATCTGAGAAATAACTTTTTATTTTTTGTCCCAGGAAACAGCAACGGACTATACACTGTGATGACCCGCCCAACTGTACCTCTGATTGGCTCTGATCGTTTTTCAAGTGACCAATCAGGAAGGAGGTGCCGTCTATGCAATGCCCGCCCCCAAAGTGCCAAAACTCGACATCACCGCATGTGGAGAGATCCCAGCAAGGGCACAGACCGAGACAGCGAGCGTGCAGAAAGGCACTGCATGAAAGAGTTCTATCTGTGCGCGATTACAGTTTTTATGTGCTTGGGTTTTTGGCACTAAATTGACGCCATAGAAAGATTTCTGATTGGCTGAAGACCAGCGTCACACCCCTTTCTAAAAGCTCATTTCTAAAGCTCATTTACAGGGCCAGGAGAAGGAGAAAATACTTGGATTACAATATGCTCAAAGATGATTATGGAATTTTGACCAAATGATGCCAAAAAACCCCTACATACTGCAGCTTTAAGGACTATCGGTGTTAGTTGCATTCTCTTCAACAAGGAATTCTGAAAGCTATACCATTACCAGTCTTTTAAGATAATCATTCTCATAAAATTCTAAAACTATTCTGAAAACATCGCGACTTTAATCTACTAAAATTGTGACTTTATTCTAAAAAAATTACAAATTTAATCTTGTAGTGCTCATATTTCTATTTATTTTAATGTGGCCCTAATACACCGTCAAATCACTGTTTTTAAAACAGGGTGTATTCCTGGGATTCTTTTAAAAAATGCAAAAATTGAGAGTATATCCATTACACCAGTGTTGTCAAACTAATACTGTACAGATAATTTTCACCCAGACCAAACGTCATCTTTTAAAATCATGCCCATAACAAATGAAATAGTTATCTACATTTTCCACCTGAGCAGAAAGGCAAAGCAAATTAATTTGTGTCGCACATCAAATGGTAACTCATTGTCCTTTAGATGATTAAAAGTGAAATATTGAGACAGGTAGTCCAACAACTACTTTAACTAGCGATGACGGCAAAATATCTATTTTAGTTTATGCTTTGCACCTGGTAAACAGATGAAAAAGCATTTTAATATCTACTTAATTGAAAATGATAAATTAGTACATCACGTTTCACTGAGCAATTATGTTCAACAGAATGTAAAAGGCTTGGTATGAGCGCGCGTAGTGGTGTGTTTTCCCCCGTGATAAATTAATGAACATTCAGGTGAGCTGCTTGGAGCAAAGTACAAACGTTCTGACACTGCTTGTAGTGCTTTATTTTCCGATTTCAAAGAAAGAAAAATGGGAGGTTACCATAAAAACAAGGAACTCCGTCAAATACAGTATTGAATCAGGGCTCCCATGATATTTCAACCGATTCACCCTACTTTCATTCATCCTGTGTGTGCAGCGTGATTGGCAGGTGCGTCCACAATGGAGACACGTCAGTCAACAATAAACATTCAAAGACATGAAATAATACAGTAGAAAATATGATAATTCTTAGATTTAACAGGTAAGAGAAAGAGTAGGCTGTTGTGTTTTCATATGCTTTAAAATGTAAAACATGGGATAATGTCATCACCTTACATCTATTTTATATGTATTTATACCTCCAATATCAAAAATTCTCTTGATATTGAATATTCTACATACCTATTCTGTATATATCATATTTGACAAAAAAAAAAAAAAATGCCTCTGGTACAGCAAAGTCTATGTTTGGCCATCTACTCAATGAATAATGGAAGGTTTTATACATTTTTATTTTTTTTTTCCAAGATTTTTCAAAGAGCATCTATACTAATCTACGTGTAAAACGAGGAAGGTGAACGCCTCTCATTGCCGGTTTACCCTTAGATACTTAAACGTAGATAATTTAAAGGACTATAATTAAAGGTCAAAATTACTAATTCATAAACGATAACTTTAAATACCAATGCACCCAAATACCACGAGTGCAAGAATAAACCTTCATCTTCAGAGGTAGAAGCATGGTTTTATGCATGAAAATTGAAGATCTTTTCATATTTAGTGTTATTCCTTATTTTTAAATAGATATATTGCAGATCAGAATGTTATTTCCCTGTAACATACACTTGGTTAGGGTTTTCAGAGTTAAAAGAGAATCAGAAGCAAAGAGGGCACCTTACCCAAAGATAAACTTAGAATAGAACCAGTAAGCAAGATGACAAAATAGAGAAATTAGGCTTACAGATACCACTACCTCTAATACATTGGATTTCACTAATTGCCCACTCTGTCATGCAGTTGGAACTTGCACACATTAAAAAAAAAGGAAATATCCCCTCGGTTAGCTGAAACAAAAAAAGCCCAACATCAACTCTGGTTAATAATGGTCCTGTTAAACTTTATAAGGAACAGATAAGGTACAAGACAATGTACCAGCATTCATCTTGGTCTTCTGACTTCAAAATAAGAACAAAAAACAATCCGTTATCTTGCTTTTTTTGGTCAAAGTAATAATTGTTAGTTTTTTTACTGAGAAAGCTCAGCATCAGCAAAACATCTACATTATGTCCTGACACATAAGGTCCAACATGTGCACGTGTATGTTTCAGACCAGATTACAGCAGTTAAACTGTACTTGTTTCTAAGAAAAAAAAGGCTGTGACTGATTGGAATCAAGGCAAGTCTAGAGTCTTTGAAAGCTAGTTTTCTATGTTAAGCCTTTTGAAGAATTACACTGAAACACTATGGAGTTCAAATAAAAGTGCAGCTGCATTGCTGCCTCTAGTGCAGGTCATGAAGCTGTGGAGCATTAATAATGGAGTTTAAATCAGGAGTGTCTATATTTTACATAAAATCCAATTGAAAATAATGATAAAACAGTTTTCAGGCATAATGTCCGTTGCCTCTCCATGTACAGCAGTCATTTCATTGAATGAAAAATTTAAGGTGAGTTGTACTTAGAATTATTTTTAAAGTGAAATCCTGAAAACAAAATGTAAATAGATTTTTGACCAAACTGTAATTCCAAATGGTGAAGCTCTTATTGAATAATATTGAACCACCAAATATTCTAATAGGAAAAACAACATAACTCAAACTGATTCAGACCATTGGGGATTTTTACTTCATTAGTTTTTTTTACTCATTTAAAGGTAAAATAAAAAGCAAGCTAAAACTTGTTTAATCCCAATTTTAGATAACAAAGAACTTTAATGACACAAGCAAAAAGAGTTAATTGACAATAAATGTATGAATACATTTCTTTCTAATTGTAGCCATTTGATAATTCAAAGAAAACTCACTGTAGTGACAGTACTTTGTAATCACGGTATTATACCAAAATGTTTCTAACACATTTGCATTTCAAACTTGACCCTACAATTTGTTTGTGATGAGATTATAATGAACAATGGTACCTTATATGATCTTACCCAGGCCCAGGTCTGTTAACCTGGAAAGAGCCAGATTGATGTGTAGCCCTCCATCTAACTCGTGTTCTCCACATCGAGCTGGGTCTGTGTCTGTCGAATCCTTTCGGAACCAGGGAGGTACATGAACAGAATGCTTGAAGCTGATTGGTTTTAGCCAATCACACGGTAACAAATGATGATGTTGTCATTGGCATGTGCTGCAGAGACGCTGCTACAACAACAACATGGCTCCACTGGTGAAAACTTTCTTTTGGGATAGTAATGCTGCGGTCATTATGTCGTCGAGTGACAAGTATGTGAGTTAAGGGCACGTTAACCATCCTCCTGCGTCGACATCTTTCTATTCTGAATAGCGATCGCCCAGCTAGTTCCTCTCCCTGCAACTGTGCATGCGCCAGTTTTGTTTCAGAGCTTCTGCCTTCGTCACACCCGGATATCCTTAAACCACAACACTGCCTTATGATTGGTTCTAATCGTTTTGGTTCGGTTTCGAAAGGCAAAGGCGGAAACAGCACAAGATGGATTCTGGTGTTTGTGAACACCAGGAGAATTCAACTTGCAGGCAAGGTTTCTGAGTGAAGGTTTTTTTTAATGTTTTTTATATGCATTCATTGGTTTTTCTCCAGTTTTCCCAAACTTTTTCCAAAAAACAACTGTGACAGGTTTATGTCACCTCACAATGACTGAGAGAATACATTTGCGTGTACCTTTGTTTGTCAATGTGTTATAGTAGCAATCTGTTCTGGCACACCCAGGCTCAGGAAAGATATAGTGTTTGAATGCAGGTTCTTACCTTCGTTGCGTCCTTATTTTTACACAAACATTGCTTGGTAAAGTTCTATCTTCCTGAGTAGGTCTTTCTGGTATTTCAATTTAGTTAGCACCGGTTCTCATTCTTTAGTGTGGGTGCACATGTTCTTATGATATTCAAGTCTGTGGTGTGCATAGTAATGTTTAATGCTGTCTAACATTGGCACATATTTATAGTGAGAATAATTTCTATGAACGCCATGTTCATGCAAATAATAAAAGTGTTGAAAGGTTTGTGGAAAGTCTAAATGAGTTGTGTTGGTGGTGCATATGTGTATTGTCCATTCATGCATGTGTAAAATTAGCAGTACAATCTCAAATATAAAATTGTACTGTATTTGCACCTATTTTCACTTATCTAAGGGTTCCAGTGTCAATTCAAACCAAGTAAAATGTTTTGCATCAATGGATGTATAATGGATGTTTAACCTTTCCAACTCAATAGAAATATATAAAATAAGCAATAACATAAATGAGACCAACTTTTTCTAAGTGCAAAAAGTGCCACTCTGTAAATACAACGCAAAAATATAGTGACCAATAATTCATGCTATTCTAAAAATAGAACCAAAGCATGTCATCATCATGACATTCTTCAAAAATGTATTCCTATTTGTGCAAGAACTTTACATATTAAGTAGGGTTGTTTGATATAAGCTTTTTGCCAAAATCCAATGTGCCGATATTGTCCACCACTAAATTTCCTATTACATTTACCAATATACATAAATACCTTCCCCCGGCTTGATTTAAGGTGACAAAATTTACTGTATATCTCCACGGAAATAATGCATTAAGGCTTCTGCAAAATAAGGATATTTATTCAACTTTAGTAATGGAAAAATATGTTGTATCACATAACAGCACATATTTGTTTCTCCATATTGGTGGTAAAGGCAATACCATTGTCAAATAATATCTTTTATTCTTAATATCTGCAAACTAGAACAGTCTACACAATCTCAATTTTAAGATACAGGCATTCATTTTCAAGAATATTAACATGTCTACATTGTCTGGCGCCAATTGAGATCTTTGAACATTGACTATGGCCACTGGAGTTGAAAAGACACACGCTTAGAACAGATGTAGCAGAAAAAGTATGCTTTACCTCGTACCCTTGATGATAGAACTTATGACATTTTGATATTGTGATACATCGTCACATGAGATAACGTCCCACCATTAGTTGGGGTTGCTAGGAGACAGTGTGACAAAGCTCTGCGGTGAATATCTAACTTGTATCATGATGTAGTGACCAACTGGTGACATGTTGGTGGTAACAGCGCACCTTTGGATGAGCGATCACCCGTGATAGGCAGAGCTCAGAGGGAGAGGAAAGGAGTTTACAAGACAGAAAATGGAGCTACGAGAGTTGATGTTGAAGTTCACTGCAGCTCAAAGCAGCGCACACTCAATAGCCCATTTAGTTCTACACACGCTCTGGTTGAGAGTTTGGCGATGGTGAAATGAAACATCCAAAAAAAACGGGGCAAGCGGTGAGACTCGGCATGTCCGGGAGGAGGAGGAAGTTGCGTGTGTGGGAACTAACAGGAGGAGAGACTTGGAGGAATGCCAAAAAGCAGTAAAAAATCCATAGTCATAGATAGCAAAATAATAATAATGTTCCCATCAAAAGCCTGAGTCAGTGTTGTTTTTGTAGTTTTATAGGAGGAAACTAATGTCCCTAAAGTAAGGAATAACACTAAATATGAAAAGATCTTCAATTTTCATGCATAAAACCATGCTTCTACCTCTGAAGATGAAGGTTTATTCTTGCACTCGTGGTATTTGGGTGCATTGGTATTTAAAGTTATCATTTATGAATTAGTAATTTTGACCTTTAATTATAGTTTAAGTATCTAAGGGTAAACCGGCAATGAGAGTCGTTTTACACGTAGATTACTATAGATGCTCTTTGAAAAATCTTGAAAGAAAAAAATAATAATAATAATAATTTGCTTCAAAGTCACAAATAGATTTTTTCAGAAAAAGTCATTTTTCTCAGCTTTTTGTCACAAACTAGCAATTTCTGTGAAATTTGCCTCTATTCAACTGCGGATTACAGAAGAACTAAAACAAGCTAGAAACAAAATTATTTTTTTTTGATGAATTTAGAGACTTTAATCTTTCAGGTGTTAGAATTCAGATTGTCATAGTACAAAAAATACTGTGGGTCTTTAAAAATAATCAAAATGCTCTTAAACGGCTGGCACTGAGGAGGGTAGAAATTTTGAGAATGGCTGGCACTGAATGCGTTAATATTAGCAGACAAGTTCATTTAGCTATGATGTACAAAGCTTAGACACAAGTCAACTCTGACCGTATTCTCCTGTAGACTGTGGCTGTGTTTGAGATGGCATACTAATACACAACTCATACTAAGTCTGACATCAAAATGAGTATGTAAAGCGTTCACATTAGTTTTTAACGATTTTGTAAATAGGGCTCTAGTTTTCAAGTGAACCTTAAAATGTGCTCACAGTATATGAGTTTTATGGATCAAATGACCACATGTTGATATTCATCTTGGTCACTTACTTGCTGACAATGCTTTCAGAACTTTCAAAGGTGGCGAATAGAGATATTTAGCTTCAGTGGGCTTCAGGGTTTTGTCAATGATTCGAAATGCATCTTTGGAAACTTGGAAGTATACTTCAGTGGGAACGCTCATCATCCTAATCACACTTACTGTATAGTATATAGTAGACAGTATATACTCATTGATTTTGTAGTTTATAGTAATGAGTGTGCCATTTTGAACACAGCCTTAATCTAAGAAACCATCTAAAATGAAAAGAAGTGTGACCATGTGGTTAATGGCATCGCATTATGAAAGAAATCTTGAAAATGTAAAATAAAAGCACAATAATCAGTTAATAGATTATTTAAAATCAGAGTTTGAAGCCATTATTTCCATGGTAGAGCTGAGGATTGCTTAGATGAGCAATAATCCTTATTTTATATCACATGATGTATATGTATGCATCTATAGACCGTAGCTAATTTCATATATCTTCAATCCATATGCATATTAAGAGTCTATACCTAATCATGTACATTAAACATTGACTTTTAGAATCCTTGACTCAGCTGGTGGGTGCTTGATGATTTGCGAAGTACAATCTTTCAACAGTAAAAAAAGGATGAGAGAAGACTAGTTACCTCCCGGAGAAGCAATTACAGGAAGCAATAACGGCATAGAAGTGCATTCAACAGAAGCAATTTTTGGTAGCTCTCTCCTTATGGCAGCCCACTTGTTCTTACTTGCAGAGAGAAATAGACAGCAGAGGAGAGAGTCTCTGTAGTCTTATCCCTTCTTCTTTTTTCTCTTCCTGCCATTTCTCATTACATTAATACATTGTTTATTCTCTACAGATGTGGTCTGAAAATAGAGAAACAAAGAGAAGTCATTTGGACGAAGTAGTAATTGCTGAGAGAGCACTCTGGGGGTCACAGCTCGACCTAATGAGGGTGGCCCATTTTCAGACAGAGGTGAGGCCGTCGTCTTTGGAGGGAGTTCAGTGCTTCCATTAATGGTACAGATAGATCATCAGGGAATGGCTATGGGAAAGGGCAGAGTCTGCAGCTTTACAATCAGGTGTGCACCTATTCATGACACGTCATTAGCATTAGCGTCGGGACAAAACAACTTTGAGTGTTGCAGTTTCGTTAGTAGCTTTGAGATTTGTGCTGTGAGGACTGAGAAGTTTCGTCTCCCAGAAGATATTTGCAATGCAAATTTAGTGGTGGGGAATGATGAAATGTACTTACAACTCGTTCTTCTATCAACAACAATGTGGTTTAATCCTCTTCTGCTTTGTCACAGTTCATAGAAGACTTCTGTTAGCTTTGCAGCACAGCCTAATGCTTGTTTACATTAGCACACAAAACTTTCCAAAAGCTCTTGCTGTGCACGTTGCTGATGTGCTTTTAACATTAGCACTTCAGAAACCATGTCTGATTCACCAAAAAAAAACATTCAAATTAGGGTGGCTATATTTTTATTTCCAAAAAAGGAGGACACTTAGTCCGACCTCGGCATACTCAAAGTACTCAACATATTCTTGAATCTACCTTGTTATGGCAAAATACAATAAAATGAAAAAAAAAAAAAAAGTTGTTATTGTCAATAAACTTTAAAAATACATAACTATCTTTATAACGAAGACTTAAAAAGATCAAAAATCATTTGCAGTTCAAATCAAATAAATCACCTTAATTATAACAATATATCCTTGAAGAATCTCTTATATCTTCTTACAGAACAGTAAATAATCATTAAATACACACTTCAATAAATAACATTTTCAATAAAAACCACCGCTATTCAGTCTCTTTTAATCTCTCTCTCTTTCTCTTACACTTTGCTTCTCTTTCTTTTTTCCTCGTGTTTGACGATTTTGTCAAAACAAAACACCACCTGTAATGGTTCTGTCACTTGTGAATAAAGGTACCATCATAAACCATAAAGAGCAACTCTTTAGCTTTCAGAAACTGCTGGAATTTAGAGCAAATATTAGCAGAGATACGGTCATTCAAATTAACGTGTACCTATTTGTAAAAATCGGCCGGAAGGTCCTGACACGACGTAAAACTGGACGTATGGTCACCCTAATTCAAACTGAACAGGAAATAGAAAAAAAGTCTCTTGTCCCTTGTCCATTATGTCGCATACTTGCATAAACATGATTTTCTAGGTTTTCTAATCCTGTTCAGGGTTGTCACATCTGAAAATATGAGCTGAAAAATATTAAGTATTAGGGTAAACACAGCAGCATCCTTCCCACTTTGCTTCAGGCTTGTTTTTTCTAAGATGGATGTTTGTACCTCGACTTGCACTCCCCCTTTGGAAATATTCATCAGAAGCGCGGTCGAATTCCGTGTATCTAGCTCTCAGTGTCTTCTCTCTGTCGCTCTCTCTCTTTCTCATCTAATGGCTTAAGTCTTCCTCGGGGAAAAAGATAGCCAGGGATGATGCTTCTGTGGATGAGTTTAGGGTTGTTGAAGGTCTTTCTTGTCATAAGAAGAAAATAAAAATGATAAAGCTGATTTTTTTTCAGGCTTTCTGATGTATTTCATTTTGTCAGAGTGGGATGACTGCCTTCTTTCTTGGGTATTGTAGTTTTGAATCATTTTCCAAGCTGTCTCTTCTAGTTATCTTGTTTTTTTATTGTGCCCAGTAAACTGCCATAGTAAAAAAGAAAAAAAAAAAATGCAGAATAACAACTGCGACTAAAGCTTTGACAAATGTATTTTACTTAATCTATTTTATGTTTTTGATGTGTTTTAATTAATTGTATCTACTTTTTTATTGCATCTTTCTTACATTCACATTTCTGTAATTCTATATAACATTTTACAGTATACATTTTTGTTTTCTCTTCCTTTATTCCATAAATGTTATGTGTTTTGCTCCGTTGGGTAACTTTGGTTGACTAACATGTTAACTGTGCACTTGACAGCTGAATATTTAAGGCTGCCAGTAGGTCATGGCCATCTCTGGTGATTTGTCAAATAATATCTGAAAGCAGATTGTGTCAGGCAAAATGAGAAGTCAGTCTCTTATTGAATTAAACACATCTGCATGTTTTAGCAATTTTAAGGTAAAAATACAGTTAATTATTCCACTTTTTAAAAAAATAATCATGCAGTTTGAATTTATGTTTAGCAATGTTTCCAATCTTGAAAGTATGATTGTCATATTTAGTTGTTTTAAAAATGTAATTTCATGACAAAAAAAAAAATATGAGAAAAATACAATAAATCTTTTTTTTATTTTTAGAAAAAAATAATCTGTCCAATATTTATACTACAACATTAAAATACAGCATGTGTCAAGGATTGTATGGAGAAGGTAGAGGATAGTGACTAAAATAATTAAATTATAATTAAAAAATAATTAAAAATAATTAATCCCCGAGCAAGCATTATGTGTTAAAGCACTCATTTAAAAATAAATAAATAAATAAAATAAAAAAGGAAGAAAAAAAGTGCAGGGAAGGCATTCAGGAAACTGGACAAACCTGTGTGGAGACAAGAGGCAGTAGGGAAACTCTTCGTTCTATGAAAATGGTGGCCCTACTGTCTCTGCTTTTTTCACTGGAAAAATGTGTGGTGAGTGCCATGAATTGGACATGTCCCTGCGGAACGGAATCATGATTTAGTGACATTTTTTATTCTAAATTGTCTTTCTGCTTCCTACAAACTGAAGTGTTATAGTGTAGTATAATACTAAAAACACAAAGAAATACCAATTAATAATTAAAAATAGTGAACAAAAAAGTAGCGGCCCATTGACTTAATGTCACTGGTGATATTATTTTATAAAACCTTTATTTTGAAAAACTGCTATTTTTTTATTTTTTTTTATTTTTTTTTTATGCCTGCAATGTCTATAACCTTAAATAGGCCTTGTTATCTTTAGATGTGTCACTAGCACTACCGTCACTGGTCTAGATAATGTGTTAGTTTAAAGGGGTGCTACTTAGATTTTTGACCATAATTGCGCTAGATGTGCAATTTACACTCCCCTGGACGTCCACATATGACCTCTAACAGCATGGTTAATGCTGTGTTAATTACAACTCGGAAATCAGCATTTTCATGTTAAAAGTTTTCCATCATTGTCTTATAAGTGTCCTATGCCGAAATATCTCCAAAACATGGTTGACTGACAGTGGCGTGCACAGGTAGACACTAGGTGGTGACACCTGCCCTTTGCCCTCTGGACCAAGCAAGTGCCCTTTTAAAAGTTATTTTATTTATTTATATTTTTCCTGGCTCATGCTGACATGATCATCTGTAAGTGCTCATCGAATAAAAGCATGTGATAATAATGCCCAAATTATTAATTTCTCCACCCCCACCCGCACACACCTCTGTCAATGTGAACGCGCAGAGCGGACACAAACAGAGGCGCATTGTAGCAGCAGCTGACAGTGCACAGCTGCAGCCCGAAACACACCTTCTCCCCTGCCCACCAGCCAGGTAATTTATAAATGAATCAAGTCGAGTGTGTTGTTTGTCCCCTAAGCCTCAGTTGCCAAGCTATAACTTGCATTTTATTGTTTCTGTTGTGAAGTAGCCTGTCTCAACGCCACACAACTGGGCATTAGCCGACTGCTCACGTGCTAAACAAGCTAGACGCTACCCAAAATCAATAATGGATATGACGTGATGATGACCACCGGTAGAGTTTGTCATTGGTATCCTACAGCATGTGAATCTATCAGTATACTTACTTAAGATTAACATTTAGTAGGCTATTGTGTAGATTTACATTAGGCTACATGAATAACACTTACTGTAATTTATTTGCTAAATGACAAACAGGCAATTCCATATTCCATATTTATAAAAAATAGCTCTGTGCCTTGTTGAAATATAACCCAGCAATCTTATTCATATTGTTGTTCTCTTTTTATTTATCAATTGCAGAGGAAGACGAAGATGAAAGGTCAGAGTCAAGAGTCGTGTTCACTGTTTAGGGCATTTTAAAGCTCAGATTTTAAAGATCAACTGTTTCTCTAATTTTACTGAAATATCTTAAAAGCTGTCCACTTTTTATTTTAACTACACAAAGTGGTTTGGCTGTTCTAAATTAGGCATAAGCTATTTTATCTAATTATAATAATTTGTACCAACAAGTTATTTCTATGTTACTAGACTTGCAGTAAACTTGTATATACCTTAATAGGCTATATTCAACCTTAAAAAATAGGCTATTACTAAAACTATTATGATTCTATTCTAGGCAGCTACAGCAGGGAAGCAGTAGACCATCTACCAGTAAAGAAGTTGAGATAGATGAATCTCTAGATGAATCTACAGATAAAGCAGAGTCCATAGCAGTTAAGTCTATGCACAGTTACCGAATCAGAAGTGTTGTCTGATGACCAGAATGAGGGAGAACAAGAAAGGCATGATGTAGCAGCTGTATGTGAGAGTGCTTCAGTGTGAAACTAGTTCAAAGGGCGAGTAAATTTATTAAGATATTGACATAAATAAATATGCATTACATTCAACATGTGCCTGTAATGTTTGTTTATTTTTTAAATCTCAAACTGCTATAATATGGCAGCTGTCAGTTCTACATGCTGCATAAAGTGCCCTTATTTTTCATTGAGCACCTGCCCCCCAAAATGTCTGTGCACGCCACTGCTGACTGAGATACTATTTATAACATAGACATATATGTTTGTGTGATCTGTGGCTTTACCATGCACTTTTTCAAGTAGGAAGTCGGAAAATTCCTGGAATGCAGCATTACTTCTCCTCGGGGTATTTGTCTGTTTCAACATATTCTCACAACCCACTCCTGCTTCATGCCCTCTACGCTAAAATCACCCCCACTATTTTAGCCTGACGAGATCTTACAGTGCCCCTTAATATAATTTTATTGAAAACAATACATTCATTAATCTGTATTACGTTGATTAATAATGAAATACAAGGGATACAAATGAAACATGAAATTGCAATTCAAAAAGCCACTGGTCACGAGCCAACACACACAAAGGCAGGATTAAGGAGTGCAGAAATACAGAAGAACTAGGACTTCCTGGCAAAAAGCTAAATCAAAACACAAGACCTAAAGAAGTAAAGTAAAAGACGCCCATCAGGGTTTTAAATTGGATCTCAAGGTTTTATGTGTACACAGCAGTATTCAGTACAGCACCACTTAGCCACATCAGTACACTTGGAACAAACAAAGTGCAACAAAAACACACCTAACAAACCTCTCCATGCAGACTACTTTGCTTTCCTCCCACAGTCCCAAACAATGTACATTAGGTATTTCGGAGCATTTTGACTGGTCCTGGAGGGCTTCTATGTTCAGCGTGTCTTAGAAGCTTCTCTGCTCCATTGCACCGCATTGTTAAAGGTAGATCATTGTCTGGCATCTGCAGAAATGCACCATGACACGGATTCGTGTTTGCAAAGCAAAGTCTATCGCAGCGGGAGCCACAAATGTGTGATTTTCTGAGCCGAGGGCCACATTATCCACATTCATGTCAGCTTTTAGAATAACAACAACTATGAGCATTAACACAGGAAAGGACAAAGGTTTTTGTGTGTATCTTTTTTGTATTTTGTTGTCATTTTGCATATTTTTGCTGTCGTTTTTTGGGTTATGTCTTTTTGTGTATTTCTGTTGTTATTTTTTTAAATATTTTTGTGCATTTTGAAGTAATTCTGTGTGTTTGAGTAATTTTGTGTAGTTTGTTTTTAGTTTAGTGTATTTTTTCTTTAATTGTGTATGTTTTTTGGAATATTTTTGTGTATTTTCAGTGTTTTTTGTGTTACTTTGGAATGCGCACAAAATTAGACCAAATTAGACCCTGTGCCGCCAGTTGCCCGTTGCCTGATCTACAGCATGCTGGTTTACAAGACCAACTAGTTACATCAAATTGTGTCTACATAGCTCCAAATACAGCACACTCATCATATTGCGCCTAATAAAAAAAAAAATGAAAAAAATGTATATTTACATATAACATTCCAACATTACATGAGGTAGCAAAAGCCAAATTGTAGTGGTTTATAGCACAAGGCTATGATCTCCTACATCCTCTCAGCTTTATTGACTATAAATAGTGTATGTGATGATCTGATATGTGAATACATAAATAAATCAACAAACAAGGGCACAATTGTTGAATAAACTTGATGTAAGAAGTTTGCAGCTCGGTAAAATGCTTCAGGGCTTTTAAGTTCTGACTCATTTTGCCTGAAGACATATGCAGCAGTGAGGTCTGACGCTCAGATTCACAAGCGTTTGACAAAGAAGTGTTCATCTACATTTGATAATAACAGTACACATAGCACATACATAATACAAGGGGGGATAACACACAGTGCTGGGCTGCTAATTTGAAAACTTTGCACAAAACTTATCATTGAGTTTATCACGTATATCTATTAGGCACAATTTGTGAAGGCAAGGAGGTAACTAAAGCCTTAAATGTTTTTCTTTAACAGCTAATCCCTTCAATGTCTGGCCCATAATGCATTTGCGGTTTCATTTTCGCTATTGGTTGGAAGAGACGACGGATGACCTCAAAATATCTTTGAAGAGATAAAGTTTGTGTTTCTCTCAAGAAGAAAGCAGCAAAAATATATTCTGCCAAAATGTATTTGTAAAACTAGAGAGAAATCACTTCAGGTCACATGAAACATTAAGATAGATAATTAAAAGTAAATAAAAAATTAAAACAATACACAAAAAAGTCATTTAGATTGCTTTGTGCGGCAACTCGCTCTACTAAAATTTAATGAGATTTTTAACAAATGTGCATCAATGTTTTATGATGCCTTTGTTAAAATGGGATGGACTGCACGGTTTTACAAGGATTGGTGAGATATATTTTTTTTTTTTTTATTGTGGAAGGTATTCACAATGTCTAAATGAATAATTTAATTGTGTTTCATTAGTAAAGCTCAAAAGGAAAATCATTTTTTTTTTTTTTTTTAATTACTATTTAGGTCATTTGATTAAGACAGAGGAAGCAAACTAAATGTTTTTGTTTTTTTTCTCAAATCTTTCAACAATTATAAAACGCCTCACTCTGTGAAACTGTCCATGCAGCAAAATAGCCTAAATATCGTAGAACTACTGTTAAAATTAAACTGTAAAATGAAATAGAAATATTTCTGTGTGTTTTCTTTTAAGACCTTTTTTGTTTTAGTTAGTTTCCTATAGTAAACCACAACTATCCTTTTGGATCTGTATACATGTTATGGCTTTTATAACAAAACAACGATATCTTGACAAAACACTAACATTAAAATGATATATTTCTGCTACTTGCTGTACTCTGAACTCCAATAGCATAGACGCTAATAATAATTTGCAGGGCTTATACTCGTTCTATTTTCATTAACCAGCAAAATTGGTTTTAACATGCTTTCTGTCAATGCTATTGTTGGAATATCAAACAAAGCTGGCTGTAAGATGTCTTTTTGAAGTATTTTCATTGCTGGTATTTTTCAATCTCCAAACATGAGCAGCATTATTAAAGTCTACCTCCTCTTTGATCATATTGCTAGAACTATTTTAAATGTATCCCTGACATAGATGCACTTAAAAACTCTCTATTCTGGCCACTTAAAGCTGCAATATGTAATTTAATTATTTTTTTGGCATCATTTGGTCAAACTATAATCATCTTTGAGCATATTGTAAAGTGACGCTCCTAGAATCTGGATGTCAGCCAATCAGAGAACATTCTACAAACATGTGTGCTCCATGAACTGTTTTTGGTATTTCTATTGGCTGCTGAACTGAAGACATACAAGTTCAGGTACCATTGGTAGTAAAAGTGAAATGACGGACGTCCAAGCCGAAGTCGCCATAACAGCGGCAAATCAAGCGGGAAAAAGGCAAACCGAGCTGGAGAAGCAACAGTTTAAAACCACAAACACTAAGGAGAAATGGATCGCTTTAGCTTTACGTCCTCGCGGACCTTTGTGACTGCGCAGAGTCCGCACCTCACACACACTGGTGTCAGAGAGAGAGTGAGAACAAACGTGATAAATTACGTGTAAACCAGGAGAAGCTTATTCAAGGTGAATTAATTTTATTGTCTGGATGCGGAGTGATGGTTATCAGTCCGCTCAGAGCGGCAGGCAGCTGGGATCTGTGTGAGCTCTGGCAGGGACGAGCCGACAGCAGCAGCTGCTGCTCAGGACAGTAACTGCAGAGTGATACGTGCATTCATGTTATAGTCTCTAAAACACCAAAAAAATCTCAGATAAAACAAGATAAAATCCATACACTTATCACGAGATTATGGAGGAAAAAGTCACTGAAATAGTTCACAAAAGACACCGGTAAGGGAGGTTGAGTTTCGGTTTCAAAACGGAGTAGAGAGAGGATTCTACTCCGGATTCTACTCCGGACTAACAGATTCTACTCTGTTAGTTGCTTCATAATGTCATAGGGGTTTTATTTTTGCTAGATGTAGATGTAAAGAGTACTGATATTTCCTACTCAAATAGAAGTACTGTTGCTGGATTGAAATTGTGCTCAAGTACAAGTAAGTCATACATAAAATACTGAAGTGCAACTAAAAAGTAGCATACAGTAAACATCTCATGTATAAACTTAAAAAGGAAGGCAAAATCTTGCACAATTTCAACTTAATTTATTTTCTACAAAGCCAGTTGTATGAAATAAAAGGTTTGTCAGAATGTACAATTATTTTTAAGATTAAATAACATCAATGAATTGAATTCAATTAAACTTTTGCAAAAGCCACGCCCCCCTCATTTACTTTTGCAATGTCTGGCAAGTTCTTGAGTTCGTCTCTTCTGTAATGGCTGGGAGAAGTCTACCGGTGCATGTTAGTGACTTTTTTTTGGAGAAATATCTGCACGATATCCTGCAGATCCAGGCAAAAGGGGTTACAAAATGATGTGGAGGGATATATTCAAAATATTAGAATAAACAACGAAGGGGGCATTACAACGATTGAAGCGATACCAGTCAATGGCTAAAGGAGAAAGACTCTACCTCTGACCTCTGACTCTGACCTCTACCTCAAATGCAATGAGCACAGCCTTGTGGACCAGTCATGCTCCTGCACTGCTGGGTAAGTTTTATTATATTATATTGTTCATTTCCTCCTTAAGCTGTATGAGCATTACCACAGCTAATGGGGATCTTAATAAAACAAACTGTTACATTAGCTAGCCAGCTGAACCTACAGCTGACCCAAGGCTAATAAGATACCAGCTGTTAACGTTGGTAAGTGGTAACAAAGCCTGTTCATATAAATTGGGAGACTTGTATGCTTCAGGAGGATGTCGACTGAAATATTGATAGTAATATAGTAATGATATAATCAGTCTTCTCACCGGTGCTGTTAAGCGTAGGGGTCCCCAACATTGTAATTTTGCTCCCCTACGGAGCGATGGCACCCCCTACATTCATTTTTTTGCAACGTAGGGGTGATTTTATGTTGTTTTTCCATTTTTTAATCATACCATCGTGATAATAATTGCTGCACATAAAAGGGACTTCCAGATGTGCACGGGTTGTTTTAACCCTCTTTTTAATCTGAATAAACCAGAAACACAATGTAAACAGTGTAGGTTCAACCATACGTAATGTGTAGCATCACATTACAGTTTTTTTTTCTTTCGATTACTTAAGCGACATTTTTAAAACTGGTCCTGTTTTCTCAAAACACTTCACACAATTAACACAAAAAAACACCCAAATAGCAGAACACCTCAGACCCTTTGCTAAATGAAATACTCTTGTCAAAACTATACACCAATTTATGAAAGACGTATTTTGTCACCATATGAAACATACAAGCTTCATAATACTTAATTATGTCTGAACCAGTTAAAGACTGTTGCTCTTCACCTTAAACACTGTTAGCAATTCTACTTTTATTCATTGGAGTACTGTATTACACAGAGAAAGTGCAAATATACAATAAGTTCAGCAAAACACTTGACAACACCAATGCAGAATGAGGAAAATATTTCCCTCCTTACACCGAAATCAGTCAACATGTCTGCAGGAATGTGTGTAACACTGTTACTGTAACCCAGCAAACAACAACATAAAATACTGCATCCAGTACAGGTTAAAAATTACAGAATTAATAGATAAAATTCTAAATATCTGAGAAAATAAAACAGAAAATACTAAACATTATCTCTTCACCTTGCTGGATCTGGCCAGAGAATTTCATCATGGAATGACACATTGACCCAGATGACAATGTATTGCGGCTGCTGTATTTGGTTCTTTGCTGCGACTGTGTTGTGCAATCAGTCTAAAAATGCAACTAATGTGAGGTGTATTGTATTGGCCCATTTTGGCATGACAGAGGAGGACCCCATCCTGTGTAATCACACAGGGTTGTGTTACCCCATGTTGCCCTGGGACATTGATTATAGCCCTGTGGCCAACAATGTTTCTGCCTCTCCGTCTCGCTTTGGTGAGGTTGCACCCTGCCTCATCTATGTAGATGAATTCATGCTGGATTTCCTCAGCATTTATCTGTAGAAATCTATGAAATACAGTGAGAAACAGGATTTTGTAGTTCAGAACAGATCTAGTATACAGTCAATGTACTTGTCAAAAGGTCATGCGTGCAGTATGCAACCGGGGCTCAGGTGGCAGAGGTCGTCCTCTGGCCGAGAGGTTGGCAGATCGATCCCGGTCTATACCGGTCTGTGTGTCGAAGTGTCCTTGGGCAAGACACTGAACCCCAAGTTGCTCCCAGTGGTTGACTAGCGTCTTGCATGGCAGCTCTGTCCCATTGGTGTGTGAATGTGAATTAGTTGATATGTAAAGCACTTGGTGACCTCTGTCTGTGAAAGGTGCAATAGAAATAAGCATTACTTACTACTTACTTACTTACAACAAGTCTACAATACATACCTCCACATACTTATGCCGCAACCGTTTGACCCTCTCTGTGTTCCGCTGAAAAGGCACTCTATACAGTTGTTTCATTTGGACCTGATTTCTTTTCAGGATGCGTGCCAGTGTTGACAGAGAGACCTGATGGACATTATTGAAAATGGATTGGTCACCAAGAATGTTGGCTTGAATTTATCTGAGCCTGATGGTTTTATTGGCCATAACCATGTTTATTATCTCTCTCTCTCTTGTTCTTGTGTGAAAATGTGCCCCCTTCCTCCTCGCCGTTCTCAAGCCTCAATCCGACGTAGAAAAAAAACACATGTAACCTACTGTAAAATGACACAGGAAATGAGTATCCAAAGTGCTAATACCGCATTAGTGTAATGGTAGACTGATTTGTTTTTTACGTGTTTTCATGTTGAAACGTCCTTATGACAAATGCCACTGAATATCTGCTTAGATTTGGCTGAACTCTTAGGCCTCCCTAACCCTTGATTTCCACAGGATGCGTTACTGCACCGTAACTGCTGCGAAATTGCAACGTAGCTGATAGGTTTCCATTAAAGTCAATGTGTCAATTTTCACCGCATGCAAACCAGCATTGTCACTGTTGCAGCATGCTGCTGTCCTCTGCTGCAAATACGAGCACATATTCAAATTCAAGGGAATAAAACTTGTCTGCTGATACCACATTTTTGAAAAAATAAACACTTTTTTTTCAGCAGTGAAATTGTGTGTTTTGACTCGAGCGGACGCAATTCGAACTCCACCCAAAAACCTCGGGGGGGACCAGACCTTTCTGTTGATACCGTGGGTGGCCTGTTTCAAGCACTTTTAAAGGCGTATTTCACGTATAAATATTGCAGTTATTCATGGTTGAATCACACTTACGTATCACACGATTACACGTGAATTAGCAGGATCTCCTGAGTCCTTGCTGCAACAGATGCGCAGCAAACGAAGGCGGTGGGGATTGCGCTGAAGTCACGCAGCTCAGCAGTTTTGGTGCAGATACGCATCCAGTGGAAATCCAGGGTTAGCGTCAATCCATGGTTCACGACATGGTTCACTAGTGTTGCACTACTTCATCTTCTTCCACATTCTCCTCCTGTTTCAGGTCTTCCTCTTAATTCCTCCACCGCCTCTACCTCTGGCTGGGCCTCCACCTCCACCTCCACCTCTATCTCTATCTCTATCTCTATCTCTATCTCCTTCTTCTCCTCTGTGGATCCCCCCTCATTCAGTGTAAGGTTTTGATAATTGTGTAAAACTTTAAATTTTAATGCTTAAGCAATCAAAAAAAAACTGTAAGCTGCTCGTCATGTTTATAACTCACAATGGATCATTCTAGATGTGCGAGCACAGATGTAAATACCGTCTGGTTGAAACATGTTCAGGCTTAAAGAGACTTCGGCTTCATTCTCGTTGGACGGCTTCGGGCCGTGTTCAATCGGAGCGGGTCTTCTTTATTCGGCCCAATTGAAGCTTTAATGAGTGTGTCCACCATGTTTGTGTGTGTGTGTGTGTTTTGCATCCTCCGCGTGCGTGTGTTCCAATATTACTGCAGGTTCCACATAATACCTAATTTAAATTTGAGAAACGCGTCTTAGAATCATTATTTTGAATAAAATGTTATTTTGTATCTATAGTGTCTGTGAGTATCTATTAGTGGTACGCTAGAACTTCATTCATCATCACCTTCACCTATTCAACAAATAACTTTTCGCTTTCAAGTAAGGCTGGAACAAAGATAGCTTTACTTCACTAAATTTGGTCCTCAGAGAGTTATACGTTTCAAAATGCTCCACGCGATCCCTTTATGCTGTGAAAAATTCCTGGCGAGAACCTTGCAATATAATATAATATAATATAATATAATATAATATAATATAATGATAGATGCTATTAACTTTATAACCCCCCCACCCTTTTTTTTTAACTAGGTATGTGAATTTATAGTTATGTCAAGGCACTGTAATATATTTCAACACTTTTTTTAATCAAAATCAAATCAAATCAAGCTTTATTGTTTATAGTTATTTTGCCAAACATACACATTAGGGAACACACGATGAGATAATGTTTCTCCAGGATCAGTTTAAAATACACATCTCCCATACTACACATACAGGCATACTGACACACACATCCTGAGACATATTTATAGTTTTATAGTCAATTTGTCACACGCTCCGCCTCTGCTGCCACATAGGGACAGTATTTCCCTGTTTTCCGTTCCTCCCCCTCCCTTCTCTGTTTTCCTCCAGGTGGGTGTGCTGAGTTGATTACAGAAGCTTATGGGTTGGCACAGGGTGATCATCTGATGAACGTCACCTGTGCAAAGAGTGGCCTGATCTGTTTTTATTCACTTCACACTCTATATATACCTGGCCTGTGACCACCACTTGAGGCCGGACCGTAGTACTTTCTCAGTGGTTTGCTCGTTTCTGCGCTGATTTTTAAGGCTAATCCCATTCATTCTCCTCCGTTTCAGTTCCGTGACCGCCCCTGTTCAGCCCCACCTGCAATCCTCCTGACCAGCTATCCTCAGTCTGCGACATCCCATCACCCTAAGTTCCCCTTTGGAGAATCCCCACTGCCAGCTCAGACAGATCGCCACCCCACCTTATCTTATTATTATTTGGTCAGTAGTTTCACAATGTCTGATCATTTTACAAACAAAAGTAATAATTCACAACATGGTTGGGTGTAGAAGTGAAATATTTTACTGCTTTTAAAATGTACTGAAGTACAAATAAAATTACTGATTTTTAAAAGTAAAACAAAAGCAACTCAATTTCAGTAATGTTAGTAATCCATTACATTCACCTCTGCTTTCTGGTGAACAACCTTTAAAAACTTGGCCTGAGCTTTTCTAGGACAATGACAAATGTCGGTCACTTGTCTTGATATCCAGTGTTTTATGAGAAAGACATACCACAAGCAGAAAAAAGCAAAACGCATAGTATGACTATCCCATACCCTAACTGGGCAGTGCTGTCAAAACCACACCCGTTTCTCCAGCACCAAAAGGTAGCTTTCTAACCTTGCCGACGCAGCCTTAATCTTCCAAATGCTGCCTGAGCATTTGAATTTCTGCACATCAATCTCGGGTCGCCATCCTGCCTTGATTAATGGTCTCCATCTATCATGGCACCGTGTGGCGTGCAGGCCTTGCCCCGCCAGACAGCTTTGCTTTAGAATAATGGGTGCACTCCATCCCAGTCCCTACCATGCAATGATTGTGCATCTTTGTGATCTATCTGTCAAGCCCCTCTTTCAAAAAGGGACAGCAGGGAATGGTACTGTGGGAAGCAATCAGGACATGGGAGTATTGCAGAGTGCCATTTATGTACAGTATGTAACAGAATGCTTTTTATTGTGGCGAGCTGTGCTGACTGATAAACAGAAATATTTCCTCCCAGACAACACTGGCTTTCTCATTTTATCACACATAGGAGGATGAAGCCTTGGAGACAGACTGTCTGCCATCAATAATGCTGGCAGGAAAAGCAAAGCCTGTGATGGCAGCTGCAGGTTGTTTTTCATGTATGTTACTTTCTTCTGACACTGAATATTTTGAAATAAGTTAAACTTTAAGTGTAAACACGCTCTGAAAAAAATGTTTATACAATTCAATTTTAGGAAGGTAATAGTTAAAACTGCTATACAAAATAATAGTTTATTAGATCAATTCAAAGTGTAAGCCTCAGATTCATGAATCCAACATTGTTTACTCCAAAACAAAAAAAAAGGTCAAAATTGCTGCTCGAAAGGTTGTTTTGATTTCCACCGTAAACACTCTCTTGTTTAAGTATGAGGAAAAGTTTTACGCATTGCATTGTGGGATGTGGAGTACCATAGATGTTCATTCTTACTGGGTTTTCTTGTGTTTCGTCACCAGACAAATTGGACAGTGATTCGCTTGATGCCATTTTCTTTGCGGGACGTTCGATTTTGATTCAAGTCGATTCATGTCTTTAGGCCCCAAATAAGCATTTGCCAATGTTTCACAAAAATTTTCAAGCAGTGAAAACACCAGAAATGTGTTGGGAAGTCACTTTGGCAGAGTTGTTGAAAGCAAACACAAAAGAAATCACGAAGAACCAAGTAAAAACACTTTTTTTTAATCCATCTACGGGACTCCACATATAATGACACAATGCACACATTTTTTTTAACAAGGTGAAGCAGCAATTTCAACTTTTATTAAATGATCCATTGATTCATGAGGCCAACACTATGGCTAAAATGCTCGAAACACACTCCGTACTATACACTACAAAATCAATGAGTATGCACTCACTACTATATATTATTTATGAGGATGATGACCATTTCCACTGAAGTATACCCAAGATGCATTTCAAACCTACAATGACAAAAAAAAAAAAAAAAAAAAAAAACTTTAGTACCCTGAGGCTATATACAGTATCTTTTCCACCTTTGAAAGTAATGAAATTATTTCAAGTGAGAAAATGACCTAATAGAATATCAATATGTGGTCAGTTGATCCATAAAACTCAAGTATACACATTTCATGCCAACATTTTGTAGATTTTTGGAGAGCCCACCGTGCACACTTTAAAATTGTAACCCCTTTTTTGTATGCTTGAAGCTAACAGTTGTAAGAGATATTTTTATTTTGAGTTGGAAACACTCATTTTCATAAAAATGTAAAAAATAAATAAGATTAAAGTAGCTCCATAGGATGGATGAATGAATGAATGAATGAATTAGTTCCCTTTATATTTAGCTATTACAAAGCAAGGCCAATTCATTTCTATAGCACATTTCATACACGGGAAGATGCTTTCCAAGTGATCCTGCTCTGTGAATTGACACAACACTAGGTGTGTGACAATGATATATCGCAAGGTTTTGTTATGCGGTACGTTATCAATTTTCTGGCGCCAAATATCATTTTTTTTTAATTTATTTTAATTTGTTTATTTTTTATATTGTAGCATAAAAGACATGACAAAAACAGTATATACAGTATATATACACTTTGTTTTATTTGGCTGTCATTCATGTGAAATTGATTGACAATGTTTCTGTGAAATGGATTCAGTGATTAAATTAAATTCTGCGTTTTTTCAGTGACACAGATATCGTAATATGTTGCGGATTAAATTGCCCATATCGACTATCACAGAATCGCTGTTTCGTGATATTGTTATCATGGAAAATAAATAATTACATAAATAAATAAATAAAAATATTGTGATGTAATGTATCACAAGGTACCTGGCTATACCCAGCCGTACACAACACTATTCAACAGTATTCTTCAGGGCAAAAACCTGTTCATGCTTTGAAATAAGTAATTTATCACTGTCACATCGATGTAAATTTTTTATTGGTGCTTCTGATGTGTCTGACTAAAGGAAAATGAAGTATTTTTCTTTTCCTCTACAAAGCACATGGAACATAAAGAAGTGTGTCCTCGTTCAATAATGTACAAACAGTAATTCGATCAAACTATACCAGAGATGTTTACATGGTGATGGAAGTGTTGTGAAAGCATTTTACGCATCAGATCTCTGTGGTAAATGCTGGCTGTTCAATATTTGCTCACGTTGTCTTTTTTATTAAATGTCGCAGCCCCATTACATTGCCCATTGGGATCAGCGCTGATATGTGGGAGTATTGTTTTGCCGCCTGTTGCTGACATTTCAACTGATATCATGTGTTGACCCACTGCTGTTGTCTCTCTGCTCCAGCTGTGAAAATGCATTGCTAGACTACACCCTCTGCCTCAATAGAAAAATCAAAGAATCAACTACTGTATAGGTAGTGATGGGGTAAGAAAGTTGGGGAAAGCTAAAAAAGCCATACAAGTGGCAGAAAAGAAAAGAAACTTAGAAATGTCAACACGCATTCTCAAGTTTAAAAAAATAAAAAATTTAAATATTTATATATATATATATATATACAGTATATATATGGCAACGTCATTTATTTAAAATAGATTAAATGGCATTTTTGTTGCTTTTAAACTGTAGCTTTAAATAGCCGTTATTTAACAACAACAAAAAAGACTTAAACACCATAAAACAAATCAGATTGCCAAACGAGCAGACTGATTTTCAATCAGGTAATTTTTGTTCTTACTTTTCCTTTACTTTCCTAAAGTTTGCATCAGCTTTCACAAAGTTATAAAATGCAAAAAATAAAAAAAAATAATAATAAAAATACTGCTAAATAATCCTTAGATCCCCAACTGTTGGATCTGGCTTTATTTAATAAGAATAAAGCACACAGACTTCCAGTAACAGCAGTGTTTTAATGTTAAAAAATAAAAGCTCTGAAGATGGTACCAGTCGTGAAAAAAATATACATTTCCTGGGTAAAGTCTGATGCAACAGCTTGACAAACCATCACTCCCTGTTCCATCCTGAATATGTGAGCTTGTCTGCGGCAGCAGTCAGGCCAATATGACTGGAGTTTAAACACAAAAAAATGCAATGGTTGAATTATGTCTGTCAGGCTTTTAAAGCAATGTTGGCTGATGACGCAGAAATGTTTAAAAGATTCAAAATGACAATCCTGAGCAACTCCTTCAAAATATTGCTCATAATATCAGGTCAACAAGCACCATAAATGCACATAGATGGATGGATGATAAATGAGTGAATCTCACATATTAAATATATAGTCATTGCACTTAAATGTAAACTTCTTCCTGAATAAACATCAAAGGGTAAGGAAGTGTTGATTTACTCGTAAGCAACATTTCTCTACAAAGGCTGCCCACTGTTCCTTACTCAATACTTTATTTGAAATTATAAATTATAATTTAGATCATTCAACTTAAAGCTTTTAGCAATTTATGACCTCTTGGTAATATTTTCACTGGTGTTTTCTTGTTAGCAGGATTATGTCAAAAGTACGCGACTAATATTTTACAAAATTTTAACCAAAGATAGACCTTATGCAATTGAAGAATCCATTGAGTTTTGGACAGCGTCTGGATCAATATACTGATTCTGGGTCTGTTTGAAAAATCTCTCATCATTAGGAAAATTTCACAAATTCAGCACCTTTCGACTGACTGATGGGGACTGCTGTTATAGAAAGTAACTGGGCATGTCTTAAAGGTCCCATGTCATGCTATTTTTCACCCATCTCCATTTGTTCTAGGAACCCTAAAAACATAGTATTTGAAGTTTATTTTCCAAAACTCGCCAAATTTCCAGTTTTAGCCTCTGGAAAGTCACTTTCTGACCAACTCTACATAAACAGGCTGATTTGCTTTATAAACACGAGACAGAGCGTGGGGGCGGGGCATTCACTGGTACATACATAGACTATAGAAAATACATGCATAGCACTGTGCAAAGGATGCTCAAATGCTCACCTTCGTGGGCGTGTCTGTTTACATGTCAATCACTGCAGAGAGCTTCCTGGAGGCACGGCTTCTCCAGCTCAGTGCTGAAGTCTTGCTGTATTCCTTCTTGACCGTGTCGTAGCTCATGTGATCCCACATAAAGTATATTGGTCCTCCACTCTGAATGAAAAAGCATCCCTGGAGAATAGTAACCAAACAGCTCAAAAGTTGAACGTTATCTTACTTATCACCTTTATCTTAGTTATTCTTTTTGTGACTTCAACTGTGAGAAAACATATATTAAAAGACTTTTTCTATTGTTTATTCATTTATCTTCTAAATCCCAAACAGGGTCACAGGGTCGTACTATTGTTTTTCAGTAATATAATTTAACTCCCTGAGCAAAAAAAAGAAAGAAATGTGTTTCTCTTTTCTTTGGAGAAATGCTTGAGCCTGTGCAGAATGATTTATGAGCAGGGCTTAAATCCAGAGGGTTGATATCACATTCATCTGCCGAGGGGAAAACAAAGTTTCTTGGAGCTCATTGAAAGTCCAACTGTTAAGGTTTTATATCATCACAAATATTCTCATTGAAAATATGTTCTGTTTATTAATACAGCTTCTCTATCCGAAAGCCTTTATATATAAAAACACACAAACTCTAAGTGAATTAACAACTAGTATTACACTATATTGGGCCTCTATAATAAAAAAAAAAAAAAAAAAAAAAAAAATAATAGATTGTAGATTTGGGCTTGCCAAAATAAATATATAATGCATTTCAGTGGTTGTGGCCAGTTTAGTTTTAGTTTAAAATTATCACGCTTTGGGCAATGTCTGTTTCATGTGAGGCCATTAATTTTAGTAAATTCCATGATACATGGCATACACACTATTACAAAGGAGACTACACAAGGGACCAGGGCTACAAAAATCCCAGGGCTTTGTTCAGATTGGATATCTGGAAGGTTTGCTCGAAATAATGAATATTGACGTTGATTTTGGGAAAGAAAAAACATGCTTACAATTTGGATTCAAAATCATAGTTAGAAACTTCTTAACAGACATCACGCGCTATTCTTGCTCATCCTGTGAATGGCTGTAGTCATTCATCTATGAGGCCCACACCAAAATATGCTACTATTGTTTAAATGAGACATAAAGCATTGTAAAGGACGGCTGATTTAGTTCAGGCTGTCAATGATGCTTTTTTGAAAAATTGAGCTAAGGGAAATACAATGTACAAGCTATATTTCTCACTGTGTATATAGCAATCACATGCTCGTACCAAAAAAAATCCTTTTGTTACTTTGAGGGTTGCCAAGTGCTTTTAAAAGGCGGAATGCTTGCTACCATCAGGGATTCGAGAAATGAAGAAATGGTTCGGATTAAAAGCTTTCTGCAGGTTTTCTCTGCAGACTCATGGTTTGTACACATGCCCTCTGTGTGTGTGTGTGTGTGTGTGTCTGTCTGTATACGAGAGGCTTGCAAGTGCAACTATTTCCAAAAAGCCTAGCTGATCAAGCTTTTAGCACTTGAGTTTGAGTAATGCCCATAATAATTACTGTATATGAAAATCACATTTCAGACCTTCTTGTAAATGTATAAAAATGACAACATTTGAATATAACAGATACAGAAGTATTTACCCTAAACTAATTGGCTTCCATTGAAAGATCCTTGATATGCTTTTTCAACTTGAATGGAGTCCAGCTAATTCACTTGACCAAGCATGATTTGGAATTACACAGACTTGCCTAATGAGGCTGTCTAAGTTGACAGTGGATATCTGAGGTAAAACAAAGCAGGAATTTTCTGCTGACCTCCAAGACCTTAATCAAGGCACAAATCTTGCTAAGGATGTAAAATAATTTCAGCTGTAATCTACATGATTCAGAAATGGAAGAAGTTTGAAACCACCAGGACCCTTCCTGGGTCTGCCCGCCCTTATGGCTGAGCTCAGTAACCAGGAATGAAGGACTTTATGGTTCGGAGCATTTCTCTGCAGAGTGAAGTAAAAAAATTAGAAGAGTGATTGGCACCTTTTATCACAGGGGGCATCGCAAAAATGGTATTGTCCAATCTGAGGGTCACATTATCCACATTATTGAGTGATCTGAGCATTAACACAGAATAGAATAGTTCTTTTTTTTTTTTTTTTTTTTTTGTATATTCTTGTTTTGTGTGTTTTATGAGCCATTTAGTTTATAATTTTTGTGTATGTTACTGTAGTCAAATTATGTGGTTTTGTTGCCATTTTTGTGTTTTTGTAGTCGATTTGTGCATTTTTGTTGTCATTTTATGAAATTTTCTGTCATTTGGAGTACTTTTTCCATTTTTGTGAGCTCTTACTTTAGGGGCAGTGCAAAATTAGGACAAGGGCGACATGTGGCCCCTGAGCTGCCAGTTCAACTATTGCTACCACTCTACTAATCAGGCCTTTAGGGTAGAGCAGTCAGACAGAAGGCACATGGAAGTTGATTGGAGTATGTTTAAAGGCACCTTAAGGATTCTAAGACCTGGAGTGACAAAATTGTATGATCAGTTGAATCAAACAAGTGTCATATCTTGAGAAGAAGCACTGCTAATCACCTGGATAACACGTCCCTATTGTGAGGCATGGTGGTGGTAACATCATGCTGTGGGGATATTTGTCTGCATGTTGCAGGACCTGATGGCAATGATGGTAAATTTACAGCTGCCAAATATATAGAAATGTTTTTTGGTGAAAAAAAACTTGCTCCAGAGAGTTCTGGAACTAAAACTAGGGCAATGATTAATATCCCAGCATGACAATGACCCAAAGCACACAGCAGATATAATAAAAACATGGTTTTAGGAGTAGTTTGTGAATGTCTTTGAGTTGTCTGGCCAGAACTCAGACTTAAATCTAATCAAAAATGTCTGGAAGAAAACGGCTGACCACCGATGCTGCCCATCCTGCCTGACTGAGCTTGAAATGATCTACAGGGAAGATTATTAAAAATGAAGCCCCACAATAGGCGTGCAAGGCTCAAGAGACAAACCCCAAAACACTTGGAGCCGTAGCTGCTGCCAAACGTGCTTTAGCAAAAAATATTAAGCCAAGAATGTGAATAATTATGTTTAAATGTTCAAATTTTAAATAAATGTATCAACATCTAAAAATATAGTTTTTGTTTGTAAAGGGATACTCAATATACATATAATAAATACATTATTATTATTTCATATTGATGACTTTGCCATAATAAAAAATTTGCATGAAGTAGAGATCTGTGAGGTCAAATGTTTGAAGGGCAGCAGTAACAACAGTTTTACCCCAGCAAGTTTATTTTGTTTTCTTTTTTGAATAATATGTTAAGGTTTCATTTATTAAGACAACATTTTTTTAGGAAATTTAATTTGAAATGTACTTTGATCTCCTGACATGTTTCAACTGACAACTGTCAGTCTTCCTCAGAGGCATTTCCTGGGATCAACTGGTGCCCAATGGTCTGTTGGGACTCTCTTCTCCAGAAACCATCGGCAGACAGGGGACCTGGCATGTTGGCCATGCCCAGAAAGAACTCATAAGGACACATCAGAGCGATCAGCAGACACCCCTGAGGAAGACTACCAGTTGTCAGTCGAAACATGCCAGCAGATTATAGTAAATTTCAAAGGAAATTTACTGAAAAAAGGTGTCTGAATATGAAACGTAACATGTTTATTCACATAGTTTGTTTGAGAACGCAGGTCACCAAGTCAAATAGTTGTTTTTTTCACCTTATTTGAAAAAAGTAGAGGAGTGATGGGATGGTAGTTAAAAAAGCAGGCTTGTAATTTGAGGGTCACTGGTTCAAATCTTTCCCGGACACATCACTATGGGATGCTGAGCAAGTCCCTTAACCCCAATCCAACTGCTCCCCGGGTGCCTGATATTGGCAACCCTCTGCTCCCCCTCAAGGATAATGGGTGAAATGCAGAGAAGAATTTCACTACGGTGATGAATAAAGGTTACATTATTAAACACAAAGTTTGCCTGAAGCTTTAAATAACCCTTTGGATCTTTTGCTGCAGGAACAAGCAGGCTTTGATCAGCTCATTTAGTCTCACATACTCTTTAAAATGCTGTTTAATCCTTGTTGGGGAAACAAGTTACTTTTAGTAGTATCCTGGTCAAATAAACTGCAACATGCAACATTTTCCAATAAATGTCAATTCAACACTTTTTTTTTATTTTTATTTTCAAATCTTAAAGGGGACATATTATGCAAAATCCACTTTTGCAGTGTTTTTGATGACATATGTCCACACGGCACACAAAACGTGAATTAAATCCATCCAGTCATTTTTTTCATGGTCTGTGTAAGTCTTACAACACAGAGAAAATTGCTCAGATTCCAATTTTCCAGATTTGTGATGTCACAAATCAAATTGGAAAAGAAAATACCCTCACCTCCGCTATTATCTCCACCCATGGACTCCACCCCTAAACCTGATGAAAACTTTTGCTAAAGTCGGCCATTGCTTTTCTTGCTACCGAAGGAGTGATGGCTGCCGGTAAAACTAAATATAGAAATTGCCTACTGCCAGTGCCACGCCTCCACAGTGAACGCACACTGTAGTGTTGGCACTATTTGTTCATGCGAAGGTGTACTCCGCTCTTGTGGTTTGGCGCATTGCCGAACCTGTTCTATCGTCTCGTATCTCTGATCTGACGTGTTTGTGACACAATGTGACGCAGCGGTTGGAAATAACAAATGATTATCACCTTAAATGCATTTCCTGTAGTTAGAAGAGCAGAGAAGGAGGAGAAAGTGGCAGCAGCTTAACACTCCAGTGAGAGTTTGAATGACTGTTGCTGCTGCTTTTTCTGCTGAGATGCACGGACCCTGAAGCGCTGAGACGCTTAAATAACCGTGTTTTACTGTAATGTGCAGTTTTTTGGCTATAAACAATAACAGTGTGTGGATAGCCAAAATAAAGTTGCTTTGGTGATCACTGATCACCCGTAAAAGAGCGAGACATGAAGTGAATGAGCGTCTATAGACACGCCCACTCATGGATATGCATAAGTAGGCCCCAAAACGGTCCAATTTCAGAACTCTTCAAAAGTGACTTTTCAGAGGGCTAAAACTTAAACGGGCAAGTTTGGGAAAATAAACCTCAAATACTATGTTTTTGGGGTTCTTAGAACAAATGGAGATGGGTGAAAAATTGCATATGTCCCCTTTAAACATTTTTCTTTCTTTAAGAAAACAAAGTAATATTACAGAACTGCTGAGGAAATTGTAGTTCAAATTTCAGTGTAAAGTGGCTATAACATAAAACCTAATTAGCAGCTTGACTGTACACTATATAAACCTTCATTTGTTTGGAACACAGTACAGGTGGTTATACAGAAGAACAACTGTTTCACAGATGTACTAAAATTGAAGACACTGGTAGATTTTCTATTTGTTGCTAGAACCCTAATCTGTAATGTCACGAGAGCCCTGGAGGTATCTTTTGGTGCCACATGTTTCAAGTGAACCAGCTTAATTTATTCCACTAAGGAAAAGATTTTAGGGCATAAGAACATATATTTGTGGCAGGGAAAAAGTGAGGAAAAAAAAGTTGCATAAGCAGAATAAGTTTCTTCAGAGTAGCATTAATGGTGGAGTTTGTGCTGAAATCTTCCAGATGCTTCTCGTGTTTACAGTGCTATCATGTTTGGAGTTTCTTGCAGCCTTTTGCTTAACATCATAAACTCCTCTGCGGTGACTGAAAATACCCTGTGGCACATGTTGCAGTTTGCCATTTATTTATTCTCTCCCACACAGAAGCTGAAGATATTTTGCTTCCTGTTTTTGTAATCCTTTTTGCAAACTTTCAACTTTGAAAGTGGAGGCAGAAGTCATTTCTGAGTCTTAAATATACTAATTTCCAGCAACACCAAAAACTAAAAATAACACATACAGGATTACTATTGCAACAACACATTATCAGTAGCGTAAAAGTAACCCGTCTCACCGCGATTTAACTCACAAATAATGTAAATATTCTGATGTCTGCTTTAATCGCATCTATTTTTCTTTTTGAAATACAACTAGATACTACAAAGATAACTTAAAGTCAAAACAAAGATTCAATTATTTATTCTGATTTACATCAAATATTCTCTATCACAGCTGGGTGCTTCTGCAGACGCTTTCTGTGCACAGCTCGATTGTGCACTCATTGCTTGAGTATACAAGTCTTTATTTAATCTTTATAAGCCCAAGGTTGTCAATGCCTAAATCATTTCTAATTTTGAATGGCTTTGATGAGAAACTGGTGGAAAATATTAGTTTGCTGCCTAACTGCTGACATACAATAGCTGTGTTGTTCAATACATCTTATAATATCCTACTTTTTGAGGTTTTATTGAACAAATGAGTGACTGATTGTTGTTTTTACATCTCGGGTGAAATATCACAATCCAAGAAACTTATATAAAGTTTGATTGTCTGCTCTTGTTTAACTCAGTGTTTGTTAGCAGTGCGATTAAGTCACGTTACAAAATCTATGTAATTTTTCGTCAGCCATCGATCCAAAACAGATTTCACGGCAGTATCTTAAGAAGAACATGAATGGTCTATGCGGGCCTAAATAATTTTTTGAAGAGTGCTAGAGATAGTAGCAAGACCACAGCATCCCAGACCAAGACTTTTGGGAATTAAAAACAACAACAAAGTTGAACAGTTAAAGAGCATTCTCTCTTTAAAGTGTAAGTGTACCTTCAGGTTTTTGTTGATCTGCCACGAGGGGGAAATTTAAGAAAAAAAAAAAAAAAACATTGACTATGGCCGTTGCTCCTATAGTGAAGACACGCTCAGTCACAGCAGTCCCGCCTCCACAGCGCTGCACAGTTCCACATAGAGCTGTCAATCAATGCTCACTGAGGGCTGATGTCACTAATCTAAAAACACATCATTGATCTAATCTCAGCCAATATCAAAATTAAATTGTAATATCCGGCTTTCAATCCATAGAGTCACTCTGACATTTTACACCAAAAAACACAAAATTTAAATAACTAGTTCAGTGTCGTCGGATGTATGTATTCATATAGTGGGAGGAGCTTAAGTAGAAATGTCAATTATGGCCAAATGAGCATCTGTTTGAAGGTTGGATGTACATACAAAGAGGTGTACATACTCTGTACTCTATAGTGTTATAAAGGGCTATATTTGTGGGTTCAAATTAAAATAGTGTGTGCGATTTCCCTGGTTTAATTCTATGGGACATGCACATGATAAATGTGTTTGTGCTCTCTATGCTGCCTTTGGACGGAAATGGCTTTCATCTTGGGGAACTGACTGTGCATGCGCAGACACATAAAAACACACTATGGGAACAGAGGCAGAGCAGCAATGTGCTTTTGGGAGGGTGTGGTCTCCTCCTGCCTTACAGCGGAGTGAGACTGTGCAGCATCTCTGCCGTACCAGGAAAGAGCGATGTTAAGTCATTTGGGCTAGGAAATGCACATAATGCTGACACTTTCAAACTTACAGGTACTGTAGGCTATCGGATATTGAAAAATAAATAATTTATAATTATATTATAAATAAAACAAATAATCAAAACATCAATTCACCCTTGGTGATTTTCCTTACATCACATCAATGGAGTAAAAGAACAGTGGGTCAGTGCTGGTCAAATCTAGAGACCAGCCAGGCTGAGACCGAGACAAGACCAAGACTTTCAAAATGTGGTCTCAACACCAAAACCAGTCTTGGTTATTAGAGCACTATAAATGATATTTACTTTAGCACCTATTTCCTGCTTCAGTGACATTAAGGCCTGCTGCTGTCATTCTGTAACTCATGTTAAATTTAAGGTGGGATTTATCACGGAGAAGGAAGGCAGATTCTATGTTTCAAATATTTCAGAAAAATTTTTGTCGTTATAGCTTTTTGTAGAACATAAACCCAAATGCAAATCTGCAAGGCCTACTGAATACATTTCCTTTAATGGCAGTTTTTTTTTCATATCTAATATTCATCGCATATAGCTAAACCTTGAAACGCTTTGCATAGGAGGGTTCATGTTTGAAAGCTGCATTGTTGCATGATAATAGCTAGAAGATGAAGACTGTACAGTATGTATGGAGATAAAGAGGGTTTAGCCATCAAATCCATTTTTCTTATTCATATTCTATATATTTAGGCTTATCTGTTTATCACACAGGAAGTTACATCTACAATTGGAAAGCAACCGCTGCAGCAAATTAAGGGAAATGACAGTTTTTCATCACTCTCAAAATCCTTTTTGCTTGTTAGCCACTGTCAATGGTTCCTAGAAACAGATGAAGTATATTTTTCACACACACTCCAACATATCCTTTGCTATTGCAGAGAACTGAAAGTGCTTTGTGAAAGTAGATTTACAAGAACTCAATTTACTGTGGAGGTCGGAATGAATTAATTTAAAACTAAATTAAAGTTTTTTTGTCTTTTTTTTTTAAAGAAAAGATTTTAGCAATGAATTCCAAAAAAATAGACAAGCTCTAGCCCAGTGCAGGAGTGAACACAATTTCATTTTGCAACAAAAATCCCTTTCAGCTGACAAATGCCGGAAATGACATTTTGAGGGTATGAGCAATTTTGAAATATGCCGTCTTTAATTTATGCAAGAAAAAAATCTACTGGAAATTAGTTCTTGTTCATCAGTCTCAGGAGGCAAAGCAAAATGTCAACTAATTATAGGTAATGGCAGCTCTGTCCACATCATAGTCATCCTCAGGGGAGGTTTGCTCCTAAAACTCAGGCCTGCACCTGACAGCTCTGTGTGTGAGGGGGATTTTGGCAGTGAAAGGTTTTTGGACCAAATACAAATACATCAGTATGGAGTCCATTGTTTGCAATGTACCAAGCAGGAATATGCTGGCTTAATCTGTATTTATTTATATTGCAAAATAAAAAAGAGAAAAACGTAGTTTATCAGTTTGAAAAAAAAATAAATAAATAAATAAACTGACCAAAATATACAAAATGTCTAATCATTGCATTTACGATAATTTTTGCAAGGGGATTCCATGATTTTTTTCTCATTAAGAGCCTCCGGCAGATTTATATAGATGTCCTCATTTTGCATGTATTTCAGTGTGTTTATTTGTAACATGTAATTTGCAAACTTAATCATGACAAAACATATTTTAATTTCACCTGAATGCAGTAGATCAGTAGTGAATTGAAATTTAGTACAGCAAACAAAACAACAAAAAAGAAGTAAGGTGAACAGTTAACAATTCCTTTTTACATCACCATCTCCAATTAAGTTTTTCATCATAAAATGTACCACCATCTAATAAAGGTCCCATATCACTCATCTTCATTTGTTCTAAGATTCCCAAAAACATAGTATTTGAGTTTTTTTTCCCAAACTCGACTGTTTTCCAAAGTTTTAGCCTCTGAAAAGTCACTTTCTGAGCAACTCTACACAAACAGGCTGATTTGCATCCCACTTGTGCATATTTAAGAGTGGGCGTGCCTATAAACGGGACACTGACTTCCTCCTCCTTGCACGGTGACGTAGGGACAGACGATGGCCTGCCTTCCTCCCACCCACTCCGTCGCCAAGCTCATGCTGCTTTATGAAGATGAGACAGAGCATGAGGGCGGGGCGTTTGCCGGTACATACATAGACAAAAATACATACATAGCACTGCGCAAAAGACGCTGAAATGCTCACCTTCGTGGGTGTGTCTGTTTACATGTCAATCACAACAAAGAGCTTCCTGGAGGTGCGGCTTCTCCAGCTCAGTGCCGCATCAAATTTGTCATCAAAGTGGGAACTAGTCATTAAATTGGAGCGAGGTGTTTGTGCTCACCCTGCAGTAAGAAAGGAGCAAATCACCCTCTAACTAATGATTGAGGGAATCAATGAAAAAAACACTTTGGGCATGTGTGTGAAGCTTATATCATGTTTAAAGCACAGAAAAGTCTATTTACCGTAACATGGGCCCTTTAAGGCATCAATGGTTCAAGGAATATATTATCATTATAAGCAGATTTACGTTACTGTTAAAAAAAAAAAAAAAAGTTGCTATATGTCAAATAATTCAGTTTTTTTAGATGTGAGTTGTGAGGTGCTTCATTAAATTTGAGTTGCTTACAACGGATGTGGACAAAGTCTTCACTCTTGGATATAATGAACACTTCACATACACGTTCTTGCCTTTGACCACAATTAATTTAAATTAGTGTTTGTATCGCCATCTTGAAAACGACAACTTTTCATCAGACTGCTCCACGCTCACCATCTCTGCTGATTCATCCAATCTGTAGTGTGTGTGTGTGTGTGTGTGTGCTGGCACATGTGTAAAAACACTGGCTTTGATTGGCAACCATGACACATAACACTGCCTTAGCCAATCATAATCGCTCACCTTGTTTTTAACCCACCTCCTTGTGCTGGCACATGTGTAAAAACACTGGCTCTGATTGGCTAACATGGAACATGACGCCGCTTAAGCCAATCGTAATCTCTCACCTTGTTTTTAACCCACCTTCTCACTACAGCTGAGTAAGAAGCCAGGGATGCTTTCGGATAACAGTTTATTCAATCAATGCATGTAACGCACCACATTTAGCGTTCAGTAACGTAAACGGCGTTGTAACGGCATAAAAAGTAATTAGTTAGATTACCCCGTTAAAAACGCTGTTACATAACGCCGTTATTTTAAACGCCGTTATTCCAAACACTGATTATAAGCTATATACAAATATACACAATATATTACTCATGTATATAATATTACATTTCTATACATTTAATACCCCGAACTCTAATCTGAAGGACTTTGGTGGTAGTATTCTAATGTAATGACCTTATATGACAAGCCATGAAAAAATTTGGAACAAGCTGGCTGGGTGTTTGGAGTAATTTACAGATTCTGAAAGTGTGGATTCTAAGCTTTCCAATGGTGTCACATACATATAGAAATTTAATCATATTTGAAGAAGTTATGGCCATTTGAATGTTGTCACTCTCTAAATTACACAAGGGAGAAAACGGTCCTCAAAGATTGTTGAAGTTTTCAACAACTTGTATAACTTTGCATTAAGTTTACTCATGGCGTCATTTCTTCATCTACCTATTAGGAGATTCTAAATAGTAGTAGAACAATAAAAAATGCTACACAGTAGCTAAGGTTCCATTGGAAATGTGCTAAATCATATTAGTGCAATAAAAACTGGTCATGGTAATACCTGAATTTTGAAACACACAAATTTTGCTAAAAAGTTGTTACACTGACAAGAGGAGGAATTTCAGACGTTCCGATGAAGAAAAGTGTCGCAAAAACGCTATAGAAACACCTTTTTTACAAATACACGTCACAGAACGTGACGTACCTGGTCACATGACATGAGATACCTGGTCACATGATGTGAGATACCTGGTCACATGACATGAGCTACCTGATCACACGACCACTTCTCTCTGAGAAAACATGACGCGATACGTGTAAACAGAAGAGGAAACCGGGGCATTTCTAACCATTATATTTAAAAATGATTACTGCCACATTAGGCGTAAAACAACAAAGGAATACAGAGAGTTATGAGGAGGTTTGGAGCGTCCATCTTCCTGCGGCAAAGTATTGTGGGATGATATTTTATGGGAGTTGCAAAGCTCCTCCCAAAAACAGCCTTCAATGGAAACACGTTCAGCAATTTAATGGAAACCTAGCTGATGTTGCCTTCCTTCTAACTGAGTCCTCGGCTCCTGGTACTTTTCCACCATCTTCAGCCACTGACCACCAATGTTTCTATCATTCTGCCTGTTTCATCTAATTGAAGAATAATCACGTCGCACTAGTACTGCTAAGAGCCTCAACAAAAAAGATTCGAGAGTGTTTTTGGGTGATTGCTTTGCATCTGCAATTTTATTACAATTTGTATAGTATCAACTTATCAGTGTTCTTTTTCAAAATAACTTTTCATCACTACCTACATAGTTCTCCATGGTCATTATGTTGGCAGAAAATAAGCACCGTGGAGAGCTCAGAATCAAAGATTTATGGCTTCAAGGGATGAAAAACAATAACAACTGTGAGATTTCTAACAAAATGCATCTTGTGTGAGACCAGCAATCGTCGACCACTTGCTGCTAAAAGCTGTAATGAAATAGTTTACCCATAACATTTATTCTTTGAAATCAGAACCATGAATTCATTTTCAAAGAGATTCATTTCCAAAAATAAGCGTTAGGGGTGAAAGTAACTAGTAACTTTTACTTTGAGTACTATTTAATTGAGCTACTTTTTGTTTTGCATTTTCTTGTACTTGATTATTTTATGTATGAATTATTTGTACTGAAGTACAATTTCATTCAAGTAACAGTACTTCTACTTGAGTAGGATATATACTCTTTATACCTCTGATTATAACACTGATATTTGTTGCTTTATTTGTCATTGGGTGTTTGCAAATGCTTATTATTATTGGGAAAGTACCATTTTAACATGTGAAATTGCTTTTCTGTGTTTTTCCATTAAATTGCCCTGCCATGTTTTAATGTGTCCAGGCAGTAGTAAAGTTTCTGTTTTGATGTTTTCTCCATTTGCCCCACAGAGCATTCAGCTCTCGTTCTGCCTTTGCTGTGACAGAACATTGTTTTAGGGAAATATGAAAGGCGGAATGCTTCACTAATTGTACCATTACCCACAACTACATCTCCAAATGACTCATTTTCCGGGAAATAAAGTTCTAAGCATTGGCAATGCTGCAGCATGCTCCCTGCTGTTCAGAGGGGTCACCTTCATTGACATTGTTTAAATTAGTTTTGTGTGCAGTATTTGACATGAATTGTTAAGAAAGTAAACATCATCCACAAAAACACAATATATTCAACATCTTTTTTCCCAAACTAAAAACCAAAAACTGAAACGATAAATTTCGTAATTTTGTGTTTTTCCTCAGTTATGTAGAAGAAAAGTGTGAATATTCCTATTTCCTTGTTCAGTTGGTTCATATTCATGAGCGTGCACATAAAGCTCATGGACGCCAATCAAACAGAGAAGTACTGAGGCCGTGTGCCTCTCACTGCCTGATTCATGGTTCTGATTTCAAAGAATAAATGTTATGGGTAAACTATTTCATGACAGCTTTTAGCAGCAAGTGGTCGACAATTGCTGGTCTCACACAAGATGCATTTTGTTAGCAATCTCACAGTTGTTATTGTTTTTCATCCCTTGAAGCCATAAATCTTTGATTCTGAGCTCTCCACGGTGCTTATTTTCTGCCAACATAATGAACATGGAGAACTATGTAGGTACTGATTAAAATTTATTTTGAAAAGGAAACATTGATTTTTATAAGTTGATACTATACAAATTTTAAATAGATTTAGCAGGACCAGATGCAAAGCAATCATCCAAAAACACTAAAGCAGTACTAGTGCGACGTGACTGTTGTTCAATGGCTGAAGATGGTGGAAAAGTACCAAAAGTCCGCCCTTGAGGGATTGCCACCTTATTGTGGTCAGGGGGTTTGTGTGCCTCAGGGACCTTAAGAGCTATATCAGCAGGAGCTTAGTCTTCAGGTGGGACACCCAAATTGGACAGGTCTGAAGGTAGAGGCCTGACTAACCCCCAATATCTACTGGATGTAGCTCCCTGTGTTAATTTCCACCAGGTCTGCTGCACTGCATGTCTGCTCCTTCCCAGCTGCGGCAGTCCGGTGCACCAGATCATGACGCATCAATCAGCACAGAGCAAATGAAGCTAAACAGGAAATTAAGCACGTACTCTGCAATAAAATGTCAGGTTACTTTTCAAAATAAAACACTGCAGATTATATTTCAAGTAACTGCATCTCCAAAACATCATAATGTGTAGAAACAAAATCACATTGACTATATTGTTTCCTCTCATACTGTAAAACCACTGTAAACTACACCAACTTTGATTAAGTTCATGTTTTACTGGTGCAGTTTTATCTCTTCTCTGGATTTGTTATAGACACATGTTTTAACAACAGCCAACAGAGTCCAACTTTCTTGTACTCCTTTGTTAGGAACACTGACCTGTTTATCTGTTTATTGTTGTGTTTATAACACATACCTTTAACTGCGTTCTTGCGCGATTATATAAATATCGTGAGAAATATCATCCAACTGGAGTGCACCGTGGCGCATTCAAAACGCAATCGGTGGGGATTACCGGACGGCGGACAGCAGGGAAAAACCGGATCGGTGTAGTGGAAACCCCCAGTAAGTGCAATCCACTTCTCTGGGTTGTGGTTGGATTCATATCTAACAACCCAATTAAATGAAGAAAACACTGTTACTATAAGCACAGGGGAAACAAAGTGCTGGAGCATCATGTGTACATATGATGCCCCCTTCATATTTCTGACTGCCCCCTCATATATGTGTCTCTCTACCCCAACTATTAACATGGTCAGCCAGGAGTGCACACTTGACTGTTCTATGCTTCACCTGCTGCGCAAACACACACACACACACACACACACACACACACACACACACACACACACACACAGATGACATGACGCCTCTGAGCAGTTGACAGGCAAGACAAGGCAGAGTTAACTCAGGGAATATGTAGCGCATGAGCTCGGGGTTGGAGATCATGTGGTCATGGGTTATTTTGATTAATTATTATTTATATTTCTATGGGGATTATTTAAGGATTTGCTTTGAAAAATGCATTTGTTTATTTTATTAGAAAATTCAGTTATCCTTTGAAAAGGATGTGAGTATTTATTTTGTTTGTATTTATTGATAATTGTTTTTGGTTTAATTCAGCCATGGGAGGGGTTTACCTGTCAAAAGCAGAGTGGGAAGCTGCATGGTGGAAGTCGAGTCAGTCTTTCTCTGGAATTGCATGTGGAAGCAACATACCTGGAAATTTCTCAAAACCTCTCAGCTGGAAGCAGAGCTGGGATCAGGTTGTATTTATTTTTTTTTCCTCTCTTGCTGTAAATATATTTTTTCTACTGTAAATTTTGAGCAACAGCACTTTTTTTTGGGAATATAAAAGAAAAGTTGACTTGCCATATGGATTTTCTTCTTTTGAACTGAAATAAAACCCCCGTCACAAATAGTTATTTGCAAGTCAAAACCTAGTTATCACACATGCATTCGTACCCAATAAAGATAAATGTGGTGTATTTCCTGCTAATGACTCATTTATAACTGCTAATGCTGATAATTACAGCAGTGCTGCGTCGGCTCTATTCACAGCACATAACGTAACAAAGCTCTAATAGCTAATTCACAGTGTGTACATAGCGCACAAAAAACGGATGAGAATTGTGTCACACTTCATCCTTCCCACCGTCACTATTTATAGCCCAAACAATTAAGCTGTGAAGACCTTCATTAGCTCGCTGCTATTCAGCAGGACCCCGAGTCGCCTCGCCAGCCAGCCAAACAGGTGTTTCTTAATAATCACCGCTGAATTGCCAGCGACGCCGTTGTGCGGTTTCCCTCCATATGTTTTAAGCTGTTGGCAAGTCGTCGACTGACAAATAACTGCCTTTCCTCGTCTCATTACAATATCTTACAGTACTTAAACGTGGCTGTTTGCTGACAGGTGGACCATTGAAGAGACAAAAGCCAAGGTCTGCTACTATTTGCTACTGCAGTGGCACAACATGCATCATGGTTATTGTATGTACATCATCAATCACTGGAAAACACATTGTGACCATTTGCTGTGCACTCATCTTGGACAATAAGTGTCCTTTTTTTTAATCTATTTAGACCTAATGCCTGCAATAATTTCTTGTCTTAAAAAATAACAATTGCAAATTTTGAGGAAAGGCTTAAGCACGAGGCATATTTCACACAGCTAAACATGTATGGCCATTGTTACTATGCACAGTGCAGCACAGGCAGTGATTCACCACTGTAGAGGTGCCAAAAAGCCAGATATGAGCCTGCCAAAGGTTTTATGCTCACTGCAGTTGCATGACACCCTTTTATCTCTGGTTCATTTGGTTTCTCACTAAGCAGCAATACAGTTGTGTTACTATTTGTTGCATTATGAGACCTACTTTTCTCGATTGTTGGTTTGTGTTTTTTTTTTTTTTTTTTTTTTTATTAACCACAGATGGATTCAAACGATTATACACATCCTTGAAAGCTAAGCTTCATTGACTAATGTTTTATTGATTAACTCGTTCAGTGCCAGCCATTTTCAGATTTTCTACCCCCCTCAGTGCCAGCCTTTTTTTGAGCATTTTAACTGATTTTAAAGACCCACAGAATATTTTCTCCTATGACTATCTGAAATCTGACAGCAGATTCTGTAAGATTGAAACTTCTACTTTCGTTCTTTTATAGCAGCCATTGAATGAAGCAAGTTTTACACAAATCTTCAGTTTCAGAGCAAAAAGCTGAGAAAAAAAGCCCTTTTCTAAAAAAAAACCCAGTGACTTTAAAGCTAATTTTTTTTTTTTTTTTTTTTTTTGCTTTAATGACAACTCACACATCTGAACATTGTTTCCTTATATAACACTGAGACCGGGCTTCTGATGGCAAAACTATTATTATGTATCTATCCTCCCGGATGTGCTGAGTCTCACTGCGTTCCCCGTTTCTTTGTATTTCACCATTGCCACACTATCAATGAGTTCCACACATGCTCTGGTCAAGTATGCGCTGCTGGGAATGTCAACTCTCATATGTAGCACCACCTTCTGTCTCAAAAACACCTTTCCTCCTCTTCCTCTAAGCTCTGCTGTGCATGGATGATCTCTCATCCAAAGGTGCGCTGCTACCTCCTACGTGACCAATTATTTTTCCTATCTGGCTCACAGACTGGGGGTAATTTGCAAATGACGAGTTATCTCGTCAATGGCACTGAGGGTTTGGATTTGACATGACGAGTTATCTCGTCAATGGTACTGAGTGAGTTAATTACATTTTATTGCACTGATAACTTTATCATAAGTTGTAGTTACCTTGAATCTCAATATTTTTTACCTGCCCAGGGAATGCAGATGTAAATTGGCTATTTGCTAACTCTGATGCAAATGACTATTGCACAATGTCCCTGCTAAATAAACAATAATATATATATATATATATATATATATATATATATAAGGTTCATTGAATAATTGGGGAATTGACAACCAAAACCAAAAAAAAAAGGGGGGGGGGGGGGTATTATGTTTTTTTCAGGCACATAGTACCATTCAATAGCATACTCAAATAACTATGCTACCATTTTTTTGGGAAAATGCATCAAAACTAAAAATTAAAAGAAATTTCCCTATGTAGCACACAGTTCATGACGCCTCGTTTTTGCCTCTGTCTCTTTAAGAAACTCCAAGCTTGTCAGTACTCATACAAACACGGATGAATGTTGTTTACTTCTGTTTTTCTGTGCGCTGTTTACATCGCTAAAATACATTGTCCGTACATCGCTAATGTACGGACGGCGATCTCTCTTCCCTGTCACCGACATACACACATACGTACACACACACACACACATATACGCAAACACACTTACCCGTGCTGCTGCTGCTGCTGGCGCTATAGTCCGGGATTGGGATCGCATTGTGTCTGTGTACTTAGTAATCCACTTTCAAATAAGCTCTTGTTTTAAAACAGTCATCTGAAAAGGTGTAGCTACTATGATGAGCAGAGTAAACCGATCGACACACAGTTGTCTCTCAGCTGTTTGTTGTGAGTGCAGCTTATTTGACGGAGCTGAAAGCGAGGGAGGGGTACAAGTTTTGTTTCTATTTTTATTTTATTAATTTATTTTTTTTATTTTAATGTGTACATTAATGAGTATAGACAACATGAGCCATGGGTTTCTTACAAAAGTATTTAAAATAAGTAAACGAAAAGCTAAATCTGCGGGGGCGGGTGCTGTGGGTTGAACTAAGGAAGAGAACATAGGAAGGGGAGGGGCTCTGCTGTGGAGCGGTGGGCGGTAACTCGGCTGGTGACGAAAGGTCTGAGGTGTCTCTCAGAGGTGGGGGCGTTACTAGGAGGACTCTGGCATAGTTACACCTAAAATGGATGCCATCAGAGTTTTTAAAGATTACTCAAATATACATGAATGAACCGAGGTAACACTCCAGGCATGTTTTTAATGAGGGAATTACATAGTAACGTGATATAAATCTTAAAAAAGTTGATTTTACATAATACCCACCTTTAATTAAAAAAGAAAAAGAAAAAAAGAATACACTGCATGTATCTCTGGGATCCTTAGAAACAGCTTTTCAGACTATCAAAATGCAGTCAAAGAAGCAATATGTAAATATTTCTCAAATGTCATCTCTACGAATTGCAACCGTCCCCATGTGTTGTTCAACACAATACAATCAGTTACAAATTCCACTGATAGTGTTTGTAAAACAAGTCAACATCTGTGAAGATTTGATTTGTGAAGACAGAATTTCTTTGTTGATAAAGTGGCCGCAGTCAGACAAAGTATAAGCAGTGCTGTGTCTAATCTAGCAAACTTGCTTTCTCCAGATGTCCATAAGTCTCCTGTCTGCTGCTGCTGTGTTTGAGCCAGTGTCTCTCTGAGGTTGTCCAAAAGTTGAGACCCACCCGCTGTCCTCTCAACATTATTCCATCCAAGATGCGCAAACAGGTTTTTGACACAGTAGGGCCATGTCTCGTCCCATTCTTCAACAGTTACCTGAGGTCAGGGTTTGTTCCAACTGTTTTTAAGTAGGCTGTGGTCAGGCCACTGATTAAAAAACCCAACTTTGACCCAGCGGTTTTGTCAAATTTTAGACCTGTGCCCCATCTGACTGTTCTCTCTAACATCCTTGAGAAATTGGTATTCATTCAGTTACATTCATTTCTAGACCATAATAACATTTTTGAAAAATTTCAGTCGAACTTTAGGACACACCAGAGCACTGAGTCTGCACGACTGAAAGTGCAAAATGTCATCCTGTTGTATCTGGAAAAAACAGTGCTGTTGGTAATGCTGGACCTCACTGCAGGATTCGAAACAGTGAACCACTTCATCCTCCTGACCCGCCTGGCCCAACAGGTGGGCCTTCTGGGACCTGTGTTGCAGTGGTTCAAGTTCTACCTAACGGACAGGTCTTTTTCCGTAGTTATCAATGGCTTCTCCACAGATTCTCTGTCTTCTGGTGTGCCACAGGGTTCCATTTTCGGTCCGGTTTTATTTTCACTTTACATGCTGCCCCTGGGTTCAGTCATCTCCGACCACAACGTGTTCTTTCACATTTATGCAGATGATCTACAAAACTACCTCTCGGTTACGCCAAACTCCCCAGACACACCTCAGTCCATCCACAGGTGTCCGGATGACATTAAACTCTGGCTCTCACAGAACTTTTTGTTTAAATGTGGGCAAATCTGAACTTTCGGTGCTGAAAACCCACTAAGTACTCTTCCTGGTCTCCAGTCTCTCGTCCCACACACTGTCATCAGAAACCTTGGTGTAAATTTGGACACACACCTGAGCTAATTAGGCAAATTAACTCTGTAGTTAAGGCAAGCTTTTTCCAGCTTCGCCTTCTCGCAAAAGTGAAGTCATTCCTCAGCCGTTTCGACCTGGAAAAATCTATTCATGCATTCATCAGCTCACGTCTGGATTACTGCAATGCACTGTATTTTGGACTCAATCAGACCTCCATACACAGATTACAGCTTGTGCAAAATGCTGCTACCCGGCTCCTTACCGACTCTCGCAAACATGACCATATCACACCTGTCCTGTACTCCCTGCATTGGCTCCAGGTCCTTTTCAGAATCCAGTACAAACGTTTGCTTTCTGTTTTCAATTCCATCCATGGCCTCACACCTACGTATTTATATGAGACTTTGACCCCTCATCAGCCGAGCAGAGCCCTACATTCTGCCTAACACCACCTGCTCGAAGTGCCCAGGTTATGTTACAAACCTAAAAAAACTCTGGAACTTGTTGCCGCTTGCATTACGTGCCATCAAAGACCTGCCCCTGTTCAAAGCAAAACTAAAGAAAAGGCATTTGATACATAGTTTTGTGGCACTTGCTTTAAATGTGAGAATGGTCTGTTTTTAATTACATATTATGTAATTTTTAAATAGTATTTTTCATAGTGTACAGCACTTTGGTCAACTTCGGTTGTTGTAAAGTGCTTTAGAAATAAAACTTGATTTGATTAATAATAATAAATAATTATTTTTGAAAACAGCTTTTTTACAGTTCCATGGTTTTTGTTACAAGAAAAAGTTTTAGAAACCAACAAGTGCTTTGAAAAGCAATGGGGAAAGTTCATGTTCATTTTTAAAAGTCTGTCATAACTGCATCTGATGGTAGACTTTCCTCTTACTAACAGCGCATTTATTCAGCCTCATCCCTTTTCTTCACAGAGTTCCAGACCACACCAGGATTATTCTCATTTTTCTTACCAGTTGTCATCGACTGATCATCATCCTGCCACATGCTATAAAAAAAAACATTGACATTGTTCAGTTTTCTGCCCTTTTGGATAAAACTATAGTCTGAAGCTTTATTCTGGATCCAGTCATTTGTGATGATTTTCTACGCACTCGTATGTACTGCTTAAAGAATGTGAACTTGTTTTTTTTAGTTTACAATATATGGAAAATAAAGTATTTTTTTTTATATTTTATACTCATGCACTCTAATACTGTTGAACTTTTTTTATTCTGACAAAATTGTACTATCCCATATGTTGCTTTTTATGATGATTGTGTCTGTTTGGTTTGAATTTTTGAGAGTGTAGTTGAATGTTGTAAGGAGGGGCATGTGCAATTTCATAGTTTTTATGCAATGTTAATAAAGGCTTCTATTCTATGATGTTCAAATTTATTATAACAGTAAAATAACATGAAGATGAAATAATAATAAAATAATATAGATATTTTATGTGTAATAAAAGTTAAATTAAAGTTTTTATTCATATGTGCATCTTCATTTTGTGAACTGCTTCTAGCCATCAAATAATCAATAAATTAACAAAGGATCAATACAATAGATCTTTTTTTACTCGGTAGCAGGTTGCTTTCTTCTTGAGATCTTTGCTCGTTTTGTTCTTGTTTCCTATTGCTGAGAACAAGAAAGAAATACCCTGGAAAATGTTGTGGAGAGGAGGACTTTAAAGGGGACATATCATGGTTTTAAATCCTTCTTTTTACATATAAATCATACAGTTGTGGTCTATATAAAGCGGAACTGCAATGCTTGGGTCTGAATTCCTCATTATTATAGCTCCACAGGCCCCTTATCTACCCCTTTTCTGATGTGCTTCTGAGAGCAACTCGTTTTGCCCTCTTCAGGTGACACTCGGTTCAACTCCACCCTGCTCGGCCATTTTTGTAGTTTGATAGAAGAGATACGGCTATGTAGCGGCGCATAAACTTTTTATCCATCCATCCATTTTCATACCCGCTTATTCCCGTTTAACAGGGTCGCGGGGGTCTGCCGGTGCCAATCTCCGGCACTCATAGGGAGCTGGGCGGGGGTACATCCTGGACAGGGCGCCAGTCCATCACAGGGCAACACAGACACAGACAACCATTCACTCTCTCATTCACTCCTATGGGCAATTTAGAGACTCCAATCAACCTTACAGTCATGTTTTTGGATTGTGGGAGGAAGCCGGAGGACCCGGAGGAAACCCACGCAGCACGGGGAGAACATGCAAACTCCACACAGAAAGGATCCAAGTCCACCCCAGGGCTTGAACCCAGGACCTTCTTGCTGTGGGGCGGACGTGCTAACCACTAAGCCACCGTGCGCCACTAAACTTTTTATTCACAGGTTATTTACAAAATGTCAACAACAGAAGACTTGTCCATCCAGCTTTACATGTTCGAGCCAGAGTCTGACCCAGCGGAGCAAGATGAAAATGAAGATGATGAACCTGCAGAACCCTAACAAGTGAGCTAACACAAGCACCAAGCTAACGCTAGCGCCAAGCTAACGTCACAAAATGCATTTTAATACAGTCTTTTCAAAGACAAAAACGTCAAAATGAAATGACTAATGAAAACTTTAGACTTAAATTAAATCACGTAGGCCATATCATCAAGGATCTAAAGCGAGCACACAGCGCTAACATATGAAGACGTGCAACTGCTAATGCTAACAAAACAATGACAGGGACGTCTTATCATCACACTTTTTATTTACAGCTTACCGAAGTGCTCTGTTCGTCGTCTCCAAAGATAGAAGGAATTGAACCCTCAATCAGACAAAGTCTTTTAGCAAATCCTTCTTTATACTGGCGGAGGTTGCAGAAGCAGTCATCCTTGAAGTGCTTCGCGCACACAAAAATGACCTTACCCACAAATGTGGGTACATTTCTGTGAAAAATAAAACTCAACCAGGCACTTTGAAAAGGTTCTGATGCTGGGAGACGGTGTAATGAAGCGTGTGAGTTACTACATCCAACAACCGAACATTTTGACTTATCCTCTCGCAACTTCTGCATCCTGGAGCTTGGACTACAAAATAAAAGCGAGAAATAAAAATGGCGGATTGCTCGAAGTGTTGGGCCTGGAGTCGATGTCCTAATTTGGCAGTTCCGCTGCAAATACTGTGACGTTATTGTTCAAAAAACGTAATAAAGAATAAAAAAATCGAAACAGATTGAAAAATATGAGCAAAACAGAATATAAAGATATCTACGGAGCACCTGAAGAGACTAATTTGATTTTTTTCTGTACTTCTAAGCACTCTAAATATACAACCAAATGCATTTATGGGCTAAAAAAGTGGATTTAGCATGATATGTCCCCTTTAAACAAACTGTTATCCACCATGGATAACCCTGAACATTGTCTCCACCGCCTTCTACAGGGACAGAGGAGCTCCTTCTGTGCCGCCGTCATACAGAGCATTAGAGCTTTTACCCAGCAGATTGTAACAGATCTAATGCTTTGTCAGACAATGTATGTAATGATGCTGGGAGTCGTTACACGCTCTTCATCTGAATTAAAAACCAATCACAGCCCACTACTGCCTAAATCAGACACTGGCAACTGGTGGGGCCCACATATGGCCCTCAATCTAATGCTGTGAGGCCCCCAAAATAAACACACAAAACGACAACAAAAATACACAAAACCAGGTGACAAACACACAAAATGACAGCAAATGTATACATAAGCAACAGAAAAATATTGAAAACAACACAAAAAGTACACACCATTACCCATAACATCTGAACATCAAGAAAAATACACAAAATGACAGCAAAAATACATAAAATCAGCTCAGAAACACACAAAATGACTGCTAATGTACACATAAATACCTTTGAAAGCCTGGTTCTAAATTTATCTCATACCAAATCAAAAACCTGCCAGCCAGTCTTATTTGCGATAATTTACCGTCCTCCAGGCCCTTATTCTGAATTTCTATCAGAATTCTCTGAGTTTATATCAAACTTATTCCTCAGTTCTGATAAAATACTGATAGTAGGAGATTTTAATATCCATGTGGACAAAGATAGTGATAGCCTGAGCTCAGCCTTTATGTCCCTAATAGACTCAGTTGGCTTTTTTCAAACTATTAATGAAGCTACTCCTCGTTTAAATCATACTCTTGATCTTGTTCTAACATATGGCCTTGATATTAATGAACTAAAAGTCTACCCTGAAAATCCTCTGCTATCAGATCACTTTTTAATATCTTTTAACATTATCCTAGAGGATCTCGCACTGTGCAATAAAATAGTTACGAGTAGAAATCTATCCAACAGTGCTGTGGCTAAATTTAAAGAGGCCATTCCTGCTGCCTTAAACTCAGTGCACCATCCAATAAATAACTATGATATTAATTATAACCCCTCTCAACTGGATCTGCTTGTCGATAGCTCTGCTAGTCTACTAAAATCCACCTTGGACTCAATTGCCCCATTGAGGGAAAAAACTATTAAACGTCAGAGGAAAGCTCCGTGGTTTAGCTCTGAAACTCACACACTCAAACAAACAACCCGTAAATTAGAGAGAATGTGGCGCTCCAATAAAACAGAGGAGTCACGAATACTCTGGCAAGAAAGTCATAGTAAAAACATGACAGCCTTACGACATAGTCGATCTACATACTATTCCTCACTAATTGAAGAAAATAAAAATAATCCGAGGTACCTTTTCAGCACTGTAGCCAGGCTAACACAAAGTCAGAGCTCTATTGAGCCCATGATTCCTCTAGCCCTCAGCTGTGAGGACTTTATGACATTTTTTAACGATAAAATTCATAAGATTAGAGATAAAATTAGCCACTCCCTGCCTTCACCTGGGCCTGCTGTACCATTAAATGTAAATAGGCCTAACCTAAACTGTTTCACACATATAGGACTTCAGGAACTTAACTCTATTATTTCATCCTCCAAACCATCGACCTGCCTTTCAGATCCGATCCCAACTAAGCTGTTTAAAGAAGTTGTTCCCCTGGTCTGCCCATCTTTGCTGGAGACAATAAATATATCCCTATCAATAGGCTACGTGCCACAGTCCTTTAAAGTAGCTGTAATCAAACCCCTTCTCAAAAAACCTACTCTTGATTCCAGCACTTTAGCAAACTACAGGCCTATATCTAATCTTCCTTTTATTTCAAAAATTCTTGAGAAAGTTGTGGCGGCTCAGCTCTGTGAATTTCTTCAAAACAACAGCCTGTTCGAGGACTTCCAGTCAGGTTTTAGAGCTCAACACAGCACAGAGACTGCTTTAGTTAAAGTAACTAATGATCTACTCTGGGCTTCAGATGAAGGACGACTCTCAGTGCTGGTTTTATTAGATCTTAGTGCAGCTTTTGACACTATAGATCACTATATTCTCCTAGAGAGATTAGAGAAATTACTTGGAATCACAGGGACTGCCCTAAACTGGTTTAAGTCCCACCTATCTGATAGGTACCAGTTTGTACACGTGAATAATAGGTCTTCTGTGTACACTAAAGTAAGCTACGGGGTTCCTCAGGGCTCTGTGCTAGGTCCAATCCTCTTCTGTATCTATATGCTCCCCCTTGGTAATGTTATGAGAAAATACTCTGTTAACTTTCACTGCTATGCTGATGATACCCAACTGTATGTATCAATGAAGCCAGGTGAGACAAATCAGCTATCTAAACTTGAGGCCTGTCTAAAGGACATTAGGGCCTGGATGGACCAAAATTTTCTTCTTCTCAACTCAGACAAGACTGAGGTCATTGTACTGGGACCACGACACCTTAGAGAAACCTATGCTAGCCTAACTGCCCTAGATGGCATTACTCTGGCACGAAGCACAACTGTTAGAAACCTTGGGGTTCTATTTGATCAGGATTTATCCTTCAACTCTCACATAAAACAAACTTCAAGAACTGCCTTCTTTCATCTCCGTAACATTGCTAAAATCAGATCTATCCTGTCTCAGGGCGACGCCGAAAAACTAGTCCATGCTTTTGTTACCTCTAGACTGGATTATTGTAATTCTCTTTTAGCAGGCTGCCCGAGCAAGTCGCTTAAGACACTTCAGCTGGTTCAAAATGCTGCAGCACGTGTACTGACTAAAACTAGGAGAAGAGATCACATTACTCCTGTATTAGCCTCTCTGCATTGGCTTCCCATAAAATATAGAATAGAATTCAAGATTCTTCTTCTCACTTATAAAGCCCTAAATGGACAGGCACCAGCCTATCTCAAGGAGCTTGTAGTGCCATACAATCCCCCCAGAACACTACGCTCTCAAAATGCTGGACTACTCGTTGTTCCATTTGTCTCTAAAAGTAGTATAGGAGGAAGAGCTTTCAGTTATCAGGCCCCACTTCTCTGGAACCATCTACCAACCACGGTTCGGGGGGCAGACACCCTCTCTACCTTTAAGGTTAGGCTCAAAACATTCCTCTTTGGTAAAGCTTTTAGTTAGGAACCAGCTCATAGCTCATAATTAAGATGCAATAGGCATAGACTGCCGGGGGGGGGGGGGATCTGGCATGTTCGGTTGGAGAGAGGTTGGAGAGGGCGTTAAGAGAGAGGTCATTTAGGCTAGAGAGGGACCGGAGAGGGTCCCATTCCTCTCTCAAACACTCCCTCTATGTCTGCTTCTTCCCTTGTGTGTTTGCTCCTGTACTCCTTCTGGCTTTTGTCTTGCAGGTCCGTGGGATCCTTAGTGTGGAGCTACAGAGTCTCAGCGGCTCTGTCTCCACCCTTTCCTCTGCACACACCCAACACAGCATAACGTGGATGGCTGTTCATCATAGGAATGGGATCCACACAAGGTTCCTGCTGCTTAACAGAAGGTTTTCCTTGCCGCCATGATGAATTCATGTTGGGTGTGGGATACATATGTATGTGTATATACGTATATATGCATATGTGTGTATCCATAAAATGAAGAGTCCGTCCTTAAGACTGCTCTACTGTAAAGTGCCTTGAGATACCATTGGTTATGATTTGGCGCTATACAAATAAAGATTGATTGATTGATTGATTGATAAATAACAGAAAAATACATAAAAAATGTTCCAAATTACCCACAACACCTGAACAACAGAATTAAAAAAATGACTTCCAAAACACCCAAAATGAAATCTAAAATATACAAATTAACCCCCCCCACCAAAAAAAAAAAAGAAATCCAAAGCAACATAAAAAAAAAAAAAAAAAAAAAAAAAAATCAAAACAACAAAAAATCAGGATATACTGTGAATCATTTTTTTTTTCCCCACCTCGTCGTATGAACATTAATATTTGTATTTTGAATAAATATACATCTTGGCTATGCACAGAATTAAACAGAATCAACTTTATTGTCATTGCACATGTAACAGAGCAACAAAATTTCATTTCAGTTTCATCCCGTTAAAGAAAACATGAAAAGACAATCACATATAACACTTATAACATGGGGGGACAGGAGTGGGAGAACTGTGGTTTGCCACAAGAGCGGCACCCCGTATTTAGATGAAAAATGGGATAACAGTAGAAGGATAGGTGAGGGGACGATTTTAGACTGAATTCCCTATTGTGGAGGTCAGTGTAAAACTAGGAAAAAACCTCCTCAGCGTACATGCACAAAGCAAAAACACAGTCACTGAGCGAAACAAGCAGCAGGGTCAGATAGGGAGGAGAGTGGGAGCAAAGAAGAATGTGCCCGTCTTCCTTCACCGAGTAGCAGAACAGAAAAAGAAGCAGATAAATAGAATCAAGGGAAAGAAAATCCCAAATGAATCAAATTAGGAAACAAGTGATGATAAAGCAAACAATGTTTTTTTTTTTTTTTGGTATCGCTAAATTGTTATTGATGAGAATGTTTAGAATTAGGGGTTAGGAAACATAGAAAGCATGTGAGATTAGTCTGATAAAACGTGTTTTTTAAAGTACTTAGTTTGTAGTTGTCGTGTTGTGACATCAGTGCATCGTCGACTGTAACAAGTAACAAGTAACAGCAAGCTGAGCATCACCCTGGAGCTCCACCAGCATGCCTCTGTTCCTCGCTTGTTTTTGATGCTGTTCCTATTGTTTCCCTTGTTCAATAATATATGGCACATATGCTTCCCATTGAGAATCACATTTTTGATCTGGGATTTGTGCTAGTTTGAAGTTCAAAAAGAAAAGGCTGAAGTCTATTGTTACATGATGGCATTCTTACCTCCCATAAGGTTGTGCAGGGTTTAGTACAGTATGAGTAGAAAGAGAGAAAAAGGGACCAATGTGATGCAATCTTCTGTCACTGTGTTGTTTTGTGCTTGCATTCATTTGTTCAACCTCTGATGCACCGATTCAAAGTTTCTATGTGACAAAACAGTGCAGTTAGTCATTTACACTCCTATTATTCTTAAATATTACTAACACATTTATATATTATAACACATTTTACCCTTGAGGTCAATTTGACCCCTGGGATATTTGCCTTCAGAAAATGATTTTTAGAATATTTTTGTGTCATACACTTAATTTATTTGTTGAATACATAAATAACCACTTGACAAATACACCTTGACCTGTTCTCTAGCGCCACCATCAGGCCAAACTTTTAAATTACAATAAATTTAATTTGAATAGTTTTCATCCAAATCTTCTCAAATTTACATTAATGACCACAATAGTATGAACCCTATTGGTTGTCGTAATGATATGACCTTTAGTTATTGCATTTTAAAAAAATTTCATCCAAATCTGTTCTAATATCGGGGAACACATTCATGGCTCTCACAGAATTAACTATATTATTTGATGTTGGTGACCCCCAACCCATTCATCTCATTAACATATTTACATACTTATTTTTATTAGACAAATTTTACACACAGCTAAAACAGCTTCAACTCCAATGAGCGCAATGTGTTCAGCACGTTGAAAAAAACATCATTATACTTTTACACTTAATCAACTGTACTCATCAATTAGGAAAAGTCATGAAATGAGAAGCAAAAAGCTAAACAAATTCAACTATTATTTTTTGAAATATAAACATTGAATGGGGTCATATTGACCCCAAAGATAACAGGAGGGTTAAATCAGTGTTGTGAACCAAACTGTAACAACTGTTTTCCTGCTGTGATGAGATTCTTAGTTGAACTACAAAATCTATTAACTTTTACTTTTTGATGATGCACTTATATATACAGGCTGAAACTCAATCAACAGCCCGTCATCAACGCCTCATTGCTGTAAGGGGCCACGGAGGGTTGAACACACGATAATCGCCACATGCTCACACCAGGGTTCAGCACTCGTACAGTATTTTTCAACGGCCTGAATACACACAACAGAGGAAAGCATTGTGGAAAGGGGTTTGGACCCTTTTATCTCCAAATGCCCTACACGGCTAAGACAATAGGGTGATTGCAAGGAAAGACAACACGCCCACCATCAGCGGCTAATTTGTTGAGGACATAGGTCGAGAGAGTGTGTATGTAGATTATTTTTAGCCTGTTAAGTACTTTACAATAACAGTAATATGAATGTGCGCTTCAGAGGTTAGAGAGAAAAACTAGTGCCTGAGACGCATGACTATAACAGGAAGTGGCTCAAGTGTAACCAACAGCAATATATCAATAAGGATTGTAAGAAAAAATAAAGATATTTATCCAGGTTAATAGATTTTGGAACAATGTCTCAAGTATTTTGTCAGATGTAATTAGGGCTGAGCGACATGGACCAGAACACATTTCTGAAAATAGCAATGTACAATATGAATTTTGACATTTTTATTTCAAATGAAGTCTGACCTGGGTTAACTTTGTTGAGGCAAAATGCCACGTAAGGACATTTGTTAACAAACAGCTGCACAATATGTGCAAATTTAGTCTTTTACTCCTCTAGGGGACAGCACGTGTGAGTGAGTTCTGTAGTGTGACTTGTTTAGGGGAAGGTCTGGGTTAGAATGCACTCAGCAATCCATCTAACAATACTTTTCATGCTGTTCTGAGAAGTAACAAAAGCAGTGACTCCTTTTATAACAAAATAAGCTATTATATTTATATACATATTTAAATTTTTCTATATCGCCAAAATTGAAGACTCAATACATCTCCCAGGTCTAAATGTAATAGGAATAGTCATTCCTAATTAACAGTATCTGATATTATTAAATTAAACATCATCTTTAAAATTATCTGCAAAATAACAAGCGTATGTTGTTGGCTGGTTTCACAGCTGCCAAAATAATGATAGTTTGTCATTGGAAACTACCACGTACACTGTACCCCCTTTTGAGAAACACTGGTGTAAACTATGGAAAAAATAAATAAAAAATTGATCACAAAAAAAGATGTTTATCCATCCAAAGAATTTTTCATTTTGCAGGTAAAAAAATAAAATATACACGCGAACATGAAAAAATCATGAAACAACGTATCTTTTACATTGACATCATCTTTGATCTTTTTTCATGAATGAATGGTGATGTGTGACATTTGTCACACACACACACATACACACACACACACACACACACACACACACACACATAATTCAGCAAACTGATTCCCAGCCAAACCCAATAGAGAGCCTGGGAGGAACAAGCAAACCCAATCTTCCCTGCATGTATCTGGGCATAACTGTCCAAATGAAGCTCTTAGTCTCCAAGTAATGAGTTATGCTGATGTCCAAACAGCATTAATCATGTCTCTGCTAACAGACAGCATCATTACTCTGGGAGAAGGGAACTGTAGCTTAGCAACAAAATTACAAGACTTTGATTTTCAGCACACACAAGCCTCAGTCATGCAACAGTTATTCTGTCAGCTTTTCTTTAATTGATCATCCTGAGTGTTTCCTGGTTTATAGACACATGAGAAAGCTATTTTATTTTTCACCCTGGTACAAATCCAAATCGATTTATTAACTTTAAATCTTCAACTTTAATATTACACTTTTTGGTAACACTATACTTGAAGTTTTAATCATAAAGGCTGCCATTATTATGACATGACACCTTTCATTAGCATGAATAAGGTGTCATGAAGGCTGTCATTAAGTGTCATTCTTTACCCTAACCCTTAACCCATTGTTGACCTAAGCCTAACCCTACCTGCACGAGATCCCTCCACCTAACCCAAAAAATGCCAACATAGCTCCAAAGGTGTCATAATTTAGCTAACAGCACTTAATGACACATTACTCATGCTAATGACATATAATGACAGCCTCATGTCAGCAAAAAATAAAGTGTTACCCACTTTTCTGTAAGAAATGGTAAAATATCAATGTGCTTACCTGTGTGAGGCTACGTCTTGGTCGCAGACATTCCTCAAGGCAAACGAGTCACTCAACAGTGGAAAGATTTTGAAAATTTGCTCGACACAAAAAAAAAGAAAAAAAACCCACCAAAGGCTGGGGCCGCTGTGCTCGACAACTTCTCACATGCACGCGTGTGATAATTTCCCCGACTTTTTCTCCACTCGATCAGACACACTGCTGTGATAAAACCACAGAGATCAGAGAGTACTCAGGAGAACTGCTTAACGTGCAGAACGCCCCTGGAGTCTTCAGCTGCTACAAATGCATGACCTGTAAAGAGACAGGCGCTGATTCGTATGCAAGCCATGCTCTTTTTCTCATGCCATTAATATTCCTTCATATCATAGCTAGATGGAATGAAGTGAAGAGCAAAAAATAAAAATAAAAAACAGGGGAGAACACATTCTTCTTTAGAAAGCTGTAAAAGCCAGTAAATTCCTTCAGATATAGTGGTGTATCTCCTGTGCTTCTGCGTCTTTGTGTCCACCTTGTGTCCAGTTAAAGTCGAGTCACAGAGTGATGAAGCAGTGCTGAATGCTGTTGCTGCATCCTTCCTGCTACAGCAGCAGTCTCTGCTCAAATAAATACCGGCTCTGTCACACTTCTCTGCTGCAATGCATGGGATTCATTCTTTCTCTCTCTCTCGCTCTCTTTTTTCTGCCCTCCTCTCCTCTTCTTCACTCTTGTTCCTGCTCTTGCGCTCAGTCACACGTGAGCAGGCACAGTGGGAGGCTTGAATACAAATAAGATGTCCTCCTTAAAGCCATGATTGTGCTTCTTGAATTTGATGATCTGGGATAGTTTTGCTAAGTGAATCTGTGAGCGAAGTAGATTTGATCTCTAAATCCCGGACTTGTTATTTTTGATCAGGCTTATCTCTTTCAGATTAAACACTATTTTTGGGTAGCGATGCCTTTAATGGAAAAGAAAATAGACTTAATTTGGTTTCAATGCTTGAAGCACTTAAGGAAAACTGAAATTTTCCAGTTTGTGCTTTTCCCCAGAGTAGCTAATGTTCTCACTATTGTTTAGGCTTTTTAATCTTTCAACATTTAATTGACGACACAAACTCAGATTTAGATCACAAGCCATACCGTTGTATTTAGCGCTGCCGGTGGCTCCATGACGTGCACTTTTTTAGCAGATTTTCTTTTGACTGGCTCCCAGTCAGCCTCAAAATAGACTTTAAAGTTATGCTGCTGGTGTATAAATGTGTGAATGGGTTTGGGCCAGAATACATCAGTGAGATGTTAGTCAGGTATGAACCCAGCAGGTCTCTCAGATCTATGGACACAGGTCAGATAGTGGAGCCCAGAGTTCACAGCAAACATGATGATCCTGCTTTTAGTTGTTATGCTCTGTAGGAAGACATGTCCTCCCTTCTCTCTCTTGCTACCATGAAAAAATTACCTTCGCAAACTTTAAAGAACCATATGCCTTGCCCCCCACACTTTATCTCTCTCACAAGAGACAAATGAGGCTATAGGAATTTATTTTTTGCTTTTCCCCTGCTTCTTGAAGCACACAACAGAATCTTTTCCCTTTGTGCTCTGCTTTTTCCCCAGGATTTAACAATGAAACATTCTAAAAGCATACACAAATTCCTGATAAAATTTTGAAATGTATTTTTCTATACTGCTATTAACGCTCTTGATTCACAGGAACGCAATACATTCTTAAAAAAAGGTCATATACAGTAAAGAAGCTCTTTAAATGTTTTTAAGGAATATTTCTCATTTAACTTTACATAAAGCACATCTTGTCTAGTATCAAACTGTTCAGGAAAATATGATCTCTGCTTTCATCTTGCTATGATGGTTATTATATGACTGTGTTATGAGTTATTTTATAATTTCCTTATCAAAGGGGTTTTCCTTCATCCACTCATTCACACTCACATGATAATAACACAGCCCAATTGAAGCACCCAAACAATCTAATTGGGTCCCGAAAACATATCGACTAATAGAATCGCTTAAACCACAATAAAACCGAAGCGTAAAATTCAAATAATTGAATTTTCAGTGATGCTGGTTGCTTCTGCTGTACGTCTTTTTCTGCTATACGTCTTCTTTAATCTCGTATTTTCTTTGTAACAAAGTGTTTTCTTTCATTAGACCTTTTAAATAAGTTGTGCGATCAAAGTAGAAAAAAACTCCCTTTCCAACTGCAAGAACTGAACACTGAACCACAAGAACAAAAGCCTGCACGCGCCGAACAAAGGCCAGTCGGGCCTAACGCAAGTCAGAACCAGTGGAAAGCTGTCGACTGAATGAGATATGAAACACGCTGAACAAGGATCAGAACGGTCCTGCCTAACACAAGTCAGAACCACGAAACCTGCTGCTGCCAAGCCGAACCGTGAAAACCTAGCTAAAGGCTGACGAAGTGCAGAACAGAGCCCAGGAACAGACACTTTCGACCCACTTTCTTTCTTTCTTTGCTTTTACCTTTCAATTATATAAATGTATCCTTAGTTTAGTGAGCATAGCACTCTTTTAGCTACTACTTTGAGAAGTTGTCTTTGGTTTATGAAAATATTACAATCATAAGGTTTGTATAGAGAGTATACAGCCCTGACAAGTGTTCATAACCCTGGATGACAAAGTATTAATAACTAATTAAGTGATCAGAAACACTTTAACTCACTTTTAGATGGCACCTCCTAAGGCAAATTACTGCAATATTAATAATAACTAATAATGTAATTCTTCTTACTCCTTGTCTAAGTTCCTCCTACAGCTGTAAAGAAATGGAACAAGCTGCCTGCAGAGCTGAAGTCAGCATCCAATGGGAACATGTTGAAAAAGCTAAAGGTAGACTGAGAGGAAGATTTAATCATATTAAATGATTAAATCTTGATTGTTGTTAATTTAATGTTTTTACTACTGAATTTAATGTTTTACTGTTTATTTTAAATGTGTTTAAACTGTTTCATGTTTTCTTTCGCACTTTTTAATATTGTAGATTCTAAAACACAATACAAGATGTTAATATCCTTTTTGTGCGAGCACGTACAAAAGTTGATGAAAGAGCCTGACCCAGGGAACAGGCTCTTTCCTTTTTAGCCAGAGCCACTGGCTGCTTCTCTCTGCTGACTCCGATGCAGCTTTGATGGCTGCGCGCTGGCTCTGGCCCCTGACTCCCAGGTCTCTTAGTAGTCTGGTGGTAGATGTTGCTACAAACCCTCTGCATCCAACCTCCACTGGGCGGACTTCTGTATTCCAGCCGAGATGTTGTGCCTCTGCAGCTAGTTCGGCATAGCGCAGGTGTTTTCGCTCATATGCCTCATCATATGCCAGATCAGGTCTTAAGGTGGTGGT